>NC_073692.1:225726047-226326047 GCF_029784155.1 Uranotaenia lowii
AGGTTCTCGTCAACTGTGCGGATTTCAGCGGCTAGACTACGCAGCCACGAGCTTCTTGGCCTGCCTCTTCTTCGATGCCTATCTGGATTCCAGTCAAGCGCCTCTCTGCAATTCTCGTTTTCATCTCTTCGCAGCGCGTGCCCAATCCATCTCCACTTACATACGTTCCCGAATTTCGATCTCCAGCGCCTTTTGATGACACCGGCGATGAAGT
Organism: Uranotaenia lowii; assembly: GCF_029784155.1. NCBI lineage: Eukaryota > Metazoa > Arthropoda > Insecta > Diptera > Culicidae > Uranotaenia > Uranotaenia lowii. Next base: position 225,726,262 of record NC_073692.1, read on the forward strand.
TCCACGTTTGAGATCCAATTGCCAGGCCACCAGGCGTGGATGATGTTCCGAAGGCAGCGATTCACAAAAACTTGCAGTTTGCGCGTCGTCACCGCATATGTGCACCAAGTTTCACACCCGTATAACAATACGGATTTGATGTTTGAGTTGAAGATTCGGATCTTAGTTCGTAGAGATATCTGACGTGAGCACCAGATGCTTCGGAGACTCCCAAACGCAAATCGGGCCATTCTGATTCGGGTTTCGACGTCCTTCTGGCTACCAAGATAATGAAAGTACTTCACTTTCTCAACCTGTTGTCCAGCTACCACGAAATTGGAACTATTTTCTGTATTGATTTCCATCGACTTGGTCTTTCCGACATTGATTTTGAGACCTGCTACTAGGAGCTTTCGGTGAGGTCGTCGAGTAGCCAGGTTTGTGTCCGTTTGAGGGTATAACATGGGCTCTATCTTGTTGGAAAACAATATTTCTCGGGAAACAATATTCTCGGGAAAACAATATTCATCGCAGTTTGTCCAAATCCACGGAAGCACCTGATTCTTCAAAATGTTCATTTAAACTTCAGTATTATCATTCACTCCAGTATTTATGAAAACAGGAGGCCTCTTCAATTTTTTTCGAAACAACCACTCCAAATACCAAGACTCAGGCGGGAGTCTTGGTAGTTAACTTGAATTTTACATTCGCTGGAACATCCTTAGCCATCGGTCGCCCCAATTTGCTAGAAGATTTTTGGGCGAAAAGCAAACTGGTCACTATACCTCCTTTGTGTACATATTGCCGATATAGCGTATACTGTACTACTGATTTGTTTACGTCAATTGCCAGATGAAGGTAAGAGCTAATACTCCCACAAAAAAATATCCTCAAAAATCGCCAAAAACTACCCAAAACAGAATCCTAAAAAATTCCGCATTTTTTATGGTTCATACTGGGAAGGTCCTTGTTTACTGTACCTTTGGATACAACTCGCAATAAAAATCACCAGGGTATACTTATAAATAAAGAAGCATCTATAAATTTAACTTACCCCAACTGCCCAAAGCTAAGGTTTTGGTGGTACTTCTTGTCTTCCTGCAGCTCGAAAGGATCCGTTCGATCACAGGCACTGGTCGACGACGAAAGTTCATTCTCCGGCACCACTAGTGTATTTTTACCGGTTCCATCATCCTTCCGGTGGTGATGCCCGTGGCTGTCTTTGTTGGGTTGCTGCTGTGAGTTTCCGGTTGTCGTTGAGGAAATCACCTTCGTCGGAGGAACCGGTCGATGTTTGCGTTCCGTTTGCAAGGCGTCGAAAAAGGCCGCATTCCAAAACCGCAGCGAATGCCAAATCGGTTGATCCCTAAGGTAGGTGTACAGATATTCACGGTACGGTGCACAGCCTGGTACGGCAACTGTAATTTAAAATGAAATTATCAAATTAATTTTCGAGAACAAACTTCCACATGATTTTTCTTACTGTCATGGTAGAAAGTAAAGCACATGTTCATAAGTGTTTTGGCCGGGGAGTAGTCTTCGCTTTCATTGCATTCGAAAAGGACAATCGCAAAATACTGGATTAACGAGTAGAAGGTTGATTCATCGACCAGCTTAGATTTGGCTCGTTGTGCATTGACCAAACGCGAGAACCACAGTCGTCCGGATTCCGTCTAGACATAGAAATTTAACATTTAAAATCAAACTCCTTATAAAAAAAATTAATCCTCGCTCACCCTAGCGTACTGGCCAAAGTCAGACTTCAGTTCCAGAGTGATTGATGAGCTGTCTCGAAACAGGATCTCGATGAACCGTTTCATAAAGTCCAGAATCGCTTCTTCCGATTGGCTGTCCAGGCTGATGGATGACGCCCAAGATGGGACGGAGTTTTCCGACTCGGATCGGATCCACATTTTCTGTTCCGACGATTCCAGCGTGGCGGCACTGAGGATGCAGGATTCATTGTCGCTAGTCGAGGCACTGCTGGGCATTCCTATGGAAAAGTTAAAAGCAACTAATTAATTGTACACTCTTTTTTCATAGTGGTAAAATCAGAATTAAGTTAATTGGATTTAGATTTTGAAATTTTACTTTTCTTCTTGGGATTCAATAATTCTAAAATTTCTATAATTTCAGAAGTAAGCAGTAAATTGAAATTACTTCAAACTAAATGTCTTGCAATTGGTTGTTGTAGAGTGTAGGATCAAGTTGGGTAATTATGAACAAAATAACTCAGTTTTTATCCTTTTTTCAGCAAGAAGTTAATTTGATCTAGAGTAAAAAGTGTACACGATGAAATTGTCACACTATGAAATTGCTCTAACTTTTAAACCGTTGGGTAGAATTTATGGAAATTCGGGTGGATTTAGTTCATAGTGCATTGTTTACATCCTGCAAGTTTTAAGGTCCTGTGATCAAAACTCGCGGAAATGGAGCCGAAATAACAGCTCGTGCGTGATAAAATCTTGCGCATTCATCACGAGAACAAGGATCTCTCGCATCGTTCCATCGCTAACACGTTGGGAATCGCGAATTCTACGGTGTCGCGAGTGATTAAGCGGTTCGAGGAACGATTGACTACCGATCGGAAGCCCAAAAGTGAAGGAAAAAATATTCCGTACAACACCAAAAATCCCAACCGCGTAGTTGGGGCCTTCAACCAAAACCCGAACGCCTCCGTTCGGGATGTGGCTAAGAAACTGCACCTTTTGTCAAGAAGGTCAAAACTAAGACTGGGCTTCAAACAAAAAGGCCTCTAATCGCGACGAGAAGCAGAACAAGTCCGCCAAAACCCGTGCCAGGAAGTTGTACCTCAACATGCTGACGAAAGTTGAATGCTGCATCATGGACAACGAAACATATGTGAAGGCTGACTTTAAACAGATCCCCGGAAACCTATTTTTCAGGGCCAAGGATATATTCAGCGTTCCGGAATTTGTCCGCACTCAGGAGATCCAAAATCCAAATCCAAAATCCAAATTTGCGAAGAATTTCCTGTTTTGGCAAGAAGTGCACCTTTCATAACCCAGGACACTTCTTCCTCTCCTGAAGGCCCACAACGTCCCAACAATCTTTTGGCCGGAGTTGACCTCATGCCACTACTCCAAGGCTGTGCTGAAATGGTATGCGGACAATAATGCCATTTTCGTGCAGAAAATGTTCAACCCTCCCACAACTCTAGAGCTCCGCCCCATCGAGAAGTACTCGGCGATTATGAAGCAGCACCTTCTTAAACGACCTAAGGTAGTGAAGATAGTCGAGGAATTGAAGAAAGCAATGAATGGTAAATGAAAAAAAAAATCACCTCGACCAAGACACGAACTCTAGTCTTCTGATTACTTCTCCGAAACCTTAGCAATAGGCCAAATCGTCAAATGAAACAAGTCAAGTTGTAGCTCTATAATTCAGTTGACATCATCATAAAAGACAGTGTTGAGAAGTTGTATGCACAACTTAACATCAAAACGTTGAAGTGCTACGCATTGCTTTGATTCAATTAAAATGCATTTTAAACGTTTTTATTTACTTTTTCAAATTCAAGCCCGTTAGGAAAAAGACTTTTTCTAGTGTCTGAACACGAATCAATCAAATAACTCACATATTAAAGCTGTTTTCTATGGTTAAATTAGTGTCCTTCTTAAGGTGGCCAGGCCATTATGCCCTTATCTCCCCTAAGTCGTTTAAATTGAGATTGTTCATGGCCACCGGATACATGTTTTTTTCTGAGTGATTTTGCATAGTTCATTTGCGACTCCTTCCGCAAAACATTTCATATCGAGCTAATATAACTGTTCGTAAATATGTATTCAAAAAGCATCAATTTGTTCAGATTTATAACGAATGGGTGGGACTTAAACTGACACTCGATCGGGTCTCTTCTTCTGTTCTCGGTTTGAAAAAAAATGTACTTGATGGGACTTCAATCCGCAAATCCGTTTTGGAATCTAGTCATTATCGCTATATCGTCTCCATTTTTGTAGCTATATGCTATTTTGGTAAGTTTGATACGATTATTCCTTCTGGAATAAGCGTTTTTGTATCCCTGTTGTTTCTGCGGTACACCTAGTAAAATGTTTGCTGGGAGGTCCCAAAACGTCCGATTGCGGGGTGTGTACGATTGAAAAGCGTCAAATTCACGAGCGAGTACTGAATGTGCCAACATTAGAAGAGAAGCTTCAAAGTGTAAAACAAAAACACAAGCCACTCATTGGTCTAATCTTGTGAGTGACAGACATGATTAGGAGAATTTTAAATTGGGATGCCGAATTATTGTCAATTCACGTCAATGGCAAAGTTGGTAAGATGATCACAGATTTGCAACGCTGATGCTCAGTTTGTTTGGAAATGGTTTCACCCCCGGTAAAAAAGATGGAGAGAGGCTGGAAAAGCGCAGATTGTTGCTGCTGCTATGCTTCAATGTTCCGAAAATCAATCATTTTCTATCAGCCATGCTTTACTGCATTCAGAGCCAAGAAATCGAAGCAGTCAATTTTTCCTCTCCGACCAAATCATATAAACAATCATGCATGACAACGACGCTGCTGTATTTGATACATTCCCGCAAAACATGATGTGGTAAAGAAGGACGCAGACTGTCAGCAACGAACGTCTTGATGGTGGTTGCCTTCCTTGATGGTTTTCAACCTTCTAGGATCACAACTGATATGTAGGTATCAGTTCTGAGAGATGTGTAAAGGTTACAATATGATTTTTAGTTTTTCGCTTTGCGTAGAAGAACCAAATCATAACTAAGTAACCGCAATGAACTGTCCAGCATATGCTACGGCTTTTTTGAACATGTGGTCCTGGTATTTCTTCAGATTTTTCCTTCTGAAAAATTCATGATCGTCTATCAATAACGAACATTATCAACAATGATGCGAGGATAGACGTTCGTAAATGATTGAGGGAGCGACGTTCAAAATGTATCACCAAGTATGTCGATCACCGTCGATTAGCCATGTGACGAATAACAACGGTAGCCTCCGATGGGGCTTGGTATATTTTCTTGTATCAAGTTAGTGTTGATTTCCGACATATATTCGATGGGTACTTTTACCACGTGCGTATCACAGCACTCGGAGATATCAGTATTCTAGCTAGACACCAATTCTGATTGCTTTTCTTGAGCGATTTTCCGAACATTGCTATGCTTGAATCTTCCTTTGATGAATAAGACGAAAAGACTGCTTTGAACCGGCCTTCCGGTAGAAAAGACGGATTGGCTCAGAAGTGCAAATTTTTTACGGTGATTGTATGTTTTGATTTGGCCTTCCAGTGGAGAAGACGGATTGGCTAGCAAGCGCAGATTTTGACCGGAAAGTCATGCGTGCTTATGCCAGTAAGGAGACTGCCTCAGTTCGGAATTTGGCCGAAAAAGTGGACTCTCCTCTTAGCACCGGCCATTGTGTGTGCCAAGGTAAGATTGGGTCTAAAGACATATTAAAAGCATTAAAAGTCAAAGTGGAGTCAAAATCAAGCTGCTTCCGTCAAACCAAGTTATACAATCAACTGCTATGTGGGAAACCGGTGTGTGCGTTATCATCAACGACGAAACCTATTGCAAGTTTGATTACAAAACGCTTCCGAATGACCAGTATTACACTGTTCGGAATGGCCCAAGTGTTGACGAGACAGAGACATCAACTTTTATCAAAATATTAGCTAATCCCATACGAACTCCGTTTCGCTTTGAACTTGGAATATGTCATGAACAGTTTGTATGAAAGTCGATTGCCGAAAATTTTCCAGATGCACTTCCGAATTTATTGTTAAGTTATAATTGCAAGAATGTTGGGCGATTACTTTTTCTGTCATCTGCTACTAAATTTGAAATCAGGAATCAATTGACCGTGCCAAAAAACCCCCCGTGTATAAATTTTGACTCGATCGTTGCATATCAACCAGTGATTGAAATCCACACCAATTTTCTCATCAGAGGCTCTCAAAATACACGCTTTGAGGCCTCGCATAGTAATACAGGAGACGATACATATACATTCATTCAAACCTCCCCCCATGAGGAGGATCTGCTCGGAGAGACACTATTCGTTTTCTGCCCCGAACGAACTCTCTCAACTTTCGGTTGCTACATGATGCATGAAGAAGACGAGGCACACATACTCATTTACGTTATTGAATTTGATGGACTCAAGCCGATAGCTGTCGTTGAGGAGAACATCTTCAACCTCGCCGCAAAGGTTGAGGCAACAACGACAACAACCGAACTTATTGCATTGCATAGGCCCGCAACGTATGGAGCAAGGAGGGGGGAGGAAAAAGAAACGAAAACACTAGCTGCCTGCGTGCGGTTGCTGTGCAATAATAGCAACAGCAGAAAAACCTCGGGTATATAGTATTTCCTGAGACAGATTGTGGTAGGGTAGCTTTTTGTTTTTGTTTTGAAAAATTTAAACATCAACTGGTCGCCATTTTGATCTTTGATGATAAACACTGTTCAATGCTTTCTTTTAAAAAGTTCTTTAATTAAAAGCATCAACTTACCTTCATGTCTTAACTTGTTATGAATTTACAAATCATTAAATAAAGAATTTATATTCTCCTCACCAAGGTGCGCTTGCAAAACCACTACAATTGCATTGTCAATTTTAATTCGTTACTATCTGGTCATTGAACATGCGTATTGTTGTTGTTATGTTTACCCTACCACGATATGCCGAGAAAATGTAAACATGAAAAATCAGCTGTTCGTCTGACAAGTGGGGAAATGCCTTATTCGATCCAGGCACAAACGAGGAGACTCGAGTTTGCTGTGCCTTTTGAATTCTGTTCCCTCAAGAATGTAACAGGAGATGAGTGAAAGACATTCGTTTGGTTTTTTGGATTCGCTGCCTCGAATGTATATTGCTTCGTGACGGCGGGCCATCTCAGTAAACATGAATCGGCAGAGAGGTAACTCGTAACGATCTCTCTGGCGATTTTGCATCATCACATCGGCAGAGAGGAACACACCATACGCGTGCCTTGGGTGAGTGACACGAAATAATCTAAGACACGCCCTCCAGAGAAACACACGAAAGCAACTCGAATCGTGTTTGTGTGTTTCTCTTCGAGACGCGTGTCTGCCAGAGTCTGCCTGCCTGCGAGCGAAGTCGATTGCTACAATTGAAAGCGCGCATATAAAAAACACGGAGATAATTGCGACCACACCGTACGAGAGTACGATTCAAACTGATTTCGCATGTACGCAATCGTATTCGTTGTCTCTAGGTATCTCGGCAGGACAAGCCGAATGAGAATTCTTGCATTCTTGGGAGTATCGCCGAAATTAACCGTTTTATTTTAAGTTCGGTGACTCAACTCTCAATTTTTAGCATGCTCTGTAGATTTTTGAGAGGACGCGCTTACTGGGATGTTGAGAGCGTATGCATCATCGGTTTTGTCGTTTTCGCTGCCTCAAAGCAACCTTTGCTTCCGAGTAAAGCGTTGAGCGAGAGAAGGTTGATCAATTCATTCTCAACCAAATACAACCACTGATATCAACACTATTATTGCCAAAAAGTTAAATCCCTTCCGGTGGCTTATACAATCTTTGATATCTGAAATTGGTTGCCCTTCCCTCAAAACTCCCGAGTGCAAATTTACAAAGCATTGCATAATAACGTCAATATAGCTAAAAACAGTGAACAATTAATTAATATGGACGACCCCTTTCGTCGACCCCTGCCAAAACTTTTGCCATCTGCAATCGATTGTTCGTCCCCAAAAACTACACCCAAAATAATTTAGAAATTTTTTTTACGGGATTTTTCCAGTAAACTTAAATTTAATGCATCATATCGATTCTACGTGAAACTTGTATAACCACAGTGTTTCAAGTGCGCCCTGGTAGTAACTACTTTACTTCCACATAATTGCCTCATGAATTTCACGTAAAATCTAAGTTGATGCTCTAAATTGGCTCGAGTCTATTTTTTCTCTCAAGTTCTTATAAGAAAAGGTCGCAGCTGACTTTGTTCTGAAAAAAACGATTGAGAAAGTTGTGTTTAGTTTTCGCTAGTATTACACCGAAAACCGTGACTTCTGTCAGTTGTCTCAGGATTATTTGTAAGGTAAGTTGTCACAATATTCGGGATTCGTGGCCGAATGGATTTACAGTTGATTTTGACAGTAACATTGAAATTTATAATCAACGAAATTGTTTTATTTTTTCAGACCACGGAAAATCGCTTTGCGGAAGGTTGGTGCTCGGTTTGCGGACTTCCTGACGGATGAAGTATATTCAAGTGCCTTCCTGGTGTTATGAGAAAACGAATTCGACGAATATTTACTATTCACAAAATTCATTCTTATTTATCCAACATTTTATTTCAGGGTTACATAATTGAATCACGCCCGGAATGCAGATTGCATGTTGAAGATTTTTTCGTAATGAAATGTTGGTGTGAAATTCGGTTTGAGTTGCGTAAAATAAAATTTGGAATAAACTTCTTTAAAAAGAGACTTCTTCTTTTTTCCAAATTAAAATAAAAAGAAAAAAAGCAGCGAGCGAATCAATCCAGGTTACATTTCAATACTAAATAACTTTCACGAATCTTCCATTGTCACATCTTGTCGATCAAACAAAAAAATCACGTAAATTTTAGTTGATGTTCATTCTGCACCGATTCTTATAAGGGGCGCGTTTACATATTTATTGCGTAGCATCTACGTGAAAATCAATTGGATAAAAATTATGTAGTTTTTCACGTAGCCGCTACGTGCAGATTATTTTGGGTGTACCGTGTGCAAATTTTCATTACAATCTGATGTCAAATAACGACGAAATTGCAAATTTTTTAATTTGAATAAGTCAAATCAATTGTTTGTCCCTAATAACTCCTATGTGCAAATTATCATCCCAATCCGATGTATAAAAACGTCAATATTACTAATATATTGAAAAGTTGATATGGACGACCCCTTTTGCCGGCCCCTTACACTAAATTTGTATATGTATAATAACGTGTATAAGATGTATAATAACGTCAATATCGCAAAAACAGAGAACAGTAAATATGGACGACCCCTATGGCTGACCCCTTACACACACCTTGACACCTACAATCAATTGTTCGTCTTTTAAAACATTCATGTGCAAATTTTCAACACGATCCGACGAAAAGTAACGTCAATATCGCGAAAACAATATTTGTCTTGTATGGACGACCCGTTTCAAAAGGGGTCATCCGAAAATCTGAAAACATGTTTCATTATTCCTGGTCCTAATGAGCATCAATGTCAAATTTCAGACCTCTAGCTCTTAAGACAGCTGAGTCTATAGAGGACAAACAAACAAACAAACATACAGAAATGGCTTTTTATATATACCTATAGATTTGGTAAAAAGCAAAGCACAGCAAAGGTTTAGCAAGCTGTATGTGAGTGATAAAATCTTTCCTAGCCATTTATGACCACTGATACAATGAATGCAGCTTTTTAAGTCCGAGAGTGCCGAGACCGATTGAAACTAGTTCGGCACTCTTCAAATCTTATTAGAGAAAACATGTGAAGCCTGCAGATTATATTGAAAACTTCGCAAAAAACTGGAACAAAGTGATCAAAATTATCGCAAATCAGTCTGTGCTGAAGTTAATGAGCAGCCTTCGATTGAAAATTCGATCACTGGTTTATGATTGATTGGATTTTTTTCCCCTTTTTTATGGGAATTTAACCCTTTAAGGTCATTCTTTCTCGAGAATCTAATTTTGAATTCAAGCACTGCAAAAGAAACTATAGAGAACATAAAAGTGAAGCAAAAATTGAGATTGCTCCTAAATTGTGTTCATGCTGTTCAATTTTAATTGTATTGAACATAATGAAACTTCCTGTATTTTTAAAGCTCAGTTTTAAATCTGCAGTCCGTTTTGTAATAACTCAAAGGTCTTATGCTGATTTTAAATCCATGTTTGAGATATTCTGATAGTTATTATAAGACATTAATTTTAAAATTCAAAACGCATTACCCAATTTTGGTTCTCTAATGAAGTCCTTCACGGGTGCAATCGTTCCAAAAGTCTCCGTCGTGGCCATGGAAATTGCTACAGCTATCCCTGAATTCATTGGTGCTGGTGCTGCTGATGGAATCGGCGATTCAGCTGCTGGCGTTCCAGAAGAGGGCACCACTTCTCCGGGCCACTGATCGTCATCTTCCTCTTCCCCGGCCGCTGGCAATGGCGATTTCGAGTCAATTGAACATGAATTGTTGCTATAATTACTATGGCTAAACTCGGTACTAATGCTGTTCGAAGGGGGTCCATCCGCAATTGGAACCGGCTGTGCTGGGCTGCCGTTTGATGTTGCTGAATCGGGAAATAAAAGGGGGAAAAGCGATTAGGGGGCAAATTTCAGTCCGGAATTGCAATCAAGCTGTTTGGAAGTATTGGAACAATGAACCAAGAAAGGAAGCAAAGAGGTGCGCGCGAGGTCATAATAATTGTCCTCGACACTCCTCCGCATGAAAGAGATATTGAAAAGCTGATATCGCAATGGGAAGCAGAAGGACGACGAAAAAACGCTTACGGTGACTGAATGCCGGATTCCTGTAGCGCCCGGAAAGTACCTCCTCTTGGGCTCTCCGCTGCTTGGCTCGCCGCAATTCGAAATCGATTTCCTGGCTCTCCGAACGATCATCTGTATGGTACGAGAAAATGGGAAAAGAATTTAATAAAGATATCGCGAACCTAGGTAGCTTGCCAAAATTGGTATCGAGTATTGAGGTGTAGGTGGTTGGTTGTTGAAATAACGGTGAGTAAATATACTATCGAAGGTAAGTTCAAGTTTGGACATGAATTATTCCATAACAATATTGAAAGTCCTATAACTTAATAACTTTAATCGAAAACGATAGGTATGAACATAATATCCTTAGAGGGATTTCATGCATGTTAAATATTTTTTCAAATCAAAATGCATTTTTGGAAAACGATTCCCTTTTGCTTCGTGGAATCCAGCTACTCCTAAGATAAAATGAATAATGGAATTCAGTTCACATCCTATCAATTCAGACAATAATATTGAGCGATTAACTATGATAACACCGTTTGCCAAAAGATATCTTCAACTCATTCATATATTTCATGCCAAATTTTAATAATTTTTTACAACTTTTAATTTTCTTATTTAATTTTTAAAAGAGGTCACAACTGGGCACTCAACTGGAATCATTCCCATTATAATATCAAGCGTGTAGTCGAAGATCTATGGTGGATGCTAAAGTGCTCACCAAACATCAAAGTTCAGTAACTCAAAAAATAAATTTGTATAAATTTTGTGAGCTGACACCACCATTTGGTACATTTTTCTAAAACATTTGATCTTTGTAAGACATTCCGGTTCCGAGATTAAGCGAAGAAGCTATTCGTCCATTTTTTTTATTATAGCAAAATCTATAGAAAAGTACTTGATTCTTTGAAATTTGGTTGGTCGTCTTCGTTTTATTCGAATTCTAGCTTCCTCCTGCTGGGTCCTTGAGTTCCTTTTAGAATGATAGTTTGACACGGCCAAATATTTTATCCCCAACTATGACGGGATCTGTTTTAGCGACTTTATGACCAAGCCTAAATTTATTATCTTATTATTTATTAAAATTATCCAAAAAAATGTTATACCTAAAAACTGTTATTGATTGTTTTTGTCAAATTACAAACGGACAAAATTTATAAGTGGAGATTTTTTTTCGAAGCAACGAACCTGGAAACAATCCATTACAAAATCATTTGGGTAGACAAGCACCCGGAGCTCCTCTTTTCACTATTTATTTTTTACGACTTTTGAACACCGTTGCATGTGACGGTAAAAAAAATGGTTGATAACTGCAGTTTTTACATCAAACAAGCATCTGTCTATAGAAGTAATCGAAAAAAGGAAAACCTGGCATTTCAGAAATAACTTCACAAGATTCCTGATTCAACTTAGATATAAACGCTAACTAAAAAAAATGCAAATTTCAAATTTATAAGTTTTTACACGTACCATAATTTTTTTGATTTTTTTTAATGGCCACAAAAAGCAATAAAAATTTTGGACGCGATTCATTCAATCCTTAACTAGAGCAACGGGTTTTAATTTGTAACGGAAATTTGTTAGGAAAAGCAAGATTTTCAATTCAAAAATCACCAGAAATTAAATAAAGTTTATGAAAATATATAGTTTTGAATTTAAAATATTCCTTGATTCTTTCAGTATGGGGAAAGTTCATATAACGCCCCATGTGGCTAACACGCGCCACTCGTGTTTTGAGGAATCTGTAACATTATAAGCCTGCAAAATATTACCAATTTGTTTTAAATGTCGTGATTGGCCATGGCAAGTATGATTTTTTCCTTACAATAACCCTGTTTCGTGAAAATTTCACTATTTAGGTTTTTCTCCATTTTGATCTCTATTTTAAAACACTTTCAATAAAGTGTCACCAAGCAGATAAAAATGAATAAGACAATATTTACTGACACATCGATAGAGGAGAATCTAAACTATGATTTTATGCTAAAATGTCATACTGAACTCGCTAAGATATGCTTTTTATAGGTATGTTTTATCACGGCCCATGCGCTCGTTATAACGCACCAATCGTAATATGCTGAAAGAAGCATTAAATTTTCAAATAGGGAAATTTTCATTGAAAATGAACATAAAGTTTAAAACATAATTTTGAGCGTTATTGAAGCCCAGAGAAATCTACTTTTAATTTTTTTTTTAAATTTTGATGAGTTCATTTTGATGTTCTTTCCCATCAAAGTGGCTGTAAGTGTTGGTGTATTTTTGGTCTTCGGCTGCTTTCGGGTGTGTTCGGCTGCTAGGCGCGTATTGAATATACAGCGGCGCGATTTTGCAAAACAGTTTTGTTCGATTTTTTCGATTTTCACCCTACTAAAAAAAAAGACATACACCGTCTTAGCCGATTTAGAGGCTTTACAGACTGAATTAATGACGTGGACAACTTAAGATAAACATTTAACACCCAGTACCGAGATGGGAATCGAACCCATGCCATCAGTGAGCCAGCAATTACCGTCTTACCACGCTTACCACTCGACCACCGAGACTTACAAATAAAGGGGTATCTAAGTTGCAACAAACTTTGTTTTGAATGAAAATTCAAAAGAAAACGTTCGAAATTTTATAGTATATTTAAGGTCCTTGGAGCCAAAGGGGTATATGTGCATAAAAGCATATTTCGAGAAAATACGCTTTAAAGATTTTGTGTTTAGCCATTTTCCATATATTTTTCGAGAATTTGTATTTTTCTTTCGAACGTGAAAGTATAAAAATAAAATTCATTGGGCTTGTGAGATAGCTCAGTTGGCAAGTCTGTTGTCTCCTGAGCCGATGTCCGTGAGTTCGAGCCCAAGAATAAACATCGAACAGTTGTATCGGATAAGTTTTTCAATAGCGATCCGCCAACTGCAACGTTGATAATGTCGCGAATGCCGTTAAATGGAAAACGACTATAATCGAAACAAAAAAAAAAAATAATAATAAAATTCAAAAAATCTGGAAAAACCATCAAATATAGTTCGAAATATGAAGAACCGTTTGGCATCATTAACTCGAAATCGGCCATTTTATCACTTATACCCCTTTGGTTCTGAGGGCCTCATTTGTGATGTCATAACGCATAAAGCATCAATTGCTGTAATTTTTGGTTTTGTTCGAATTAAATTTTACATTTTTTCTGTCAAAAATGTTTTTGAAGATGATAAGCATACATTTAGCGGTTAAAAATACTACAAAACAATTCTACTAGCTGATATAATAAAAATTAATGTTTAGATGGTTTAATGCAAAATAATCATATTCCAGCGTATGGAAACGAGATTTAAAAGGTGAATCTGTGATTTGCATTTTGGTGCATTTTTCCCAGACTGGCAACTGGATTATAAAAATAATTATTTCAAAAAATTTGGTGATTGTTCGCTGGTATGAGAAAATTAAAAGCAATATAAAGTTTGTAGGTGATATCATTATGCCAATCCGTCATACTGGGTAAAGTTTTTTACGCAATCGAAAAATGTTAAAATTGTACATTTATTGCTCGATTTTTCAAATTTTCTATAATTATCAAAAACTTCTAAAAACTATCTCACGATGTTAGAAACTATGTCATCATCGTTAAGTTTTCATTAAATGATAACTTTATTACATAATAATAAAATAAAAAATAATAAGTGTTATGGTATCGTATGTTGCATCTAATCCTGCTGTTGCATAATGCATGATGGCTGACGATGCTGTAAAATATTTGAAATGCATCAAAATTAAACTGAAAAAATGTTAAATTTTTCTATCTTATTTCATATAAAAGCGGTTAAAACTATTTAAAAAAAACAAGTTTTTCGTTTTTGGTAGGAGAGAGAGGGGTATCTTCGACCACTTTTTTTCGTTGCTCCATAACTTCTTTATTATAAAAGATGAAATGAAAAAGATAAATTGTATGGTTTTCTACATTTCTCAAGTATCATTCGGGATTTTTTTCCGAGTTCTGAGTGTTTTAAATAAAGTATTTTTTCTGGGTTTTGAAAGACGGTGGGAAATTTTGAGCTATCAAATACAGAATGACCAAATAACATGCAAAGTTTATGAGTTGACCCAGAACTGTAATTTCATAATACATTTAGTTATTTCAAAGTAATTTCAGGAGAGGAAATATAAAAAAAAGAAAGTTGTGTATGATCGAATATTTTCAAAAATTTGGCTCGCGAACGTCCTTAAATAAAATTTGTTTTCGTATCTATCACATTGTATAAAATTGACAGAATATTGATTTGTTTGCGTTTGAGTGACTTATTGATAATAAATGAAAAATTCCTATTTGAAAGATCAAGACTAAACTAAGATCATAAGCATATGAGCATTAGACTGAGTCGATTTGGGGTCATTTTTGAATTTCTCAAACCCTGGGGTCTAAAAAGCATCGTCTTGGTCCAAAACTCATCCATGATTTTTTGTAGAATTTTCAAGTAACGTTTACATGAGTAAATTTGAACTTTTAGGTTTGTATGGGAAAATTGAATATTTTGTACTGAAAAATCAACATCATTTTTGTTTCTTCTGTGGACCCAAGCCAGCTGATGGTTTTTGTGCCAATTTATAAAATTGCAATACCATGCAATACCTCGCGAGGCACCCTGCAGTGATGTCAATTGAACTTATTGTTAATCAATACGAAAATACATACCCCTGTTAAACAATTTTTTTATCATAATAAGATACGAAGTTACAGTCTTTGACAAAGTTGTTCAACGGAAAATTTCCTATAGGAATCTTAAATTGGCCAAAAACCATCAGCTGGGTCGGGTCCACAGAAGAAACAAATATGATGTTGATTTCTCAGTACAAAATATTCAATTTTCCCATACAAACCTAAAAGTTCAAATTTACCCATGTAAACGTTACTTAAAAATTCTACAAAAAATCATGGATGAGTTTTGGATCAAGACGAAGCTTTTAAGACCCCATGGTTTGAGAAATTCAAAAATGACCCCAAATCGACTCAGTCTAATGAGCATTTTTTTTTTTTTTTGTTTCGATTATAGTCGTTTTACCATCTTTATGGCATTCGCGACTTTATCAACGTTGCAGTTGGCGGATCGTTATTGAAAAACTATCCGGTACAACTGTGTTCGATGTTTACTCTTGGGCTCGAACTCACGGACATCGGCTCAGGAGACAACAGACTTGCCAACTGAACTATATCACAAGCCCACCTATTTTTGTTATGAACTTAAGATTTTCCACCGATGTAATTTGTGGGAGCTGGATTCATTATGTAAATGTTTTTTAACTAGTTAAATAAAAGATAGATATGATGCGTACACAAGTTAACAAGTTAGCATTTCATCTCGCCGCACGTGTCAATGAACATATTAAATTAATATAAGTTAACAATATTTAGATAGTAGTATTTGC
Source organism: Uranotaenia lowii (assembly GCF_029784155.1). Taxonomy (NCBI): domain Eukaryota; kingdom Metazoa; phylum Arthropoda; class Insecta; order Diptera; family Culicidae; genus Uranotaenia; species Uranotaenia lowii. The sequence continues at coordinate 225,742,150 of NC_073692.1, forward strand.
TTACGCAGAGTGGTTTTGACAGTTGGATTAAGTTTTTATCTCAACACACATCCCAGATATTAAGAGTGACACACGTTTCCCCATGGCCCACGATACCGCACTCTCCCCTGTATTTGTTTTTTTAACCCATAAATTATTCCTGCTGACAATATCTTTTCTCAGCGGGTTCATAATTGATACAGTAAGAGTTTAAAACTTAACAAAAATAAAACTGTAATGAAAAACTTGGACGGTTGTCAATCATTCATATTTTAACATGGAAAACTAAGATTGACTAAAAGTGGTACTATTATTGTTTCGCTCGGTGTAGAACTTTAACTTTCGTTTTTATTAGATTTTTTGTAAAATCTCTACAGATACGGTGAATCTGATTGATCTTAAAAGGTTTAAAACTCCAGTTCAAATTTTACAACTTCAACCCTTCGTTTCAAGATTTTTTAATTCTTCCTTAAAAATCATTTTAAACAGTTGAAAATGATGTGTATGTCAAGAAAAAAAAATTAAAACAAAATACAATGTTTCATTTTTTTCATACATTAATTGTCGCAAATTTGTTGCTTTACGAAACGAAGGGTTAAACGCATTTAAAACATGACCGAGTCATAAAACTAATCATGCTGGAGGCAGTGCACATTTTTTCTAACTCCACCTTTTTCACAAAAGGGATAAAATTTAAAAATAAAACCGTATAATAAAATGAAAATCGTTATGAATCGCCTTACATAATAATGATCAAAAACAATAAACGAAATATTGGAGAACAGGGTAGATCCCGATGAACGAAAAAGAGTTCTCAGAACAAAATTCCAACGAATCGAAAAAGGGTCGACTTTTACCTGGCTGCTTCCATTGTGCTGCCTCGTACTTTTGCCTGAGCATATTGTCTACTTTGGCCTGCAGGCGACCTTCCGTCGTTTCCGTTTCCTCCGAGGACGAGAGGCTGAGGGCGGCGTCAATCTGTAAAAAGGAAATCGAAAAAAAACAGGAAAATTGAACATTGATTGCCTTGGTTCAAAGAAAATGAAGAGAATCAGTTTGATTATTTTCACGATTAGTTTTCAGCATACATGGCAAATTATTTATCTTTAAAATTTATTTCCAATTCAATTATGATTACAAAAAAAAACCATACTCATTCTAATCGATAATCGGATATCCTGGTGGTTGTTTTCTTTTTTTTTTTAATAGAACCGCAGGCACCGTATTGTTAACAGGAGATTCCATTCGAGATAAAATCCAGTCATAAATTTGATGCTGACACGTATATGAATTGAATACCAACCTACAGTAGGTAGGACGTGAAAAGCCAACCGGAAAAACAACGAAAACACCGGCAGGAAGAAATCGCAAACACAAAAGCCCCGGTTTGTGTTACTACATACACTTGAACGTGCTTGAAACATACATACATACGCAACAATATGCGACACTAGAGTGCCCGATGTTTATGAAGTGCTTGTGTGTTCGGTTGCATGTTTTACCTCATGCAGAGTTGCAAGATTTCAGATAATCATCTGAATGTGATACTCAATGCAATGAGTATCAATCAAGCAGCACACTGAAATTCGTTGTGATACTCGATGCAATCATTTTGGAATGAAATTCATTGAACATCACATCCTGTCAAAAATCACGAGCACAATTTTGTCCCTTCATCCCTCTAATAAACAACCCTACTTTTTTCCCCACTTTTTTCGTATGCTAACTTGGGTGATGGATAAATGATAATATTCTATGAAAAAATGGAAAATAAATTCATTGTCGACAACATCTATCATTATTTTACTTTCAATAAACCATGGGTAGCAAACATAGTTTGAATTTCAAATAAGTTGGCTTATTTTATTGATCTAAGTCAGTTTACTACATGTTTTCCAACAACAATATTACCAAACTTTCCAACAATGTTCTTACCAATAGGCCTTTATAATGAAGAGTCCGGCAGTGAAATGTGAAAATATTGTTTGGTGCTCAATTTTTCACGTCTCACTGCTACACCGTCGCTATGGAATTCGATAAAGCCAGAGAGGCGGTTTCTCATGTAAACAATCTAAGCAGTTTAATTGAAATTCGCTGAATTTCAATTGTTGTAAATTGTGAAGTGCTAAAACTACGGAGAAAACCGGTTTTAAAAGGTAGAAAACTTTGGATGCTTGGTCACTTCACAAACCTTGAATATTCATGTGAGAAATGTAAAATACGCTTAGTTAGCTAAGCATAGAATAAATTAATAGAAAAATCGATATTTGTTTTAACTCTCAAGGGCTGAAATTTTTACAAAAAAAAGATCAAAACTCAGATTTTTTTAGGTTTTTTTTGTATTTTTCGGCTGTTGACATACAAAAAAAATAACATATGTTGAACTGTAATATGATCACAGTCATCAAATGTCATGCGGTCCCTTCTTCAGAGCATGTTGTGTACGAGTGAAGGATATCTAAATTTGGAAATATTAATAAAGATCATGTTTTCTAACAAATATGCATCTATACATTCAGAATTAAAACCTACTTTTTTAAATCAACTAAATGAAAAATTTAATTATAGAAGCCGTGATGTCAGTGATAAGCTGTCCTTTGTTTCCACTTTTTTTTTTATTTCTTTTCAAACGATCTTTTTTTAAACGTCCTTGGTCCTTTACATCCCTTCTCTGTTCCAAACTACTCATTGGTGGTGCAATTTTCTGCAGAATTTTTGACAGTAATAGTCACTTAGAGACTGTAAAAGATCCGGAACAACCGTAGAGAAAACCAATTTTCGAAACCAATCTTAACGTTTCCGATTTCACAAAAACCACTTCAAAATGATGTACTAGGCTGTGAATGATCAATTAACAGTCTAAACTAGCCATTTTACTAAAATTGAACAGTGTTTTTTTTCCATGGGTTTCACGAATTTCTTTTAAAGGGCATTTTTATACGTACTCAAAAATCTTTCAAAAATCCAGCTATGATAATAAAAGAACAATTCATTTCTAATGCATGTGTCTAAAAGCTCATAAGATAATAATCAAAAAATTAGAAGTAAGGCCGCTTAACAAAAGAAGCGATTTTACAATTACTCCAAATGGTAGTACAAAAATATTTGATCAACCTTAATATTCAATGGCGCATTATTAATTTCTGTCATATTCATTTTTCTATTTAGAGTTCTATAAATCTTCTGGAAACGCTCTTAATAGAATAAGTGAATTTATCGGACATCAGATAGGCTGGTATGAATCATATCCTACTTTTCGGTGCAACGATCATGTTTTCTACTTCAGAAATTTCCCACAGGGAATTTCAAACATCACGCGAGACGAGATAATATTTGAAAAAGATCTGTGAGCCGGTGCAAATAAAACCGGCTTTCCTTCTCTTGAAAAAGAAAATCATTAAAATGCCTATAAAATCATTAAAATGTCTTTTTTAAATTGAAATAAAAAAGTTTAACCGTTAGGATAGAAGCTACAAACCGCCGCTTTCATTTGAAAGGGAAAATTTTGATATTTCTTTATAACTTTTTATTTGGTTCATAAATGCTTTTCATATGTGGTCGATTCCAGCCGGTTGCATAAGCTGGGATGCCATGCGTTTTAATTGGAATGGTTTTTCATTGGTAACAATCTTTTCTTAATTTTTATATTTCAAAATTTAATTTGTTTGGAAGATTAAGAAACTATTTTCTTAATTTATATTAAATCTCTACATAGCTATCTATAAATTTAAACTTCGTTTTTAAGGTTGCCGCTACAAGTAAAAGCAAAGCATAGCTCGAATGCTATAAACAAAATCATAAAACTTTTTTCTGCAAAATTGACAAAAAACCTTTCGGTAATTCAAAGATACTAAATTTGTAAAATTAGGCCCGATGGATCCTTATAATTTTAATTCTGAATTTTTGTGTTTCCGGTACTCTTTGCGGTACTTTTTGTGTTAATATTTATAATAATCAAATATTTAGCTTTTCAGATTTTGCTAATTTTTTTTATAGTTTCTTGTAATGTCCAGAAGATTTGATATGTTTTTTCTGGCAAGAACATTAAGCCATTGGGGGTTTTTTGAAAAATTTTGAGCTTGGGCATTTCAATGTTTGCGGATCTTTTCCATGATTGCAAAACTTTGCATCAACGTTTTTAAGAGATTTAAAAGTACATTACTGTAGGAAATACAATTTCATAACTTGCATGTCTTTAATCCTTTGAATACGAGCGAGACTTATCAACAAATTTGGTCATAAAAACTTTTCGCTCATCCTGTTAAACTTTCATTAAACTAAGACAAAAATATTATAATCAGATTCATACAAGCCATGATAATACATTCTTCAGAAAGATGTTTTAAAATCAAAACTTTCATTCACAATCAACGTTAACGTTTCACACTGAGATTCAAAAAGGAAGAACCTCACTCGATAAAATCTTAACTGAACGAGATTTCACAACTTTGCTTAAGACAGAAATAAAAAAAAAACGAATTCTTATCATCACCCTGATTGTACTGAGCTTTTAACAGTATGTTCTCTATAAAAATGTTTAAAAAAAGTATAACTGACCTTTACCATTCATCAAGTATAACTGACAGTTTTTAAAAAGTCGTGGTATGTTCAGCTTTTTCTGAACTATAAACTTTTTTCACTGTTTCATTGTTCAAGAGCTTGCACAAATATTATTCCATGGCATCTCTGCCTTCCAAAAAGTAGTTTTTCTGCTCGTGATTCTCAGTCTGAGAAAACGTTGACATTCAAGACAAGAACCGTTTGTGATACTCACAATGAGATTACCTAACATCACACTGAGATTCAAAAAGGGAAAATCTCACTCAAAAAAATCTCAATCTCATGAGATTTCGCAACCTTGTTTTAAAACCTTTGAAAACCTTTTCAATTCTAGAAAACTCCTTAAAATGCAGTAATCTATTCAAATAATTCGTAGAAGCATTATAATTCACTTTTACTTAATAAATTTTTAGAAATAATCATTTTTTGGTGAAAAACACATGTGGCTCAGCATAATTTATGCTTCAGCCACCTGCATAGAATAAACTATTCCCCTCTTTCTGTCTCCTACGCTTGGGTTAGAATCATTGGTAATTTCCATCACGTTTGTTTGGTTTTATGCATAGGCAGTGCATCTATGCGAAGGAGGAACGAAACCAAGAACAACGATGGAAATTACCAACGCGTCGGGTACCTATTCTTAGCTTACTTAATGATCCCGCGCCGATCTTCCGGTGCATAGGGCCGTGCTAAGAGACCTCCACTGTTAACGATCCGAAGCTAGCGTCTTCATTTGGTGTAAATAAAGTGGAACGAGGTTCCAAAAGAAGTAGTCTTAGTTTAGAAATAGAAGTGGTTAGATCTATTATCCGAAACTTCTACACACAAGTGGTAATATTCTGATTTCGCACCTTTTTTTCATATTTTTTGTCCTCAACGCCGATTGCTACGTCCAAAAAAAGTGAACTTATGCTTGATTTATCCGTTGAACAATTCAAAACAAATTGTAGAAGAAAATTGTGGCGATTTTCAATCATTCATATTTTAACAAGCGAAATACATAGTGGTACTATTCTTATTTCGCTCATTGTATATGGAAGGGAAACGATACACATTCATCAATCGAAAACGCTTACTGAAAAAGATAGTAAGTTGCTATCGAAATACCGGTATCTGAACTTTTCATTTAACGTGGCTGAATTAAAAGGAATCTTTCGATTGCTTTGATTCAACATAAGAACTGATTTTCATTTATTCGGGGGGAAGCTGATTCTAAATATGCAATTAGATTTTTTTCTTTCAGCTCCTGTTTTCAAGATAATTTTGGAAAATAGGTAAACTCAAAATCTTGTGTGATGTAATTTGATGTGGGTCATAGATATTAAATGTTTAATGGTTTTGAAATAATTGCTTTATTATACAAGTTTTAAAACGACAATTTCTACACGAGAATTATTCAAAACGAACAACCGTTTTCTGAATTCAAATGTTGAATCAGACGACAGATAAAGGGGTCGTCCATATGAACTTTTGGAAGACTTTTGCAATTGTTGTGTTATTATGAGCGTTTAAAAGTACGGACTATCGATTCCAGATTTTCAACTTTGTAACAGACGACAGGAAATGGGTTCGTTTACTGAATGTTTTTGCAATAATTTAGTTATTTTCCATCCAAACAAGATGAGCATTAATACTCGGGTGTTCTTTTCAACGGTCAATTTTTTACTTTGAATATCAATTTCAAAAGGCTCGTTAATTAACCCGCATCCGCATTAGAGTGTCAATTTGACACTATTGCAAGTTTGAATGCTTGTAACTTTTTTTAAAAGCCTCAAAAAACACAAATGTCTTCGGGGACCCTAAATGAATTCATAAGTTCTTTAATGTTGCATCTTTACTTTTTTTAATGGACGAACCCTGGAAGCCTGCACAAAAAAAACTCCCTTTCCCGACTTGTCAATTTGACACTCCAAAAGTAAAATCTATCTAAGTCGTTTGAATTATAATTAATTTCATATAAAACTTATACCAATAGAAACCTTTTAATGTCAGAAAAATATGTTTAGTTTTATCAGAAACTCAACGCATCCCGCAAAGGCTCCGTGCCGCAAGCCGAAATGTGCCGGGATAAAGACGGGGGCATCCTGACGGTCAATCGTGAGGTGATCAAAAGGTGGAAGCAGCACTTCGATGAACACCTGAACGGCGCACATGCAGAAGATCAAGACGGTGGGGGAAGGTACATCGCCGGCGTAGCCAACGAAGTAGAGGAGCCACTCCCAACGACGAGTGAAGTTAAGCTAGCCATTCGCCAGATGAATAGAAACAAGTCGGCTGAGAAGGATGGCATCGCACCTGAACTCATCAAAATGGGCCCGGACAAGTTGGCCGATTGCCTACACCGGTTGATAGTCCGGATCTGGGACATAGAACAGCTACCGGAGGAATGGAAGGAGGGGGTAATATGCCCCATCTACAAGAAGGGCGACAAATTGGACTGTGAGAACTACGGAGCGATCACTGTCTTCAATGCCGCCTACAAAGTGTTGTCCCGAATCCTACTCCGCCGCCTAACGCCACAAGCAAACAGATTCGTGGGAAGTCATCAGGCCGGCTTCATGGAGGGACGGTCTACGACGGACCAGATATTCACAATACGGCAAATCCTCCAAAAATGCCGGGAGCACCAAGTCCCTACGCACCATCTGTTCATCGACTTCAAAGCCGCATACGACACGATCGACCGTAACGAGCTTCTTATGGAAAATCGTGGACGAGAACGGCTTTTCCGGGAAGCTGATCTGACTGATCAAGGCGACGATGGATGGAACGCAGTGCTGTGTGCGGATTTCGGGTAAATTGTCGAGTTCATTCGAATCGCGCAGGGGGCTTCGACAAATTGATGGTCTGTCCTGCATGCTGTTCAACGTGGCGCTAGAAGGTGTTATTCGACGAGCGGTGGGCGAAATGCAGGGCACGATTTTCAACAGATCCAGTCAACTTATCTGCTTTGTCGATGACATTGATATAGTGGGCAGATCATCTGCGGCGGTGGAGGAGATCTACCGCAAACTGAAACGCGAAACAGGAAGGATTGGGTTGATGATTAATACGTCCAAGACGAAGTACATGCTGGCCTGCGGATCCGAGACCGAACGAACCCGCTTGTACAGTAGTAACAAGGTCACGATCGACGGCGACGAGCTGGAGATAGTCGAAGACTTTTTCTATCTCGGCTCACTGGTGACCGCAGACAATGACACCAGCCGTGAGATCCGGAGGCGAATTATCAGCGGAAGTCGTGCCTACTATGGACTCCACAAGCAACTGCGGTCGAGAAAACTTAGCCCTCGCACGAAGTGTAACCTGTATATGACGCTCATTAGAGCGGTTGTTCTCTACGGTCACGAGACATGGATATTGCTTGAGGAGGACCTGCGTACACTCGGAGTATTCGAGCGACGAGTGTTAAGAACCATCTTTGGCCGCGTACAGGAGAACGGAGTGTGGAGGCAAAGGATGAACCACGAGCTCACGCGACTCTACGGCGAACCCAGTATCCAGAAGGTGGTGGAGGCTGGCCGGATACGCTGCGCGGGACATGTTGCGAGAATGCCGGAAGACTGTCCTGCAAAACAGGTGTTCGCTACGAATCCGGTAGGAACAAGACGAGCGGGGCGCAACGAACGAGGTGGTTAGACCCAGTGGAGCGTGATCTGGCGAACGTAGGGTGTCCGAGAAATTGGAGAACGGTTGCTATAAACTGAGTGAATTTTAGGAATTATGTTCGTCAAGTTATGTCGTGAGACGGAATACTTTGTAAATAAAAATAAAAATAAATGTTTAGAACATTAAATATACCTGAAGCTACTAGTTTTCTCGTTATTCAGCATGAAAGAAAAAATCCGAAAAACATGCCTCAGGAAAACTGCTGTAGTTCATATATTACAAGTCCAAAAAATATTTGTTTTATGCATATGAAAGCTAAAATTTATGTCTACATCATGAAGCCAAAAAATATTATTGGTTTTTTTTAATGAAATGTTTGAGCGGTGGTAGAGTTTTTGTAAAAATATGACTACAAAATTTATTCTAATTCTAACATTTTGTTGTCTTTAGATTTTTGATGCAACAAAAATTGAATATACTGGAATTTTTGAAAGTTGAGTACTTTGCGCGATTTTTTTTACAAATTGAAATCGTATGGGTCCAGCTAGTAAATAAAAATAATTAAAATTGTTATTTGTTCATCTCAAAATTGATTGTTCTTAGAGTTTTAAAATGCAATATTAACAAAATTGAAGCCGATAGGCAAAATATGACAAATGTAAACAAGTCAAAAACTAAACATTTTTTCTGAGTGACAAGAATGAGCAATATCGACCTGTTCTACACATTTTCTGTGATTTATGTGATCACAAAAAGTATTTTAAAGTAAAACATCCAATTACACATTACAGCGTGACGTGACGATGTTTTGACAGGTTTTTTTTTGCATAATATATGTCAAATTACTCATTTTGTTTAGCCACAGATTTCGAAAATTAACTATTTTACATAGTACTAATTCGAAAATTAAGAAATGCAGTTCCGAAGATATTCTAGAAAAAATAAGCGTGACCTGACAATGGGCGAGATAATGACTTTTCCGTAAAAAAAATCGCAGAAGTAAAATTTCTTGTCTCCCCTACATTTTATCAAAAAATTATGTTCTAGTAAATTGTAGCAAACGAGTTTTTTTACGTTGTTTTGATAAAAAAAAATCTAAACAGTTAAAGAAAAACTAGGTTGAAATCGTGACGTTACGACGCCTGAATTTTTGAAAACAGTTTTTCGTTGCGTCGTCACGTCACGTCAACTTCTTAAGACAAAAAAAAACATTATTTCAACAGTGAGTAGTCACAAGCATACAAAAACTCTCCCGGGTCAAAAAGTTTAGTTATAGATACATGATTTGGCAACTTTTTAGTATATCCACTAAACTTTTAATCTGCCTTTAAAGAATTTGAATTTGATCAATTTTAAGTCCTGGAGGTGAGTTCGAAGTTTCTTCAATGACAGTGTTCTGTTTTTAAAGGAGCTTTACCATTTTACCACTTAATCCAAAGGTTTTAAAATGTTTAAATGTTAAAACAGTACATTTTGAAACGCGTTTACTAATCCTCTTCAAGAGACACAGAAAGTTTTTGCTGTTGAGTTTTTTTTTTGAAAATTTCGACGCAAGTGCGGTTTTGAGAATATTTATGTGCAGAGAAATTTCAACAATAACTTTTAGAAATAAATACCCACTTGTTATTTTCACAAATATTGGAATTATCTCAGAGTTTTTAGTCACAATTACTTACAACCATCATCCTGCATCTCATGATCAATTTTTGGTAGATTCGATAATACATAAAACATATATTTTTCGAAAACGAATTAAAATTATCATTTTTTGTACTAATAGTAACTTTGAATTGTGCAAGTATGTGCCGGTAGTTTTTCTTGCGATAAGTAACAATTTATGAAACCTAAAAGAAAATCATAAAATTTCTCATTTTTCACACATTTATTGTCACCGGTTAATAAAAGTTCCAAAAGGAAGCTTAAAGAAAGAACCTAGAATATTTTGTTTGATTAGTTGATAAAATTGAAATGCGTTTTAATGTTCTTATGAATGATTTCAGCTCAACAATAACAAAGTTTTGTTAATTTAAAATAGGGGTTTTTCACGAAAGAAATTCTCCTGGTATACATTTCTACAAGAATTTTTATTCAGAACTGGCAAAAATCATGTGTTTAAGTCGCTAAAAATAACTAATTTTGAAATTTTAAGAGAAATCTAAAGATTTAAAGACCCTTTTTGACTCCGCAAACCGGTCAGATAATAATGAAGGTATCAAAAGATAATTTTTTTCAAAGGTATCAATAGATAAATTGATTATATGATATATGAATGAAAGAATAAGTAAATTATGTTTTGTTTGCATGACAAAAGTTCTAACATGAAAAGCAACATGCGATGATTGCCCAAAAGATGTTATGAAAACTATGTTTAATAAACTGTTATCAGACGTTGTTGTAATGTGTTAAGGATGGGAAGAGACCCACGACACCTGACGTCATTTTTAATTAAGAGAAACAAAAATATCTACGGAAAATAAAAAAAATACCATGAGGTCAAGGTTGCGAAATCTCATGAGATTGAGATTTTTTTGAGTGAGATTTTCCCTTTTTGAATCTCAGTGTGATGTTAGGTAATCTCATTGTGAGTATCACAAACGGTTCTTGTCTTGAATGTCAACGTTTCCCGCATAATTAAAAACAGTTGGGGATATAGTACTAACTATTAACTTAATATATTGGTAGCAGTACCAGTATGAAATATCTTCCAAGTATCATTTCATTATACATGTTCAAAATTTTATTACCTCAATAAATTATGACAGGATCGTATCAGTGACAGTGACAATATGATATATGATTTAGTAAGTATAGTATAATAAGAGAATAAAAATTTGCAACCTTTGAATATTGTCTCTGGACCTTATCCAGGACTCTAACAGTGTACGACAAAGTTTCCTTATATTTTCTTAGCATTAGACATTAAATTAAAAAAAAAACAACATTGACAACATTGTATGAGTTAGACAAGTCGTTATCATTTCACCTCTTGCGGATAATAACTAATATTGTTATTTTAAGATGTAGTTGTGAGCTTATGCATTTTTTCGCTCTTGGGTTCAGCATCTGCTAATTTTCACTTCACTTCGTTAAAATTTGTGTCGGCAACCCCACGCCAGGTTCGGAACTGAAAACTGTGTTCAAAATGGCTCCGAAAAAAAAGAATCACGCTGAGAAAAACACACAGAACGCGAAAAGTAAGTAAAACTATATTATATTATCGATAAAAACTAGTGAGATTAAATAAAACTAATGAAATTACAGAAACAAAGATCTCTGCTGAGCGGAGAGCGGAAAAAAAATCTACTGAAAGGCTGAACAATGCAGATCTGCACAAATAGGTAAGATTGTATAATCCATGTATAATATCAGAAATAAAAAATAAAAATCTCAACATTTAAATTCTTTAATTTTATTTTATTTTTTGTGGGAAAGAATTGGAACTATATTGGTTATGGTACAGGGAAGCTCTTTTTAAAAATATTTTACAATATGCGGAACGTATGATTGAGCGTTATTTTTACTACAAACTACTATAAGCAAACTATATCCATTGAAGTTGATGAAATCTATGATTTTGTATTCCAACGTAGCTAGAACATTCAGGTAGATTGTTTTGCTCGCCAAAAGTGGATGATATTTTAACCGTATCCAATAATGTAGCATGAAATATTTGTTCGAAAAAATTGCTCTTTTTGAATGGTAAACATGCTTAACAGCCCTTTCCCCATATGGTACTTTAACAGATAATCATAATACAGATTGTTAATATGGTCTGTGTTATTGTACATATACTGTTCACTTTACAATAAACGATAACGTTTAGAGACAATATAGAATATTCTCTATATATTGTAATTGATTATGCGGGTTTCTCAGACTGAGAATCACGAGCAGAAAAACTACTTTTTGGAAGGCAGAGATGCCATGGAATAATATTTGTGCAAGCTCTTGAACAATGAAACAGTGAAAAAAGTTTTATAGTTCAGAAAAAGCTGAACATACCACGACTTTTTAAAAACTGTCAGTTATACTTGATGAATGGTAAAGGTCAGTTATACTTTTTTTAAACATTTTTATAGAGAACATACTGTTAAAAGCTCAGTACAATCAGGGTGATGATAAGAATTCGTTTTTTTTTTATTTCTGTCTTAAGCAAAGTTGTGAAATCTCGTTCAGTTAAGATTTTATCGAGTGAGGTTCTTCCTTTTTGAATCTCAGTGTGAAACGTTAACGTTGATTGTGAATGAAAGTTTTGATTTTAAAACATCTTTCTGAAGAATGTATTATCATGGCTTGTATGAATCTGATTATAATATTTTTTCTTAGTTTAATGAAAGTTTAACAGGATGAGCGAAAAGTTTTTATGACCAAATTTGTTGATAAGTCTCGCTCGTATTCAAAGGATTAAAGACATGCAAGTTATGAAATTGTATTTCCTACAGTAATGTACTTTTAAATCTCTTAAAAACGTTGATGCAAAGTTTTGCAATCATGGAAAAGATCCGCAAACATTGAAATGCCCAAGCTCAAAATTTTTCAAAAAACCCCCAATGGCTTAATGTTCTTGCCAGAAAAAACATATCAAATCTTCTGGACATTACAAGAAACTATAAAAAAAATTAGCAAAATCTGAAAAGCTAAATATTTGATTATTATAAATATTAACACAAAAAGTACCGCAAAGAGTACCGGAAACACAAAAATTCAGAATTAAAATTATAAGGATCCATCGGGCCTAATTTTACAAATTTAGTATCTTTGAATTACCGAAAGGTTTTTTGTCAATTTTGCAGAAAAAAGTTTTATGATTTTGTTTATAGCATTCGAGCTATGCTTTGCTTTTACTTGTAGCGGCAACCTTAAAAACGAAGTTTAAATTTATAGATAGCTATGTAGAGATTTAATATAAATTAAGAAAATAGTTTCTTAATCTTCCAAACAAATTAAATTTTGAAATATAAAAATTAAGAAAAGATTGTTACCAATGAAAAACCATTCCAATTAAAACGCATGGCATCCCAGCTTATGCAACCGGCTGGAATCGACCACATATGAAAAGCATTTATGAACCAAATAAAAAGTTATAAAGAAATATCAAAATTTTCCCTTTCAAATGAAAGCGGCGGTTTGTAGCTTCTATCCTAACGGTTAATCTTTTTTATTTCAATTTAAAAAAGACATTTTAATGATTTTATAGGCATTTTAATGATTTTCTTTTTCAAGAGAAGGAAAGCCGGTTTTATTTGCACCGGCTCACAGATCTTTTTCAAATATTATCTCGTCTCGCGTGATGTTTGAAATTCCCTGTGGGAAATTTCTGAAGTAGAAAACATGATCGTTGCACCGAAAAGTAGGATATGATTCATACCAGCCTATCTGATGTCCGATAAATTCACTTATTCTATTAAGAGCGTTTCCAGAAGATTTATAGAACTCTAAATAGAAAAATGAATATGACAGAAATTAATAATGCGCCATTGAATATTAAGGTTGATCAAATATTTTTGTACTACCATTTGGAGTAATTGTAAAATCGCTTCTTTTGTTAAGCGGCCTTACTTCTAATTTTTTGATTATTATCTTATGAGCTTTTAGACACATGCATTAGAAATGAATTGTTCTTTTATTATCATAGCTGGATTTTTGAAAGATTTTTGAGTACGTATAAAAATGCCCTTTAAAAGAAATTCGTGAAACCCATGGAAAAAAAACACTGTTCAATTTTAGTAAAATGGCTAGTTTAGACTGTTAATTGATCATTCACAGCCTAGTACATCATTTTGAAGTGGTTTTTGTGAAATCGGAAACGTTAAGATTGGTTTCGAAAATTGGTTTTCTCTACGGTTGTTCCGGATCTTTTACAGTCTCTAAGTGACTATTACTGTCAAAAATTCTGCAGAAAATTGCACCACCAATGAGTAGTTTGGAACAGAGAAGGGATGTAAAGGACCAAGGACGTTTAAAAAAAGATCGTTTGAAAAGAAATAAAAAAAAAAGTGGAAACAAAGGACAGCTTATCACTGACATCACGGCTTCTATAATTAAATTTTTCATTTAGTTGATTTAAAAAAGTAGGTTTTAATTCTGAATGTATAGATGCATATTTGTTAGAAAACATGATCTTTATTAATATTTCCAAATTTAGATATCCTTCACTCGTACACAACATGCTCTGAAGAAGGGACCGCATGACATTTGATGACTGTGATCATATTACAGTTCAACATATGTTATTTTTTTTGTATGTCAACAGCCGAAAAATACAAAAAAAACCTAAAAAAAATCTGAGTTTTGATCTTTTTTTTGTAAAAATTTCAGCCCTTGAGAGTTAAAACAAATATCGATTTTTCTATTAATTTATTCTATGCTTAGCTAACTAAGCGTATTTTACATTTCTCACATGAATATTCAAGGTTTGTGAAGTGACCAAGCATCCAAAGTTTTCTACCTTTTAAAACCGGTTTTCTCCGTAGTTTTAGCACTTCACAATTTACAACAATTGAAATTCAGCGAATTTCAATTAAACTGCTTAGATTGTTTACATGAGAAACCGCCTCTCTGGCTTTATCGAATTCCATAGCGACGGTGTAGCAGTGAGACGTGAAAAATTGAGCACCAAACAATATTTTCACATTTCACTGCCGGACTCTTCATTATAAAGGCCTATTGGTAAGAACATTGTTGGAAAGTTTGGTAATATTGTTGTTGGAAAACATGTAGTAAACTGACTTAGATCAATAAAATAAGCCAACTTATTTGAAATTCAAACTATGTTTGCTACCCATGGTTTATTGAAAGTAAAATAATGATAGATGTTGTCGACAATGAATTTATTTTCCATTTTTTCATAGAATATTATCATTTATCCATCACCCAAGTTAGCATACGAAAAAAGTGGGGAAAAAAGTAGGGTTGTTTATTAGAGGGATGAAGGGACAAAATTGTGCTCGTGATTTTTGACAGGATGTGATGTTCAATGAATTTCATTCCAAAATGATTGCATCGAGTATCACAACGAATTTCAGTGTGCTGCTTGATTGATACTCATTGCATTGAGTATCACATTCAGATGATTATCTGAAATCTTGCAACTCTGTTTTAAAAGGAGGTTTTAAAAAGATGCTCTTCTTGAACTAAGGAATTTGATATTTGAGCTGTAATTCTTGACCAAATTACTTACTTTCTTCATTTGAATGACGTGAAATGATGAAATTCTGGCTTTATTTTGAATTTAAAATAAAAGGTTGCAATTCTCAGAAACTTAAAAAACCTAGATTTTTTTCATGAAACCACATTTTTTCCAGTTCCAGTTGTAGATGGCAGCACTACATTGCAGTTAAAACCAAATTAAGCCTCAATGTTGATTTTCCAGATTTATTTAGGCCCATATTCATCATGTCGAGGTAGTTTTCCACCACAGTTTTGTTGGAGTTCACGCTGCAGAAAGCTTTTCCGGATTTGCTAAAAATCGCCAGCACAAGAATATACCCCCGCAAAAATTCCTGCTCATCTGGAGATTCCGATTCAATTGCAATTCATACCAATAATACTGCTAGCCGTCTGGTCCACCAAGCTCTATCGGAAAGTACAACATTATTCTGATTAGGGAACATCCATAAATGACGTAGCTTTTTTTGAGTTTTTATACCCCCCTCCCCCCTCGTAGCATTTCGTCACAAAGTCATAGACCCCCCTAGATAATAACGTAGCTTTAGTAACCCCCCCCTCCCCCATTTTTAAAAATAGGTTTTTAATTTTAACTTTTATTATCAGCATTTTGCAAGAATAATACAAAAAATAACAAAAAAAAAGGGAAAGGAGTTATAAATGGAATTTTAAAAAAGCATATCAATCAGTCAAAAAAAATCAAGCTACCTTTCAACAAACAGGATAGCTAGTATTTAAGTATTTAATCAGTTGCGTCGGTCCAAATTATCTCCATTCTGGATTCCAATGAAATCGTTGGGCAGCTTTCCTCCATCGTCTGTTCGGCTGGAATAATTGCATCTGCGATGTCAACTGCTTCTACCCACTCTCTATCGTCCTCCGGAGTATTGATCAGCACTTCGTGTCCTCTTTTAAATTACTTAAAACAATTTTGATTTTTTTTTTTCGATATTTAATTAAAGCTACGTAGCTTTACTTGCCCCCCCTCTCGTCACACATCGTCACACAAAGTCAACCCACCCCCCTCCCCCCCAAATGCTACATCATTAATGGATGTTCTCTTTTGTGTTATTTCATTTTGTGTTTTTTAAATTCGATCTCATTCTACCTTATGTTATTTTGGTACGTCTAGTTTTGTCATTTTTTATCTTTTCCTCATATTCCGATATTGACTTATCTTGTTTTGTTTTGATTTATCATGATGGACCTTTTTTTTTTACTAGTTTTTCTATTTTTGCGGCATCCATAAATTACGTAACGCAAAAAATGCAATTTTTTGACAACCCCCCCCCCCCCCCGTATGTCACAAATCGTAACGCTTTGACGTACCCCCTATGAAAATTACGTAATGCTAGTAATTACCTCCCCCCCTTCCACCGATTTTATAATGTTTTTAAATACTGATTTTCGAAGGTCAAAAAAAGATTTTAACTTAAATTTTATAACGTTCTTTAAAACGGAATTATGAATGGTAATATTCGTCGGAATAATCAAAAATGCATTTTTTAAATCTTGAAGCTCACAAATTTTAAGCTGATTTTGGTTTGCAAATCATTGCATGACATGAAAATAGCTACAATGAAACTAAAATTTTTAAGGAAAAAATCGTTACGTAACGATGAGCATACCTCCCCCCTCCCCTATGTCACAATTCGTAACGATAGAGCTTACTCCCTCCTCCCCCCTAGCAGGGTTACGTAATTTATGGATGCCCCCTTAGTTATTTTTATTAAGATATACCTCGTTATACTTTTGAATTGCTGGTTCCTCGTTTTTCCCATTTTTTAGTTTGTTTTTTTTTTGTAATTATTTTCTCTACTATTTCCATGTTTAAGATTTTTCCGAATACTTTATATAATTTAAAAAAGATTTTCGACAATATACAGCACTTTAAAGATCGACGGAAGTCACCACCTTGGGTGGCATCAGAGAGCGAAATTTAACTTCTACTCTTTAAGCTCTTTCTCCTAATATCCATATTGTGGGAGTTTCATGTCATTTTTAGTCGTTTACAGCATTTGAAAGTTAATCGGAAGTTGTTTAGTCCTTCACCTAATACCCGAATTTTGATCATTTACAGCATTTAAAGATCAGCGGAAGCCGCCATTTTGGTTTTCAAGATGGCGTGAGACAACGAAATTCGACTTCAACTCATGGTTTATTCCACGGGCCATTCTCAATTACTACCTTTTCATTGAAAAAGTCGGTCCACATTAACTGTACTAATGATTAACAACTCAGAAATGAGGAACTCATCCTAAGCGTAATTTTAGCTTTTTATATGGCCATTATAAAACTAATTAGCCATTTATCTGACCATAATAAAGCTACTAAGAATTGAATTGACTAACGCCATGTTGGTTGCAAAATTGAAGAGCACAAAATGACGCCATGATGATGGATACAAAATGTCAAGTATTTGAAAATATTTTATCAGGCCTATTTTCCATCAATTCCATCATAACCATCAGATTTGACGAAGCGCATTTATTTTAAGATACTTTTTCATACGCATTTTACCTTTAATTTTGATCCTGAATCTTGAAGTTTAATAAATTGATCATGATGACGTCCCTAGGATAGAGCCAAATAACCAGATTATAGCTTTATTAGAGTTCTAGAAAGAATCAGGATTCCGATTCTTCATAGATGTTCTACTTTCAAAAATATAGAAATGAAATTCCACAATTAACAAAAGTCCATTACTATTTCTGACATCACTCAAAGACGTTTCCTAGTTTCAGGTTGCTAGGATTTTTTCACCACGTATCTGCGATGGAAAAATCCGGGCTATTTTATCTAAAGCAGGGGCGGTCCTAGAGTTGGCTCTTGGGGGGGGTGATTTTCCAAAATTTCAAAATTCAGTCAATATGAAGGAATGAATATCTGGTGAACAAACGATCTTTTTGAAAGAGCGAAAAGAAGGGGAGGGTGGAGGGTGGGGGGGGGGGGTCGAAGGTTGTTATTTTCAAATGAGTACAATGTAAGCTGCACATTGCTCCTCCTCCCCCACTTCAATTTTACTGAATAAAATCAGATGTATTTCGATAAATATGAAATAAGAGAAGAATAATGAAATCTTTTAACTAACTTTTTCAATATTTATAGAACAATCAGCAAATCTATAATATTCACTGCCAAAAAATGTAAATAAAATGAAAATTGTCATAATTTGTATATCTGGTAGTTTGAAATTGTCACTATCAAAGATCTTTAAAGAATTTCTTATTATAAATATCATTTCACAAATGAAAATTATACACACGTTGTTGAGCTTCTGAAAATTAGTGCTAGGCCAAACAAGAAGTATAGTTTTGAGATAAGTTTTAGTTAATTATTACTATGAATTTTGAATTGATTAACGGTGATTAAAGTTTTCATTGGAGTAATTTACTGAATAGGGATTTGGAAATTTTGTTATATTATATTCAATGTGGAAACACAATCTTCGTTCAAAATTGTGGTTTTGATTTTTCAAATTCTCAATATAAAAAATCAACACTCCAATTATAAATTTAGTTGAAATAAGATTATCAAAATCAGATACTGAAGAATGAATCATCTGGAACATAATTTTAATTGGTTTGCTCTTGAATTTCAGTTTATTATACAAAATTTTCAATTTTAACTGTACTGAAACAAATGAAATAGCAACAAATAAATTATAAAGAAAGCAAAAGATCGTTTTTTTTTTCTTCATGTAGGTACCTATTCATAATTCCAAACTCTTGAAATGATATTAATTTATAATAAAAAAAACCCGATTTAATACACTTAACAGTGGATTGTAGCCTTTCTTTCAGTCTATAAACTATATTTGGATACACATGACACAAAATAATAAATATATGATAGATTTATAAACTCTGAATAATGATTAAATTATTTCGAACGTAGTAAATCCTTAATGAATTTAAAAAATTAAGATTTAAAATTTTTCAAAAGATAAAAGTTTTTTGATATAATTATAATTTTTACATGAAGAATAACATAATTGTAAACTAATTGAACATTTTTGAATGATTGAATTCTGAAATATCTTGTATGAGTCTGTTTCTATGACATTATGATCTTATATCTATAAATTAGAAGAGGTCTAAAAATAAAGAGTATAATTTTAATTTTTGTCGATTATGTCGCTTTGGTCATTTTTTCTTTTTCAAAAATAAATAAATGGAAATTTGTTGTCAATCTTGTAATAGTTGAATAAACTTGGTCGATTGAATTCATATTCAAATTCAATTACCTGTTTTAGAACGGTCCTTAAGTATCTGTTTACATGCATAACTAAAGGCGAAATAAATATACATACAAGCGTCGCTAAAAGCTCGTGGTGTGAAGAGAAAACCGCCTTTGAATATGCAACGTGTTTTTCCATTTATTTTTAACATCTCGTTCGGTTTTTCCAAAGAGCGTATGCGCCAAATGCAAACAAATAGAGTTATTAGCTGGGTGAAAAGTACATTCTTAGACCTAGCTTATGGAACTGTCAAACTTTAAAAGCAATTTTCACGAAACAGCATTCGCCCTTTCCTAAAATTGATACCGATCTGTTGTCATACTGGATAGGGGAAATATAATCTTATCGAAAAAAAGTAATGTGATACTAGGATCAACTCATCTTGTAGTATATTGATAATTTTATAAGACAATTATATTAAATATTTACGAGCATAAGTTTTTACAACCTTCGGTTCCACTTACCGTTGCAAATGCTGGTTTCCTATGAATTGATTCAAATATTATAATGTCATAGAAACGGGATCGTACAAGATATTCCAGAATTCAATCATTCAAAAATATTCAATTAGTTTACAATTATGTTATTCTTTATGAGAAAATTATGATTATTTCAAAATACTTTTATCCTATAAAAAATTTTGAATCTTAATTTTTTAAATTCATTCAAATTAGTTCGTTCGAAATACTTCAATCATTACTCAGAATTTATAAATCTATCATATATTTATTATTTTGTGTCATGTGTGTCCAAATATAATTTATAGACTGTAAGAAAGGCTAGAATCGACTGTTAAGTGTATTAAATGGAGTTTTTATTTTTTCAGTTTTGTCACTTTTGTCAATTTTGTTTTTTTTGTCAATCTTGTAAGTTTTGTCCGTTTGGTCAATTCAGACAATTTTGTCAATTTTGCAAAATTTGTGATTTTTTTTCGATTTTGTCCGTTATTTCAATTTTGTCAATTTGGTCAATTTTGTCAATCTTGCCCATTTTGTAAGTTTTGTCAATTTTGTGAATTTTGTCGATTTTGTCAATTTTGTCGATTTTGTTTATTTTGTCAATTTTTGTTTTTTGGTCATCCTGGTCCAAATGATTAATTCGGATCTAGGATCTATATGCATAATCAAAACAAAAATTCCCAAATGCTTTCAGCTTTACTATGGAGGATTTGGTGGCGCTACTGTTTGGTTGTTTTCTTCCATTGGCTTCAGCAATTCGTCATCGTCTTTTCTAGACACCAACCCCAACAACAACAACGCAACAATTGCACAGGTTTTTCAATGCGAACGAAAAGCTTCTCAAGAGAAAAAGAGAAAAGGGAACAACAAACTAGCCCGAGAGCTTAAAGCTCGAGAAAATTTGTCTTATTGGATTCAATTTGCTTCCACGGGCGAAATTCTCTCCTGTCGTTTGTGCTTAGGAAAAAGCTTCCTGAGCACGAACGCACGTGAGAGCGAAGATGAGATGGTGTGCAGGCATCGTCCGCGTCCCCGTGTCCTCTTGTCGTTTTCCCCTTCTCAGAGAAATTTGTGCTTGAGAATCTATGGTTGGGCGCAGGGTGGGACTTGCAATCACTATAGAAATATGCGATGTGAGGGTCTAGTCCTTAGGCTTGATTCATTTGATATCGGGGTAGCTCCGCAGTCGCCCTGTCATTTCCATCATCTGGTAGAGAGAAAATATAAACATCTTCCTAAATTTTACACCGACGGCTCAAAAACCACTGATGGTCGTGTAGGTTGTGGTGTCTTCAGTAACAATGCTAGCGTAACTCTTGCCCTACCACCTAAGTGCTCTGTATTCAGCTCAGAGGCCTTTGCCATTTTGAGAGCTGCACATGACCTTTGCCCCCATTCAAGATCTGTCATTTTTTCCGATTCGGCTAGTGCTTTGAAGGCTGTTCTGGCCGGAAATATATAACACCCATGGATAAGCGACCTATCCGCTCTGGCTCTCCAGAAAAACATTACTTTATGCTGGATACCCGGCCACGCCGGCATCCAGGGCAACGAAGCCGCTGACCGTCTTGCTTGCGAAGGTAGTGAACAAGAACCACCCAGCATACCAATCCCTTCTGCAGATGTCTCTCATTGGCTCAAAGAATTCCTTTCTGTAACCTGGAGTAATGAATGGAACAGGTGCCGAGATAACAAGTTGAGAGAGGTAAAGAACTGCACCTCAACTTGGACCGATCGAAAGTCTTTCCTCGAACGGCGTGCTCTGACACGGTTGCGCATCGGGCATACAAGGTTGACCCATGGTCACCTGATGGAGAAAGAGGACCCTCCAGTATGTCATGCCTGTAATGTACAGATAACCGTTAAGCACATATTAGTGCAGTGCCAAATCTACCAACAAGCTCGAACCGACAGTGATCTCTCCAACAGCCTTCGCGAAATTCTTTCAAATGACCCAGACGAAGAGGAAAAAGTCATAAGTTTTCTCCGAAAGAGCAACCTATTTGCTGAAATTTGAAATCTATATTCTGTCCTATCCTCTTTCCTATCTCTCTATTTCTTATCAATCTCCTTTCCTAAATTAAAAAAAAAAAAAAAAAAAAAAAAAATCCAAAAAAAAAAAAATACAAAAAAAAAACCAAAAAAAAAAAATACAAAAAAAAAATACAAAAAATACAAAAAAATATATACAAAAAAAAAAAAAAAAAAAAAACAAAAAGAAATGCAAAAACAAAAGAAAAAAAAATACAATTACAAGCCACGGAAGGAAAAGGGATGAATCATCCTAAGGGATGAAAATCCCGGAAAAAAAAAAAAAAAAAAAAAAATTTGATATCGGGGTTGTACCCCATGGTGCAATTCCTTTACATGAACTTTGATTTAGGGTTTCTAACCCAGAATTAATTTTTAGTTCCGGTTCTTCCTAAAGGTGGACTGGTAAACATTAAACAAATAACTCATTCAAATGATAAAATTGAAATTTAGATATTCTTGTTTAAATGACTTTTATTTGTCAATAAAATCATGCATGACGTTAGATCGGTGGCGCCCTCTGTTTTCCTTAAGGGAAATTACACGGAGTAAATGCGTACCCAGCGCTTTTCGCGCCATGTTTTCGATCATCTTGATTAGTGATTGCTGGTTGTGGCTAGCAAGGCAAATTGACACGTTTTTTGGAGTGATGATTTTTGATATTTACTATGAAAAAAAATTTTTCAAACTATTTTGTATTTTTTTCTTTCTTTTATAGGTTGAAGAAGAAAAAAAATCAAATTTTTCAAGATAAAAATCATTTTTATTGTACTGCTCAGTTTCACAAAAACGTCGAGAACAAAGTTTACAAAAATTCACACAAATACACACAAATACACAGACATCATCAGAACTCATCGAGCTGATTCGATAGGTACCTATAAAGGTATATCTATGACCCATAATTAATGATCTCCCAAATCGACCGATAACTATACCTTTCTCTAAGAAAGGCAAAAACATGGAATAAAGCCATTAAGGGTTAATTTAGTGAAGAGTATTTATCAATTGCAATTGAAATTGCTAAACTTTCAGATGTAGAGTATCAAACCTTAAACTAGATTTAGACTTAAAATTCCAAAATTGTTATGTGAATCAGCTGAAAGCAGTTCGGCAATATAATTGGTGTAAATCTTGAAATCCAGCAGTATAAGTCAAAAGTCACAAAAAGTTCTTTCGAATGTTAGCTTGATGGATTTTCTTGTTACCGAAAAAACAATCGACTGATATACGAAAAGTTTTAATCCACAAGGGAACAAATAAAACAAAGGCAAACTAATTTTGGAAAATTTACGCGTTCTTAACTCGATTTCTTTTGTCAGATTTTTTGTCAGAAAACTAATTCGCTTAGAGTTAAATCGATCAATGATAACTGATGAAACAACTGACCTACATAAACAACAAATAATTATTTTGTATGTATTAATTATCATTTACTCTTTCAACGATGCAGATTCTAGGGAAGAATGCCACTTAGTGACAAATTTCCAAAAAAATACAGATTTTGTTCCTAAAAACAACGATTTGAAGAAAATAAATTTAACATTTTTTTATTCTACAATTTTATCGTTCAGAAGTCACGGGAAATCACTCACATTCTCAGCACATTTGATCATTAAGTTAGAACCTTTTTTTCTAAATCTTTTTGATACTGTACACTTTTGCTTAAAAGTGCACAAATTTTTTCAATGAATTTTAACATTCTATTTTCAAAAGTTATACCGGAAAACAGAGCAGAAGAAAAAATAGAAATTTGCATTCAGTACCCCTAAATAAGCTTTTATAAATAGTTTCTATTCCTTTTTGTCTCTAAAAACACATAGGGGACTTCGTTCCATAAAGTAACAAATTTGCAACAATTAATGTGTGGAAAAAGGGAAAAATCGTATTTTATTTCAATTTTTTTTTTCTTGATGTACTCATCATTTCCAACTGTTTAAAATGATTTTTAAGGAAAAATAAAAAATCAAGAAATGAAGGGTAAACTTGAAATTAGAACTCTTTAAAAGGTTTTAAAAACTTACACTCTAACTGTTAACATTTAAAATTTTCATATTCAGTTTCTGTTTGGTAGTATCTTCTTGAATCTTTTTACGGTCATTCTTTATAAGAATGCTTGATGTGACAGATATCAAACCAAATCAATTAAATTGGATCTATTTTTTTTTCAAAATTTCTTAATACAGGTTATTTTTAAGTTTCAGAATTCATATTTGAATGATGTAAAATCGAGGGAGAGATGAATTTATGCAAGAGAATCTTTACTGTGATTCAAAAACTCAATTGTTATTTTGCAATTTAATTATGAGTTCCTTATAAACGCAAGTGAGAATAGTACTGCATTGGAATTTGGAATGTGTTAGACATAACTTTGTAAAAATTTAAAATTGTCAATAAACCAACTGTAAACAAAAAACAAAATACAGAATTGGAAGTTCTAATTTATAAATATTTGAATTTTTATTCTTGAAGTTAAGTTTTATTGTAACATTTTATCCAGATTCCTTTGGTTTTTAAGATATTTTGAACTACAAAGAAAAATCCTAATGAGGAACTTTCCATTGCCAAATCATTCTTGAAAATGGATTTCATGCGGTATCAACATGTTGTATATTACGATTGAATTTATTTTGTGAAATATTGGTGTCAAAGAGAAAGATTAGAAGGTACCCAAGACTGTCAATTAAAGTCACACGTTTCTTAAGCGCCTACTGGAAAACTGATCACTCCAATGGAGAAGTTGACTACAATTTAAATTTTTTACTAATAAGGCAATTTAACACTTAAAGCCAAGGGTATTTTTTCACTTCTTAGAATTACCAAGATCTGTAAATCCATTAAACATTATAGTTATTTTTGAAAATAGAAGGGAATTACCAATCTTATGATTCCGTAAATATGTATATAGTTTGAGTAATTTTTTTATGTTTCCTTCTATCTGACCGAAAAAGAAAGAAACTGCATGGTAAAGGTAATTCAACAGAAGTTGATTGGTAGAATTCGGTCCAGAGCATTGCGAGTTACAGCTGCTTGAGTTTGATAAACCGACTTTTCTTCAATCTTTAGCCTTTAAGTGTTAAACAAACTTTCTCGTTGATTAAACACCCCCACGGAGTGGAACATTTTTGAAAATTCAAAGGCACATCTACTAGGGGAAGTTCAAAGTTTTTATAGAAATTCGAGCATTTACGGGTATTTTGTAACGGTTTTTTGCCGCTTGGGGGGGGTGATCACCCCGATCACCCCCCCCATAGGACCGCGCCTGATCTAAAGACCTGGTGAAATCCGGGCATTTGATTTCAAAATTGTTGACCATAAATCCAGTCAATATCCGGGCAAATTTTGTCAAAACTCAAGAATTACTCAACAAAAATTAAAAAAAAACCTTGAAAAAATGTGTTTTCATCAAAACTTATCCGCAGATTTTAAATCGTATTTGCGGCTTACATCATATCTTTCATAATTATTTTTATACAACTTGCACAAAAAATTTCGTTTCGGACGCATAAATGATCTGTGCGGTTTTCCAAATACGATTATAAACCGGGTTTTTTTTTTAAACAATTTCAAATTATTGTTACTAACCAAGACTGACTGTTCCATTCCATTCCCCCTAAATTAGAACCACTATTGAGTAGTGCAACAAATTGCTGCTCAATCGACAACAGCACCTTTTCCGATATCAGTTGCCATTCAAACGCCACCGGTGAATAATTGGCAGAAAACGTTGTTATCGCTGCACGTGGTTATATTGCATGTTACCAAGCCAGAAGAGTGAAAAAATTGAATGTAGGCACCAACCTATTTCATGGTTATTGACAGCTTGTTGTTCACAAAAAAAAAGTCAATGGCGAATAGTACCGACATTTTGGTCGGAGGATTCATTGAAACGAATGAATCTGCATACAATAGAAACTAACGGAAATGGCATATATTATCAACAAGTGGAAATTAAATTATGAACTTCAAAATTACCAGACAAAGGATGATTGTGCTTCCAGAATTAAAACAAAGAGGAGGATTACAGGTTTCAAAACTTATCTCTTTCCGATTTTGCAATGCAAAACTCTTAAGACACATGCTTTTGATAGTTGGAATTTTTTAAAAGCTTAAAGATTGAAATAATCAACGTGAATGCATTGATAGGTTTTGCTCAAGGCCGGATTGAAGCGAGGGGAGGGCAATGCGAGCAATTGTCCCGCCCCCCCCCCCCCCCTCCCGAAGTAGAAAAAATAACATAGTTAAAATCACACTTCGTTACTTGTGCCAAAATAATTCTAAAAGTGATAAAAAATATTTTAAAAAAATTGCTGAAAATTGCAAAAAATTGGCGGAACACGACGCAAATGATAATAACAATGGTTCATTTTAAGTGACAATTTAAAAAAGTTAGGACGAAAAATCTCTTTCGTTTTGGCAACACAATGTGCTCGGGTGTGGGGGCATGTACAACTTTTAATGTAGATGTAAAGATTACATGAAAACAATAAACTGAGCTCCTTTTCAATTATTTAGGTTGCTCAAAATATTTAGTATTCTTCGAGATGGCCTTTTTTATAAAACACTTTTTTGAGGCCCTCCCGGAGAAAAATTTCTCCAGGCTACTTAATCCGGCGATTTTGACATAATATTTTTGGATGAACAGGTCTTCGTCAATTCTTAATGATATCCAGTAAATTTCTGTCACTGTTGATTTTGATTGGTCCAATCAATGAAACCACCAAAAGTTGCCGGGTGTTAATTTTGAAAGACGTTCAAATATCACCACAAGTCAAATCCCCCAATAAGACACACACACAGAGACAGAAATGATTTTTCCCAACGGGATCAACCCAATGCAATCCCCGTGATTCGGTTACACTTCTTGCCCTATCATTTTCCACCTTTCCACTTCTCTCTTTGCCATCAACGCAACCGGCAATCAAATTGACATTCATTGGATCAGCGAACCGGAAAATTGAGTCATCCCACGTCACCGAATTTTACTACCATCGAGAGGAGGAAGAGGCTCCAAAATCCTACCATATAGACCACAATTGGCACTTTTCAGAATATTTCCCATCCCTCCACTATGGGATTGGGGTCGGGTACAGTGAAATTGTACCTCCGGGAGTAATTTGTCCATCACCCGAAATATCTTATGTTTTGCATAGGCTCTCACATACCAAATTCCGACGATTGACCTGCTTGGCTCACAATTTGTCACTGTAACACGATTTGGTTGATGGTGATGGGGCCGAAATCGAAGATTAATGGTTGAGTAAACTTTTCCCCTGTGGCAGATAAGAAAAGAAATGTTTTTCCCCAAAGGTGAGAAATATCCAAACGAGGTGTTACCGTGGAAGTTTTTGGAATGAATAATCCAATAATCCAATCCAGCTTATCGAAAAAAGGACGCTTGATTTGAAACCATCATAAAGCTGAAAGATAAACTAATTTCGTCAAAACATGTGGTTAAATTAAATTTATGCGATGACATTTCAGAACATCTTTAGTTATATCCAGCAATAATTTTTCGACATTTAGATAAGGTTTAAGGTTCGAAATAGTCAAACAATTAAAAAAACCAACTCCTACTTCAACCTCTTTTCTCTATTAAAAAGCTTTACTGACCACTGGCCTAGCCATTTATAATTGAATAGAAATGGGAAGCTCGCACACTGTCACTTCGACTTTGTACTTCCATAACTTTCAATTTGATGATATTTTTGATCAAATTTTCTGCATAAGATGGATCAAGTATTACACTACACTATTATTCCACACAATTGTAAGAGGTTGCCGTTTCAAATAAAGAATTTACAAAAAAAAATTGTCAGAGGTTAAACCACAAATGAAGGTCAAGGAGCAAAAAGCTAGGTATTCTACTGTACACTCAAAATCTTAAATTCTTGATCGAATTTTGATGATTGAGTAATGATTTACAAGAGAAATTACAGTTGCGTTCAAAAAAGAATTAAATCGCCTGGCGCTGCGCACCCACTCCCAACTTTGACAAGGTTTTCTCTCTCGGTTGATAGTTTTTCATGAAATTTTCACACAATTTCAACTATCCAACTAACGCTCCACAAAATTTGAAGACTTTACAATGAAGGAAAACAAAGATACAGCTATTCCCGTAAAAAAGGGAAATTTGTAATTGCTTCATTAAATTTGCTGTATCTTTGACAATTTTTATTTGAAAATCTTCAAAATTGGTCCAAAAATGAAAAAATGTTTGATCTAGCACCAGGCCAAGTTTCTTCGAAATCGATGAACGTTAACAAAAATGGTGCCGAGTAGAAAATTAGGTTCATTATCACCCAACAGAGTACTTCATTCTTTTTTGGGCGGATGTTTATATGGAAAACACCGAAATCATTGTATTCTTGGTTTTTTCTTTCAAAAAATTAAAATTTATCACAAAGAATGTTGTAAATTGATAAAAACTTCATTCGTGCTTTGTTTAGGAACAGAAGATGTTTCAACAGAGTTCAAAATTAGAAGAATAGAGTTTCAGAAATGTTACGTTTTCACCCTCTCAATTCAAATGTTATGATTCTAATAATGAAACCTCATTCTATGTACAAAATTTAACACAATGCTTCTCGTTACTCAAATCTATATATATAAAAAGCAATTTCTGTATGTTTGTTTGTTTGTTTGTTTGTTTGTTTGTTTGTTTGTTTGTTTGTCCTCTATAGACTCGGCCGTCTTAAGAGCTAGAGAGCTGAAATTTGGCATGGATACTCATTAGGACCAGGAAGGATGAAAAATGTTTTCAAATTTTTGGATGAACCCTTCTGAAGGGGGTCGTCCATACAAGACAAATATTGATTTCGCGATATTGACGTTATTTTTTGTCGGATTGTGTTGAAAATTTGCACATGAGTGTGTTAAAAGACGAGCAATCGATTTCAGGTGTCAAATTTTTTGTAAGGGGACTGCCAAAGGGGTTGTCCATATTAACTGTTCGCTGTTTTTGCGATATTGACGTTATTATACATCGTATTCAGATGAAAATTGGTACACGATAGTTTTGAGTGACGTACAATCGATTAAAGATATCAAATTTAGTGTAAGGGGCCGTCAAAAGGGGTCGTCCATATTAAATTTTCAGTATCTTAGTGATATTGACGTTTTTATACATCAGATTGGGATGAAAATTTGCACATAGGAGTTATTAGGGACAATCAACCGATTTCACTTATTCAAACTTAAATCAGGGGTCGGCCAAAGGGGTCGTCCATGTTAACTATTCACTGTTGATGCGATATTGTCGTTATTATACATCGGATTCAGACGAAAATTTGTACACGAGAGTTTTGAGAGATGAGCAATGGATTTCAGGTATTCAATTCAGTTTAAGGGGCCGGCAAAGTGGGTCGTCCATATAAACCTTTCAATATTTTTGCAATATCGTCGTTATTATTGATCGGATTGGGATGAAAATTTGCTCACGGGAGTTTTGAGGGAAGCGCAATCGAGTTCAGATATCAAAGATTATATAAGAGCCCCCGAAAAGGGTTTAGCTTTTTGGCAATAATTGCGTTGTTATGCAATGATTTAGTCGAAATTTATACACGTGGTTTTTGATTCCTGATTTCAAATTAAGTAGCAGACGACAGACGAAGTGATCGTCCAATGTTTTTGCAATTATTACTAAACAATGAATCTGGAAAATGCTTGGTAATCAACTTTCATACTAACTGTTCATGACATATTCCAAGTTGAAAGCGAAACGGAGTTCGTATGGGATCAGCTAGTATAATAAATTAGCAGAATTTTGTCTATTGGTTTCTGAAACATAAAATGCCAAATTTGCTAAATATACTGATAAACAAATTTGATACACAATTAAAGCGAGTAGGTATTGTATTATATTCGCTCTTGTTTTTAAATACCAGCTCGGCTGGAACAATTTTTAATTCTAATCAAAATAGGAATGAAGTTCCTATCAACAAACAAGAATCTTTGTGATAAATTTTGATTTTGTGTAAGAAAAAAACCAAGAATACATTGATTACGATGTTTTCAATTCAAACATCCGTCCAAAAAAGGATGAAATCGTCTGTTGGGCGATAATGAACCTAATGTTCTACCCTGCACCATTTTTGTTCACGTTCATCGATTTTGACGAAACTTGGCCTGGTACTAGATCAAACATTTTTTCATCTTTGGACCAATTTTCTAGATTTTTCAATGAAAATTATCAAAGATACTGCAAATTTAGTGAAGCAATTCCAAGTTTCCCTTTTTTACGGGAATAGCTGTATCTTTGATTACCCTCATTGTAAAGAGTTCAAATTTTGTGGAGCGTTAGTTGGATAGTTGAATTAGATTGTGTTAAAATTCCATGAAAAATTAACAACCGAGAGAAAAATGGCAGCTTGTCAAAGTTGGAAGTGGGTGCGCATCTTCAGTCGATTTCATTCTTTTTTGAACGTAACTGTATCTTTACTCAGAACTCCCATGCATAGCTTAGCTTAGCTTAGCTTATTTGACTACTCATATCCACCTTAAATCATTAAACCCGAAATGCTTCATTTACAGTTTTCATAGACTCAACATAGTTTTCATTGTCTGTATGAAATAAAACATAATATAATATTCAATCATTCAATGCATTTCGAATTTCATGATCGCTGGCGTGGCTAAGCAGAGCAAGTTCCACATCGCCAATGGTTGCTACTCCGTGATTGATCGAGGCCATCAATTTTGCGCAAGAACCAAAAGAATGGTGCTTGGGACTAGCAATTCATTCACAATGCACAAAACTCATGCTCTCCCTTTGAAAATGATCAATAACGGCGCCGGCCACGTCCTAGTAGTCAATGAGGGATAAAGGAAGGATTGTTAGTAAGATACTCTTTTGGTGTAACTGGCAACCTCTTATATTCGCGTACTTTAAAAAATTATTTTAAAGTAATAGAAAACAGAGGTACGCAAGTATCACCAGCTATGGAAACCGTCTGTACGTCTGCGAATCTATATTCAAGTATCAAAGGAAAGGGTTATGTTAGTAAGGGAAAGGTGAAGATCAGGATCCATTTTGGTGAATGGTATGACCTTGGGGTTTCGCTACACCTTCTATGCTCCTAATCGTTTCCTATTGAAACTCCTGTTTGTATCTATGAGGCAAAAGAATCAATGATTTCAGTGATTTCCCAATAAAATTTCAAGTGACCAAACAGTACAGAAGTACAACAGAAATCTCAACTGAGAGATTATTAAATCTCAATAAAACTAGCTTTTTTTCCTCAAACTGTATCCTATAACATCAATGAATCTACAAAACGCCTGAATCTATCTTTTTTATAAAATGATTAATTTTGAATAATTTAGAATTATCTTAAATATGTATAAATCGAATACAATAATAATCAATAGCGGGTTATAAATTTCTTTTAATTCGTCATCTTGCGTTTGATAGTTAAAAACAGTCATTCTGCAGATTTACAAATGCTTTTCGCTTCTCTGGCCTCATTATTCAGTTATTTAATAACAATAATTACTTGTTCCAATATGTACTTATAAGTAAATAAAAGAAAAAAAGACTATGTGTCAAAGTAAACGTTCATCTGTTTGGTCCTTATTTTCAATAATTAAATTGATCTTTGCATTAGAAAAACGGGAAATAGTTGTTTCGTTTTCTATCGATTTGAAAGTATGTTCTAAAATGAAAATATTTATGCATTCGAAACCTTGTTTCGCAGTAGTGTTTTGCTTTGTGTAGAAAATAATTTTTCAACGTTCCCTAGCGTGAACAATTTTTTTTGCCTCGAACAGCGCTAAAACCGTTTCCAATTCAATCCTTCAAGTACATGGGGTTGAGAAGAAAACTCGTAATTACCTAATTCGAAAACGAAATGTAATTGATTAAGAGAACAAAATGTAACTATTTTTGTTTCCGTTTATCATTGTGAAATCGATAATAGCATTCGTTGATTCACTAACCTTTAACACTAACCAACAATATAATTTTCAATATTCAAGAATCTGTTATTTGATGTAATAAGATTCTATAAAAAAGTGAAATAACATTACATAAAGTTTGTCTGCAACCTTTTGAGAAAAAAAAACAAAAAGAAATCTGCGTTAAAAATTTACTCAAGAATGTTCAAAACAGTTTTAGCAGTGATTTTGGCAACCATGTGTTTCGGTAAGTTGTTCTATCCCATACTGAACGAAGCTTTCCGACGTCGATAAACTTGAAACATTTCGGTGCATTGAAATTTTTTTTGGCAATGTTGCATACAAGTTATATATAAGTTGTATGAAAACCTGTATCCGTTGTGCTGATGATATTATTTTATGTATCTTTGCATTACCGACAGAAATACTATGAAGCATATAAAGGATTAAAATAGAAAAATATACTTAGCTCGTATCGGGTCCCAACATCATCGATAGCTTAGAAAAATACTTATCTAAATAGTAACGACTTGTAACGCAACGGGGTTTGGAGCTTTGCTTCAACGTTACGGCAGCGCACTCTGTTATTTAATTGAGCTGAAACATTTCTAAATCCCCTTCTCCATTCAACTTTCCTCCACGTCATCCGAAGACCAAAAAAACACAACTTTTAGAACGGAAATTTAGGATTGTTTTTCACTATTTTGAACCTTTTTCACAAAACGCGGCCGCACTTACACTGTACTAAACGATTAACACAAAAATCACCAATTGAAGTTAGCTATATCACGCGCAAATCTTAATTTATTCTTGGGCTTAAAAACCGCATAAACTTCCCAACCAGTGTTCCCAACTCTCCCCTCTTTACTCAGAACTCCCATGCATAGTCTTAAAAATTAACCTCAGGATCTGAATTAAGCTTCAGTTACTCAAAGTTTTCTCACATGTCTAAATATTAAGATTTAAATTAGATTTAATTTATTTTGAGGTTCTAGTTCCCTATGATCAAAATAAAAATTGTAATTCAGTTTTCATATTTCAGATTCTGTATCCAGTTAAGGATTATTGATTTTTGATTCGAATCATCATTAGAAAGCAGAAATGAAAAGATGTTTCGAAATTGTCGCTCAAATTTGATATTGCAATTCATTCGTTTGTAACTTTTTAGATAATTATTTTTCGAATTCAAAAAAAAATATTAAAAATCATCCTAGGTTTTTCTTTTATTTTCTTTCATTTTCTTGTTTCTTTTTTATTTGATTCAAAATTATTAAATTTAGTTTCTAAGCAGAATTCAAACAAAACAAAGCTTCAAAATGGCGATCCAGAATTGAAAATACAGAATAAGATTCTTCATTTGATTTTTTTTAATTTCAGATTCGCAAATCGAATTAAAAATAAATAATTGAATTAGCTAATTCAGTCAGATTGATGCGCAAAACACCCAATTTCAATGTATAGATTTATGGTTGAGGGCAGAGCCGTAGGAAGAACCGACTCATGAGGGGGAGGGAGGGGGTTTGGTGACTGATTTTTACCTACGATTTTTTGCCCAATAATGCACAAATACAAGAAAAAATTAAACCAATTATGTTTGTAACTGTACGATTACTCATTTTCAAGTACTGCTTCATGAAAAGTTTTCTTACTAAATCGTAGCTTTAGAAAATTGGCCCAAAACCTGAAAAGTGAGCTAAATTCGCTTTCATCGATGGTCAAAATCTTTAAATTTCTTTAAGAGTCTGGTCCATTTTTTCAGCCTTTTTTAGGAGAGCCTTCCATTGAAAAAATAACTTATGCTATAATCAAATCAAACAAGAACAACCTTTCTTACTATTTTGCAAATTCAAAGACCTTTGATGAAAATGAATCAAATTGAAAAAAATAAAGTCTGTGATAAAAATTATCAGATTTTCGGATCAAATTTGCTTGATGCTAACTTGAACCAAATTGATGATTTTAGCACAGATTTTAGTATGAAATTAGGCTTTGAACACTGAAATATTAACACATTGTGGACCAAATAAGAGATATCTCGTTTTTTTCATTTGCCGCTAATATTCTCCTTTAAAAAGCGTTATTCAAAAGTTTTTTTTTGTGTGCTTAATTTTTGGAGGGATCAACGATACGTTTTCACCCTCCCAATTCAAATGTTATGATTCTAATAATGAAACCTCATTCTATGTACACAATTTAACACAATGCTCCTCCTTACTCAAATATATTAAATTAGCAGAATTTTGTGTATTGGTTTCTGAAACAAAAAATTCCAAATTTTGGTATCCTTCATGTGTTAACAATGTTTAACATTATACCGGTAAAATATAGATTTTTTTGCAGATGTTATATGGTGAGAATGATTCTTTAACAGCAAATATTTTTCATAAAGAATCAATTTCGTAGTGAAAATCTTGTGGATGATTTTTTAAAATAAAATTTGGGTTTTTTTTAGATAAAACAAAAACTTAAATTCTACCTTTTATTTGTGATTTTCACTTAAATTGTATTTAAAAACTAATTTTGAATAAAAAAAAATTGAAATCTGGAAATTGAATTGACAAGCAATGTTATCACATTAAGGACCGCTAAGAAATCTATGACGAAAAATACCGAAATTCGACATTAGATATATATCTCAGAAGCTTCTAAACTGAATTTTACAAATTAAGCATTTTTAAGTTACGGCAAATGATATGTTCAATTTTGTCAAATAAAGTGAAATAACGTCCGCAATGTATTAAGTACATGATCTCTTGAATTCCTCAACAATTACATGTTGATTGTAAAATTTATTAACGAGTTAAATCTTTTTCTGAATTTCGAATCTGAATTCTGAACCTAAACTCAAAAATTGCGCTTTCAATCTGTCTCCGAATTTCCATACGATTTTTGGAATTTACAAAAATTACGATTTCCGAATCTTATTCCAGATCAGAATTTCATGAGCCAAATTTTAGAGCCCTCTTCCATGAATCTTTTGTTTGAATTCTGTAGTTCAGGTTTAATCAAAATTCACGATATTAATTATTATTTTTTAATCTGTATTGTGAAACAGAATTAAAATATCAGTTCACAATGATCTGAATCTGAGTTTTTATATTTGGATTGCCATTTAGAAGCATTAAATATTTGAATTTTGTGCAAGAATCAAGTTTAAGAACTTCAAATTTTAATATAAACAAAATTTCTCTTTTTCGTATTAGGAAAACTATTATCAAAATATTGAAAATGCATATGAGGCCCTTGGAGCCAAAGGGGTATAAGTGCATAAAAGCAAATGTCGAGAAAACACGATTTTAAGTTTTTGTGTTTGGCCATTTTCCATACATTTTTCGAAAATTTCTGTTCCTATTTCAAATGTGAATGATTGTAATTAAAATTCCAAAAATCACCAAATGTAATTTGAAACATGAAGAACTGTTTGGCAATGATAACTAAAAATCGACCATTTTGTCACTTATACCCCTCTGGCTTTGAGTGCCTTATATGATCTCGAAAAACATGATTCAAATTTAATATGAAATGCAAAATCAAATTTGAACCCGGATCCCAAAGCAGCTTTTCAACGTTATTTTCTTATGATTATTCGATCTGAAAATCAATAACCCTGAATTGGATACCAAACCCGAAATACGTACATAGGAATATATTTTTGGCTCTGGGAAATATGGAATCAGAACCTTCGAAAAAAAAAATTGAAATTTAATATTCAGTCCTGAATTTCTATGAACAAGTGAGAAAAAAATATCTAGCAGAAATTCGTACTAAGGATGGGTTTTTGAGGTTTTGGCATTAGTTTCTACACCCATAGAAGAGGTTGCAAAAATCCAATGCCTATTTAGCACATCTCTGTGCCGATAATGCGCTGAAATGTGCACTGTGCCGAAGATGATATGTTTGAAAAACCGTAACTGGCATAAGGACTCGCCTCCCAACTAAAATGATGCAAGACCACTACATTCAAGCAAAACAAGAAAAACATTTTATGGGATTTCGTTCCTATTGGATAATTCATCCCAGAAACAAGAAAATAAAATTATAAACCACAGCGCCCGTAGGGAGAATCGAACTCAAATCACTAACCAAATGGTCTTGCCAGACTGACATCTTAACCAGTGTACTATTTGAGCTTCATGCAGGAAGAGGGATATTTGTCATAGGCATTCTGCCACCGATCAATCACAAAAGAAACGCACGACAGTGGCTTCCCGGCGTTTGGCCTCCTTTCAAGGTATTCATTTGTCTTGCGATGGAAACGGGAAAGGGAACGGGAGTGGAGGAAACGGGAAACCCATTGAATGAGAACTGTGCTTTGCTTACTGCCTGCTATTACATACACACGCTACATATACACAGCTGCTAAAGCCGGGCAGCTTTGCCGGTAAATTGAAGGAATGTTTTTGTTGTTGCTTTTGCTACATACAAACGCACAGCTTAGCCGTGGTTGTTTGCCGGTTGATTGAATTGAAGGAATGTTTTTTTTGTTGTTGCTTTTACTGCATACACACGCACAGCTCGGCCGTGGTTGTTTGCCAGTGGATTGAAGGGATTGAATTAGAAGGATGTTTTTGTTGTTGCTTTTGCTACATTCACACGCACAGCGCTCGGTTCGCTGGCTGCCTGGTGTTGGCCGGTATTTATTTCCATCCTTCTTCGTCTTGTGATGCGATAGGGAGGGACGTGAAAGCGTTTTTATTTTGTTTCTTTCAGACATACGCAATTCGGTTAACTTGGGAGATTAATGCCGGTGGGAGCAAATCGAATCAGCACCAATCGCGTTATCTTCTTGTACCAATGATGCTATGTAATTGACTACACGCCATTGGCACAGAGGCTGAATTTTGGGTGTAGTCTAGATTGTTACTCTTGATTAACAACTCTGTATTTTCATAATTTGATTCTGAATTTAAAATTTTACGTGAAGAGTGGAATATCTCGCTTTCATTTTTGGATCCTCATGGGGGGGAACCCCCAAACCTCTAAAACAAATTTCAATACTTAGCTCATTTTTTAACTTATGATCTGGATTTTAAAATCCGAAATTGTTTTTTTTTTGTTTGTTTCAAAAATGAATGAAATTCGGGAACAGATCCAAGATTCAAATTATTTTGTTTCCATATGGTGAATTCAAAATCAGAATTATTATTGATACCAAATACTGCTGGAAGCTTGGAAAAGTATCTTTCCCTGACGTGAACCTGCGAAAATTGCGGGTTTAAGTCCCTGTCGGTGAGCCGTTGTATCTTTTTCGAGAAATTTATAAACGGCTTATGATCTATCTTTCTTTGATATCTCATGTTTCTCTTTACTAATACTTCCCATCACCTTTGAAAAAGAAATATTTCGATCGTAATGTATGGGAAATACCTGCCTCATTTTTCTAACATACTGTAGTACACCGTTCTATAAATCCTGATAATTGTCCTTAACCTTCCTTACTTTCTGTAATTTTCCCTTCTTATTTCACCAAATTTACTTCTTAGTAAAGGGTTTAAACGAGTTTGACGGATTTTCCATTTTTTGTACAAAAACAGCTTTTTTGGGTTCAAAGCACTTCAGCACTTTTTTCGCGCGAGATACAATGCAAAGTTCAATAATATGGGTTTTTTCGGTAAAAATAATTCTAATGTGGTTGTAAACAATTTGCCAGTATCAACAGTTGTCGGTGTGATAGATAGCTGTATCATCGAATAATCGTTAGTGTTTGCAGAAAACACTAAGATTATTACTGAGACACTGGTAGTTTCTACCGAACAACTTGTAGTGTTCAGTGAATAACCTGTGATCATTCCCCTAATACCGACAAACGCTTAAAATATTCGGTTAATTTTTACCGAACAACTGGTATTTTAACCAAAAAAAAAATTATTATTAATACCCAAATATCCGCAAATATTACCGTAATGCTGTTTTTTACAAAAAAAAAAAACAAAACAGTACATTTTTAGTAATTTTTTTCCTAACAATCGACAGTTTTTACCGAAATCCAAAATCCTCTGTCCTTAAGGGACTCACATTTCTCCGAGTGACAAAGCAGTGAATAATTTTCCATTTAATTTACAGCCTGCCGCAGCGTCTGAAAATCGGTTTCAAATCCGTTTGAAAAATAAATATTTCCCCATAACATTTCATAAAATATGCAAAGCCCACGATAGTTGGCTAACAAATCGCTTCTCGTCTCGCACTCTCCATAACGAATCCCCAAATTACCTTATTCGATATGCCATTGATTATCTCGGTGCTGTTACCGAGCACGGACAGAAACTTGGACTTGATGGCACTGGGCGTCCGACCCATGAAGGACTTTAGCTTGTTGGCCTGCGCCGGATTGGTGGCCGGATGTGGATGCGGATGGACGTGGGAAGGAGGCATTCGGTGGTGCATCCTGCTGCTTGTTCCCTCGTGGTTCGAACCGGACGTTTCCCCGCTGGCCAGATCGTTTGCCGGTTGACTCACCCGATCCCGGGCCGACTGTGCCGAAGCCTTGGCAGCCATAGTAGACGCAAAAGCCGCAATATCCATTCTTCAGCTTAGCGATTGATTGTTTTCTATCCAAGTGACGGGATTAAAGAGACGGGATTTCGTTCGGTATTCCTGGCGATCGGATAAAAACAGCTATCTACTTATTCCTTACACACTGCTTCGAGCCGTGCTGTAGATAGCTTTCACAAATTACCAACTGGGTATAGCATCCAGGATTCAATCGGATGAAAACAGTGATTACATGACTCAAGGCCCTCACCTTCACACTTGTACAAAGTGCCCCCCCCACCTGTGAATCACGAGCCCCACTTCTCGCACAAAAGGAGGGAAAACTCAATTTATGTAATCCACTCAAGGCTCGCTACATTGAACTACTTTTCCGTATCACTTATTCGCGACAAACAGGCTCTTCTTCCATTCCTTCTTCGCGAAGCTTCGAAGGGTTTAAGATTTCTACATTTCCATGCTTTACGCTTTTCATTTCTTTTGTTGCATGCTTGCAGGCGCTATTGATTTGCTATTACTCATTAAGACTTGGAAAAACTTCCAAGAATAACAGCTGAGCTTGGTTCAAAATACGAATCACCAGTCGCGAAAACAGGAACAAGTAACATCGATAAAAAGTAAATTGCTGCAATAAAACTGTATCTTATACACCAAACTTTTCCAATCCACCAGCCATATCACTTGTTTTATCCTCAATAGTTGTGCTTTTGTTTCCCTTCTAAATGGTCTGGCCACGTGAAAATCTCACACACCAGACGTCAGAAGTAAAAAGCTATCAGTATATTTTAACAAATGACCCCGTGTTTCCGAAAAAAGAAACCATAATTATGAGCTTATATTCTAAGTAACACTAGAGACAGTAGTAAATACACATATACCAACAACCAACACGAGAAAAACTGAGGCCATCTAACCTACGAGAGCGCTACGGAAAAACTGATTCAATGCGACGTTTTCCTTTTGCTAGTCGAGGAACACGATTCGGTGCTAGTGCTGTGAGCCGTCATCAGTTGGATCGGTTGGGATTTGCGCCGCCTCACTTCCGGTTGCCTTTTTTCACAAAGCAAAAGCGATGAAATAAAAATTAACAGTAATTTTATTTTTGCCAATCGTCATTAAATTTGATGATTAACGTACAAAATATCCCCACCTTTTTTAGTCTGGAGCCCCCAATTTCCTCTTTTTATTCAAAAATTTCAGTTTTTACATATTTCTCTCATTTCTCTCCTTCTCCGTAACAGTTGCCAGTCACATTTGGTATTAGAATCGCATTCTCAAATAGATTCATAATCTATATATATAAAAATGAATTTCTGTCTGTCTGTCTGTCTGTCTGTCTGTCTGTCTGTCTGTCTGTTCCCTATAGACTCGGAAACTACTGAACCGATTTGAGTGAAACTTGCCAGGGTGGGGTGTTAAAGGCAGGGGAAGGTTCCTATTATGGTCTGAGACCCCTCCCTCTCTTATGAAGGGGGGGAGGGGCTTCTCGAATAAAAGACAGTTTTTTGCATAACTCGAAAACCAATCAAGCAAATGGTATCAAATTTGGCATGGGGTAGTATTTGGGAACGAGGAATATTTCCATGAATGTAAGGTACCCCTCCCTCCTCTCAGTAGGGTGATATAAAGGGGGGAGGGGGTCTACTTTACAATTTTTCAATTAACGGGAGAAATAATCAAGCTAATGGAACCAAATTTGGCATGGAAGCGTAATGGAATACGAGAAATTGTTCTATGATTATTTCAGACCCCTCCCTCCTTCCAGTGGAGATACATGACGAAGTAGGGGGGGGGGGCTAAACCCTCTTTAATTGCATAACTTGAAAACTATTCGAGCAAATGAATCCAAATTTGACTTGGAAGGGTATTTGGGAACGATAAATAGTTCTATGAATATTTGGTACCCCTCCCCCCATCCAGTGAGGAAA
This sequence comes from Uranotaenia lowii, assembly GCF_029784155.1. Taxonomy (NCBI): domain Eukaryota; kingdom Metazoa; phylum Arthropoda; class Insecta; order Diptera; family Culicidae; genus Uranotaenia; species Uranotaenia lowii. The sequence goes on from NC_073692.1 coordinate 225,782,505, forward strand.
TAGAAAGTGGGGAGGGGGCTTCGCTACAATTTTCAGAATTACTGGAAAACTAATCAAGTAAGTTAAACCAAATTTGGCATTGGAAGGTATTTGATTACAATGAAAGTTTCTATGATATTTTGAGAGCCCTCCGTTCTTCCAGTGGGAAAATCTTAAGGGAGGAGGGTGCTTCCTTACAATTTTTTATGCCACTCGGGAACTTACCCAGCAAATAGAACGAAATTTGGCTTGGAAAGATATTTGAACACAAGGAATGTTTTTGTGAATATTTGGTACTATTGCCTCCTTCCAGTGGGGTGAGAGGAAGGAGAGAGGGTGGCTCCTGTACAGTTTTTCGCATAATTCGAGAACCAATAGAGCTAATGGAAATAATTTTGGCATAGGTGAGCATTTGGATACGTAAAATAGTTATTTGCTTATTTCAGACTTTTTTCTCCTTCAATTGGGGATACAGTTAGGAAAGACGGGACATACGATTGTTTTGCATAAACCAAGAATTTTTCTTACAAATGGAACGATCCACTCCTTCCAGGTAGGGGATAGGTAGGAAAAGGGGCTTTGATACAAATTTTATAGCATAACTCGACAACTAATAAAGCAAAGAAACCAATTTTCGAATGAGAAAGTATCCGAGCACAAGAAATGTTTTTTCCTGTGGTTTAGCAACCTTTCCCTCCCAGTGGAACGATAAAAAGTGGGAAGAGGGTCTCTCATACACTTTTTTTTTTAATATTTCGATAACTTATCGAAAAAATGGAATCAAATTTGTTTGTATGGAGCATATTTGAGTACGGGCAATGTTTCTTCGATGGGTTGAATAACTCGAGAACTTATCGAAAATGAAGCCGTATATGACATGGGATTGTATTTGTATACAAGAAGTGTTTTTCGGATGATATAAGACTCCCCTTCCTTTCATTAGGGATAAAGGAATGGGGGAAATGGTCACTCTAACAATTTGGAGAACAATTCGAGAACGAATAGGTAAAATAAGTGTCCCGTGACGTTATTTTGTTACATAAAATGTTTCTATGATAGTTTGAAATCCTTTGCACATAATAAAGGGACAACGTAGATTTCATATACAAAAAAATATTTTGGCATAAGCTATAAACTTATGAAGCAAAGAAATCCAGAGTCATAAAAAAGATTAAGCCACGGATTAAAAAAAATAATAAAGATTTCAAAATAAAAATAAAGCATTTTCTTTTAGAAAAAACATTTCAACAATTTTGAAATTGAATTTTAAAATTTTGTGCAAATAAATGAAAAGTTAATAACTAAGTACCAAAAATTTCAATAACTTCTGGAAGGTGTAGCAAAGCACACCGGGTCAGCTAGTGACAATATAAAATTAATATAACACAATTATATTTTTTTCATTACCGTTCTTTCCCAAAGGTACTTTTTTCATATAATTATTTTTCCTGTTTTACTTTCTCTTTTCTCTACAGCCTTCAAGTCTTAAAACAAATCTAAGAATATAAATTCTGTCTTAGGGAGCTCCAGGAAAAATTCTAAAGCTGAGATTAACCTGACTGCTAATAATCGAAATACTAGCAATAAGAAAGAAATTTGTGAACTATTCAACACCTATTTTACCAGTATTGGTAGAAATTTGGCAAATAATATTGTAGTCGACATGGCCGTAGGAACGGAAGGGGGGGGGCTTTGGGGGTTAAACCCCCCTCCCCCCATGAGGATCCAAAAAAGCAAGCGAGGTATTCTACTCTTCCCGTAAAATTTTAAATTCAGAACCAAATTATGATAATACAGAAAGGTTAATCAAGAATAACAATCTAGACTAAAATCTAATGCCAAAACCTCAAAAACCCATCCCAAGTCCAAATTTCTGCTACGATTTTTTTTTTAAATTTTCTCTCTTGTTCATAGAAATTCAGGTCTGAATATTAAATTTCAAATTAAATTAAACCCATTTCGAAGGTTCTGATTCCATATTTCCCATAGCCAAAAATGTAATCATTTGTTCGCATTTCGGATTCGGTATCCAATTCAGGATTCTTGATTTTCAGTTCGAATAATCATTAGAAATTAGAATTGTAAAGCTGCTTTGGGATCATGTTTTTAGAAATCTATAAATTTTCAATATTTTGATAATAGTTTTCCGATTATGAAAAAGAGAAATTTTGTTTTAGCTTAGCTTAGCTTAGCTTAGTTGACTACTCATATCCACCTTAAATCATTGAACTTGAAGTGCTAAGATATGATAATTCATTTAAAACTCAGATAACATATTTGATTAGACTTTGCTCAACTTACGCACTTCAAATTCCATGATCGCTGGCGTGGCTAAGCAAAACAAGTTCTACCTCGCCAATGGTTGCTACTCCGTGATTGATCGAGGCCATCAGCTTTGTGCAAGGGCCAAAAGAATGGTGCTTGGGACTAGCAGTTCATTCACAATGCACAAAACTCATGCTCTCCCTTTGAAAATGATCAATAACGGCGCCGGCCACGTCCTAGTAGTCAATGAGGGATGAAGGAGGGATTGTTAGTTGGATTATTGATAGGATCAATTAACAACTCTTTGTCCCTTTGTATTCCAAGGATTAATTTCGAAAAATTCAGAAACAAATGTAAGTCAATATCACCAACTATAGAAACCGTCTATACGTCTGCGAATCTATATTTAAATATCCAAGGGAAGGGTTTTGTTAGTAGGGGAAAGGATATAGATCAGGATCCATTTTGGTAATGGTGCGATCAAGTTTCCTACACCTCCTATACTCCTAGATTTTTCATAAGGAAACTCCTATTTCTATCTTTGAGGCAGTGATAAAATGTTAAAAGTAAAGCAAAAGATGTGTTTAAATGTTTTTTTAACTAACTTGTTTTCCTAATTCTTGTTCCTAATACACTAATGTTTTTTCAAAAACGATCCTTTAAAATGAAGATGCTTCTATCAAACTTCGAAGAATATATTTAGAACAATATGTTTAAAAAACTGAAGTTTTGCTAATGGGTAAAGTAATTCTCCTTTTCGTTCCTTATAATTTTTGATTTTTAATGTAGATTGTGATGACTGATTAAGATCGTTTTTGGAAACTCATCGGTGCAATTCAACTCTTTGCCTCAGTTTGACTTCGTAATTGCACGGAGAAAACCAAAAAAGTTGGTTATTCATAGTACACATGTGAGTTATTCATGTAGCGATTAAGGTTTATTTTGTAAGAATTCGTAAAAAAAACATAAAGGAGAGAAAGTTTTTTGTAAAGGTTTTGAACGAGGATTCAGAATCTTGATATCTACTATCAACCGTTTGATAAAAAAAAGTTAAATTTTTAGAATCTAATGTATTCCATAAATTTCTGCAGTTGAAACGAATTGAAGTTTTTTAAAAATTAATCAGTAAAATCCAAATGATTGACAATTTCCTACAGGTTATTATCAATTGACATAGTTTCTTTTGTATGAGTGTGTTCCAAGCTTTGTTATGTAATCATGAAAATGAAGTATGTGCAATCTATGTCAAATTGAATAAAATAATAGACATGTACTTAGCTTTATTGATGTAAGTTGAAGTCCCCTTTCGTACAGCCCACGCTGCTCGTTCTGTCGAGTTGTCAACAAGAGAAAAACGCCTACTCTCGCTGTTACTCTCGCGCCCTGTCGAGCGATGGATTTCATTTTGCTCTTTGTAGTAGATGGTCTCACAATTTCACTTATTCAGAATGTCTGATTCTGCAACCATTTTTCATGTCACTTAAGATTTTTGAACCCCTCTTCACGGAAATGATGGATTTTCATTTAACATTTCCGAGTTTCCACAATGAAACCAATTGAATCACTCCTCATGTCACATTCAATTGAGGCCATATATGCGTATCATTGTCTGATTATCAAACACAAAACGATTTATGACAATTTTATCGACCGCCATTTTTCGTTTTTATTTCTTTGAAATCTATTTTCGTAATATTCATTAACACTTATCTAACTTCGATTGAAAACTGTTACTAATAGCAACCGAAACAATGCTTTGGAATAAAATCCATCCAAAAAAGTCACGACACGGAAGGAAAAATACGTCCGCACTCAACCACGATCAAGGCGTTCCGGGTTATCCGATAAAGATTCACCAAAACAGCAATTTTCGGCTAAGGTGAAAGTAACACAACACAAAATTTCGCAGGCAACGTTGAGCAAACAAAGGTCGACAACATGACCGAATTCCTCAGATTGCCGTCTCTAGATAAAACGGAAATCCACTCTCGGCAAGGTCAAATCGGTAGATCGGGTTTGTTTTCGAAAACATCGACATTGTCGCATCCGATGGTTCAATCAACTCCCAAGGTTTCGACGCTGGGTGACAAAAAAAGCAAATCTGAAATGAATCTTCCATTTTGCACTGTCAGAAAACTAGAACGCAAAACATTTGAACGAGCGAAGAAAAAACACGACCGCACTCGACCAAGGCTTGCTAAGCTATGAAAAAGAGAAATTTTGTTTTATATTAAAATTTAAAGTTCTTAAACTTGATTCTTGCACAAAATTCAAAAATTTTATAATCAACATGTAATTGTTGAGGAATTCAAGAGATCATGAACTCAACACATTGCGGACCAAATACGAGATATCTCGTTTTATCGAATGGGATGAATCATCCAATAGGATGAAAATCCCTGAAAAAAAATTGTTTTATCGCTTACCAATAGTGTGCTACACTTTGAAGTATAACTCGAATGAACTGAAATTAATTGCTTAACTTTATTCGACAAAATTGAACACAACATTTGCCGTTACATAAAGACGCTAAATTTGTGAAATTCAATCCAGGAGTTTCTGAGATATAAAATGCCGAATTTCGGTATTTCTCGTCATAGATTTCTTCACGGCCCTTAATGTGATAACATTGCTTGTCAATTCAGTTTCCAGATTTCAAATTTTTTAATCAAAATTAGTTTGTTTACACAAGTTAACTTAACATCACAAATAAAAGGTAGAATTTGAGTTTTTGGTTTTATCCGAAAAACCCAAATTTCATTAAAAAATCATCCACAGGATTTTCACTGTGGAATTGATTCTTTATGAAAAATATTTGATGTTAAAGAATCATCCTCACCTTATAACATCTGCAAATAATTCTATATTTTACCGGTTTATTGTTAAACTTTGTTTACACATTAAGGACATCAAAATTTGGCATTTCATGTTTCAGTAACCAAAAGACAAAATTCTGCTAATTTAATATATTTGAGTAACGGGAAGCATTGTGTTAAATTTTGTAGAATGAGGTTTCATTATTAAAATCATAACATTTGAAAATGGAGGGTGAAAACGTATCGTTGATCCCTCAAAAAATTAAGCATACAAAAAAAAGTTTAGAATTATGCTTTTCAATGGACCATATTGGCGGCTAATGAAAAACGAGATATCTCTTTTTTTTTGTTTCGATTATAGTCGTTTTAACATCTTTATGTCATTCGCGACTTATATCAACGATGAAGTTGGCGGACAAGTCATTGAAAAACTTATCCGGTACAACTGTTATCGATGTTTACTCTTGGGCTCGAACTCACGGACATCGGCTTAGAAAGCAACTGACTTGCCAACTGAGCTATATCACAAACCCGCGAGATATCTCTTATTTGGTCCGCAATGTGTTAATATTCCATTTTTTAAAGCCAAATTTCATACCAAAATCATTAATTTGGTTCAATTTTGCATTAAGCAAATTTGATTCGAAAATCTGATGATTTTTATCACTTTTTTTTTGAAAATTTGATTTATTTTCATCAAAGGTCTTTGAATTTGCGAAATAGTTTTTTTTTTCAATGAAAGGCTCTCCTTAAAAAAGGCGTTTTTTATGCTCAAAACAACTATGTTTGTTCTACCAGACTCTTAAAGAAATTAAAATATTTTATCCAAATTAAAAATTTAAAGATTTTGAAAGCGAATTTAGCTCACCATTTATTTAGGTTTTGGACCAATTTTCTAAAGCTACGATTTAATACGAAAATTTTTTACATAAAAGGGAGATGGGGGCATAATGGCCACCTTAAGGAAACGGCTTATTTAACCATAGAAAATAGCTATAATGTGGAGCTTACATTATTGTTTCGTGTTCAGACACTTGAAAAGCCTATTCCCTAACGGGCTGAAACGTGAAAAACTAGATGAAAACGTTAAAAAATGCATTTTAAAAAATTTTGCCAAAAGCTGAAATCCAGCCACTGTAGAGGCATAATGAGCAACCCCCCTGAGGCAGTATGAGCACCATTAATCAGTGCAAGATGTGCGTTTTCTGCCGGGGAATCTAGCAGCGAATTCAACTCGATGAAGTCAGGTGAGTCGTAGATTCATCAAACAAAGCAATAACAAAATAATCTAGGTCTGTTTGTAGAATACAAATAATTCACGCACGCTCATACATTATGTGCCTTGCTTGGAGGATGATGCTACTAGCCGTAAAATGTAACAATAAAAAAGCGATCATGAATTGTAAATGGAAAAAAATCGAACTCTAGTCTTTTAATTACCTCTCCGACACCTTACCAATAGACTGAATCGTCGGATGGAAACTAGTCAAGGTGTGGCTCTATAAATCAATTTTAATTCGCTGCTAGATTCTACGGCAGTAGATGCTCATTATGCCTCGATAATATGGTGCTCTATATGCCCCTAGTCAACAAATTTAAGTAAAAACGTGTTTTAAAATTGATTCAAGTGAAAAATCAAAAATTTTATGATGCTGAAAATTGAGAAACAATGTGTAGATCATGTTGCAGTGCGTACATTTCAGATCAAGCTGATTTAAAGGTCATAAAAGCTTATTTGGTGGTGCTCAAAAATTATAATATTTTCGTCACTTGAGAACCTAGCTGGTTATTATTTAATATTTCTGTAAAGATGAAAAGGATATTTCTTTTTTGGTGAAAAATTAATACTATAGGTAGTACGAAACAAGTCCTCATTAAAATTTGTTTAAGAAAATACGTACTTATGTAGAAAAATGGAGTGCTCATTATGCCTCGGGTGCTCGTTATGCCCTCATCTCCCCTACTTAAAAATGAATTATCATATAGTTACAAACATAATTTGTTTTAATTTTTTTTGTATCCGAATACAAATGATTAAAATGATTTCCTTGAATTATGAACTATTGATTCTAGCTCATAAACATCAAAGATTTTGTTTCTAAATGAAAATATATGCACATGAAGTTCAAATGTCTCGAAAAAATGCTAATGGCGTTCAGTTTGTCTAGTCGAATCCCGACCAAATAATAACCGTCAAATTTCAACCCTTAGTGTGTTTAGCAAAATTTTTTTAAACTCCTCGGCTCAATAATTTTATCAAAGAAAATAACATCTTTTATAGCCTGCAATTCAATTTTAAAGCTGGGTCTAGTACACCTATTGCAATGGGTTGGGACAAATAGAACTGAGTGTGCCTCAAGGTAGTAACATTGAGCCACTATTTTTTCTACTGATTTATGCAACCTGCCATTACATGGTACCCCCACAATATTTGCAAATGACACAGCATTATTTTATCCAGCGAATTGTCCCAATGTCATAATAGGAAAAAGTGCAAAAAGACTTAGAGATTCTTGGTAAATACTTTAATAGCAATCTGCTGACCCTAAACCTACGTGATATTTCGTTCAGCAAGAAGGACATGTAATTGTAGCAATGACCTTCCTTATGATAATTATATTATCGAAAAGGTGAATAAGTTTAATTATTTGGGCTCACCCTTGATGAAACACTTTCGTGGAGTTTTCATGTGAATAACCTTATAAAAAAAACATCGCCCTTTAATGGTATTCTTTGGCGAGTTGGAAGTTTTTTACCTTCCATTCACTCTCAGTTGAACTATCTTATCGCGGTATGGGGCAGTAGACTGAGTCTATTTGGGGTCATTTTTGAATATCATAAACCCTGGGGTTTAAATAGCTTCGTTTTGGCTCAAAACTCATCCATGATGTTTGACAGAATTTTTAAGTAACGTTTACATGAGTAAATTTGAACTTCTAGGTTTGTGTGGGAAAATTGAATATTTTGTACTGAAAAATCAGCATCATTTTTTTTCTTCTGTGCAACCGAGCCTGCTAATAGTTTTTGTGCGAATTTATAAATTTTCCAAAGGAAATTTTCCGCTGAACAACTTTGTCGACGACCGTAACTTCGTACTTATTAGGCAAAAAAGTTAATAGATGTTTAACAGGGGTATGTCTTTTGGCATTGATAAACAATAAACTCAATTGAAATCACTGTTTGTGCTCGCGAAGTATGGTGTGAAAAGTAGTCATGCAATACCTCGCTAGGTACCCAGCAGTGGTGTCAATTGAATTTATTATTTATCAATGCCAAAAGACATACCTCTGTTAAACAGCTAATAACCTGCCTGAAATGCCTAAATTTTAAAATTTTCTTGAGAGGATTTATAAATTGGCACAAAAACTATTAGCAAGCTCGGTTGCACAGAAGAAACCAAAATGATGTTGATTTTTTAGTACAAAATATTCAATTTTCCCATATAAACCTAAAAGTCCAAATTTACTAATGTAAACGTTACTTAAAAATTCTGCTAAAAGTCATGGATGAGTTTTGAACCAAAACGAAGCTTTTAAGACCCCAGGATTTGAGAAATTCAAAAATCATCCCAAATCGACTCGATCTAATGGGGCAGGGCATCCCTGTCTATCCTCCGTCGATTACAGACATTACAATATCGTTGCATAAAAACCATATTCAAACTTCCTTATCACTACCCTACCTCTTTACTGTACGTAAAAACAACTTATTTTACAACAATATATTACCTCTAACCCACTTGTGTAGTCTGCGAACATTATTGTATGTCGTCGACAATTTGAACTCATTAGACAACACAAGAATTTTTTTTTTTTGCTTAACTAAGGCACTCGTTCTCGCCAACCTCGTCAAGCACATCATTTGCTTCGAAGCCGTTGTTTAACATCTTTTGGTCAACGCAGAATTTCTAACATTGGACCTGCTTCTTACAATTGTCTTCCAGAAGTAGTCAAAAATGCTAACAACTGCAACATTCTCAAATCGAAAGTGATACGTCACCTCAAGGTACTTCAGTCATAAACCTAATCATCGTGCCAGTATTTTTTATTTTTTGTTACACATATATTTTAACTGAAAAAAATTCTAAAGTAACGTTAACATTTTTTGTAAATATTTATTCCTAGTTAGTACATTAGCTATACCAATTAATTTTTAATTTGTGTAAATTATTTATAAAACATGGATCCCTTCAAAGGAATACTCTTTCAACTGAGATTCATTCTTAGTTTAGTTTAGTTTACTTGTCTTTTGTTTGCTGCCGGACATGCTGAGAACAGAAAGCGTCCATTACCAGGGGGCTCACATGAGCTTTTTGATGTGGGGGAGTGTGGTGGGCCGCTTTATATGTGTCAAAAAATAGAAAAAATACAACTGAATCAAAGCAATCGAAAGATTCTTTTTACTTCAACCACGGTAAATGAAAAGTTCATATACCGGTATTTCGATAGCAACTTACTACCTTCTTCAGTGAGCATTTTCGAATCAATCGACTGCACAATAAATAGCACTGTATCCAGGGAGCTTCTTAAAAGTATCAATTTTTCGGAAGGGCGTAATCATATATAATCTCATAAATTAAAAAAAAATACCGTCAAATGGGACATCATGCCATAGAAGGGTTAGACCACAACACTCATTCAATTTTAATTCTAATATAATGCAATAAACTTATTATTAAATGATAAAAAATGATGATGTTATAGTTGCTCACATCGTGAGATAGTTTGTTAAAGTTTTTGATTATCATAGAAAATATAAAAAAAATCGAGCAATAGATTTATAAATTTTTATATTTTCATATGTGATGAAAGAAATTAGAGAAACATGAACTATCAAAGAACGAAAGAACATAAGCCGTAAATATCATGAAAATTTCGAAAAAGATACAACGGCTCACCGACAGGACTTGAACCTGCAATCTCCGCTTCGGTACAACGGCGCGTTAGCCAATTCCACCACGGTGAACGTGATGGAACCGGCGAACACGAGCAATCGAGCTCTGCCGATCAACTGCTGGACCTTCTATCACAATAGACAAGAGAGATCAATAGAGGGAAAGATCACATGCGGGGTATACATGGTGTTTCGATAGAAGGTCCAGCAGTTGATCGGCAGAGCTCGATTGCTCGTGTTCGCCGGTTCCATCACGTTCACCGTGGTGGAATTGGCTAACGCGCCGTTGTACCGAAGCGGAGATTGCAGGTTCAAGTCCTGTCGGTGAGCCGTTGTATCTTTTTCGAAATTTTCATGATATTTACGGCTTATGTTCTTTCGTTCTTTGATAGTTCATGTTTCTCTAATTTCTTTCATCACATATGAAAATGTGATCATTTTCAGGTACAAAGATGTACCAAGCGATTTCATAACATCAGTATTGATAAATTTTTATATTTTTCGATGTCGTAAAAAACTTTACCCAGTATAACGGATTGGCTTAATGATGTTACCTACAAACCATAATTTGCTTTTATTATTCTATACCAACACTGTTGGTGTAAAAATACGTTTCTGACAATCGCCATTTTTTTAAAATACATATTTTTTTATAATTCAGTTACCGTAAAACGGGGTAACATTGATCACAGGGGTAGTTTTGATCAACATGAAATTTTTCCACATAATCATCTATAACTAAATCTGAAGTTAAAATATCTTAAAACTGGAGAGTTTCAAATTGGGAAAAGGTTGGTTTCCCAATTTGAATACGTCAATTTGATGTCCCATCAACCTTAAAACTTTTGATGTACAAGTAGTATGATATCTGTGGACATTAAGTTTGTAGAAGCTATTGAAGTTAAAAAGTGTTGCATGATGCCCTTATTGACGGTCACAACAAAAGTGAAGCTTTTAGAAACACGAATGTTAAAGATTATTTTAATCTACTTTAAGCTTCGACAGTACAAAGTTCCAAAATCACAATAAACTTCATGCCCTATAAAAACGAAAAAAAATTAACCTCTTAACTGGCATCGGCTTCGGTCTCTTACGCTGAATCGGGAAATTTTCGTTCCGCTAACCCGAGGATGGAAAATACTCACCTACACATCCACAGAAAACCGAATGAACATATTTTAACTTCTCTCCTGTCGATCCCCACATGTGTGGGTGTTTTTGGGTCTTCTGTTGACATCGCGTTTCTGTTTTCGGCTGTCAGTCTTTATTGTGCGGGTTTGAAGGATCCCACATAACGTAGCAGGAGGTACATCAGCCGGCTCCTGACATGACTGTTGGTGGGGGTGACGATGGTGGGTGACTGGTGGAAACACAAAACAGGGATGGATGCGCTCGTTTATACAGACCAATACTCCCATTCATTCGGCGGATCCCATGCCTTGACCTGTCTTCACGAGACGAGCATGAACATAATAAAATGCTCCATCCACGAAGCTGCCCGGGTAGAGCGACAAAAACAAAAACATTTTACGACAAACTCGTCAGGAATTACCTCCTATACTCTTTCTTGTTGTTGACTATGAATATCATCAACCTTTGCCCGAATGTGAGGGTTCTGTAGGTAATACATTAAGTAGGTAGGTATACTTATGTCGATGAATGTTGTTGAACCATTTGTGGTTTGGTGCGGGTGTCACTCTACTCTTGGCAAAGACGTCGATAAGCGATAGAGCGCATCGAATCGGCGTTGGGGTGGAATTTATTTCGTGTGCGGCTGTTGGCGTGCCTTTCGCACTTGAATTCGGGCGATACCACGTGCTTGCTTGCTCCCTACACTGGTGCGAGAAAATTGTAGTTATTTTTCTAGAAATGGAAAAAATTTATAATTTGGTAATTCGTATAAATGTATTGACAACAAATGAATAAAAATAAAATAAAATTAATTTTCGTATAAATTTAGTTGCAATTTTATAAGACAATTCTACTAAATCAATGCACCGAAAAATGGAACAATCAAGTTGCGAAATAAACTAAAATACATGAAAAAAGTATCTGGTATACGGATCTTCTTGAAAATAATTCTAAACCCGGTCTTAACGACTTTGATGAGACTGAAAGACACTACCTTTTCATGAGTGTTGCAATGATTCAGTCAATTAGCGCGGACCCGAAAAAAAGCATAAAAGTAAAGTCAGTTCTCAATTTTTCATAAACAAATTCAACATAATGGGTTCAACTTATTTCTTATTTGCAAAGAAATATGTTTTTTCGTTGATAATCCTTGAACATTGCTCAGCCCGATGTTACGAATAATTTACCAAGAACTATGCATTTTGCCTAATAAGATAATCTCAAAAGTAGAATTTTGTTGATTTTTTTCCTAAAACATATGATGAAAACAGTGACTTGTGATATAGCTCAGTTGGCAAGTCAGTTGCTTACTGAGCCGATGTCCGCAAGTTCGAGCCCAAAAGAGAACATCAAACACAGTTGTTCTATATGATTTTATCTGTTTTTTTTTATTTGATCATTAGGATTTGAACACCAGGATGTCATTCACCCTTCCAAGTTTTTCAATCCCTGTCCGTCAACTGCTACGTTAATTTTACTCGAGAATGACATAAAAAAGTAGTTTAAAAATAATATCAGAATGAGATCAGGACCCTTCACTCTTCTCTATAATTCACAGGTACCTCACAAAAATTCCTTCAAAAACTATGAACAGAAACACACAGGAACTACATTTAAGTATTACTTGCTTATACCTATTGCATTGGAAGCTTTGGAAACTGCCATGGCCTCTTTGAGCGAAATGAGAATTCAAGTTAACTAGTAGTTGCCTCGACTTGAGCATCATCTTACTCTAAGTAGGAAATTGGAAAATCATGCCATAACAACGAAGCTCATGGTTTTCCACTAACCATCCAATCAACTTTTATGAAATTATATAAGGATGTGTCAAATTAGGATTTTTTATAATTTTAAAACGCCTAACGTTAAACAAAAATGTCTGATGGATGACAGAGTGTAACTAAAATATTGAACTTGAAATGCTTGCCATTAGAGCTTTAAACGATCAATTTCAATCATTTTTTACTTAATTCAATTACGCTAAAGATTTTAAGGTGTTTAAAGATATTAGCTAAGAAATGTAGTGGATTTAAAATGTTTGAATACTGAATAAAAATCCAGGCTCGTTGCGCAACTTCTTTACTTTCTCTGATGGGGCTCAAATATTGCAGATGAACTTCTGGCATGTATCAATTTCAGGCTGCAACATGTAGGATTTTTAACAGGAGGCCTAGTCGGACTACTCTAGTGGTAATGATTGGAACAAAAATTTCTTTTTTGCCCGCTTTTGATGACATATACGATATAAAAACTACATTTGGTCACCTTGAATTGTATAATGTTTGGAAGGTTATATCTTTCTGTTTACCAAACTGTAAAATTTTTAACCGAACTCGTCCGAGCTCGGTAGATATAACCAGATAAAAATGTCTATTTTTCTTAAGTTTGTGAATGATATCTCGTTAGAACTCTAAAAAAAATCCTCTACACCCATAGAAGAGGTTGCAAAAATTCAATGCCAATTAAGCAAACATCTTGGCCGAAAATGCGCTGATAAGTGTACTATGCCAAAGATGAAACCAAATCTATGCTATGTGAAGCTGGTCAACTTCCTTTCGGTTATCTAGTAGCATTACCTGAAACTAGAATTGCTATAAGAATGCTTGAAATGGAGCGATTAGAATTGTAGCAACAATCGTGTATGGGCTTGGTGGTTGGTGCATTGGTATGGGCGGGGTTGATTTTTGTGAAGGATATGAAGAATGAAGAGGATGAATGGGGCAGATTTCATCATCATCATCTCTTTGAAGGGAGTACAAGGTCAGCTGTCATAAATTGGAATAGAACTGATCATCTCAATGCTGACAGTTGCGGAGGTTTTAATTGAAGTATGTTTAAAGTTTCGCTTTCAATTGATTTTTCAAAAGATTTTTGAACTTGGCTATTGTTTTTTTTTTCAGATAAAGCTTAGTTCTTTTAGAAATGGGACAGTTACGAATGCGTGTATCTCAAAAACCTTTCGTTTGATCTGAATATTTTCCATGAAGAAAATGAAGGTAATCTTATGATAATTCAAGAAAAAAAATAAAAAAAAATTATTTATCGTTTTTTTGTAAGAATAAATTCTACTTTATTCTTGGTACCTTCCTTCGGTCAGCGCACACTTTTCTCAGTCATGATAATGATCAGTTTTTCAAACTAATACTTCGTCTTACCTATATTTTAGGTGGCTACATCCCCTTCCTTCAATTTCTGATACTTTTCGGACCAATACTTCTCTTTTTAAAGAAACTGAGGCCACTTTAGTGGATACAGCTGTTTCGAAATTAACAAATTTGATTATTTTTGAGCCACTTTTTGAGCGTTTTCAATGGAATTTCTGCTGGCAAAATCTGGCAATAACGAAGTAAAACGATGAGGAGATTGAACTTAAAGTAAAATCGGTTAGTATAGATCGTAGGTTGCGAAGGGTACATAAAAGATTACCCTTTTTAGGCTTTTGGAAAGAGTGAAAACCATAGTTTTCGTTTTGAAAATTGTTGTTTTTTTCCGCACTAGAAGAATTTTGGAAAATCATTATATTGTTGTTTTTTTTCCGCACTAGAAGAATTTTGGAAAATCATTATATTTTATACAAAATAATAAGCAAATACATACTTTAATATACTCGGGACCTTGCCACAAGCAGAAGTGGTATAGGATTCAAACGCTGGAACTCGATTAAAATAGGGTATTTCATAAGTTTTGTCGTTCATCAGAAATCATCTGTCCCCTAGCCTCGGAACCAGATATACAGCTTACGAGCTGTGGATCTAGCAAAAATATTTTGTTTGAGGTTAGGTTTGAATGACTCATTAAGAAGCAACACTTTCAGCTTATCGGAGATTTTTTTTTTTGAAATTTCAGCGATCTACCCTTAGTTTTTCGCTTATTGAAAATTAAAAATGCTGGTATAAGACTTGACTTCCCTGATGACCCTCAGCCGAAGTTGCCGATCATATGCTTCACTCCAATGGTTGATTTGAACTTTGTGGACATTTGTGATAGTATTTCCATACTTTTCCACCACTCACACACAGTAGTTCTTTGAATAATCAACGGTTTTGTCGGCTATCAATTTGATAATGATGAATTTTGAATTAAACTGTGCGAAATTATTTTTTCCTTTTTCTCTTGCATCGTAAATATCTCAGAAACGCGTAAGTTTTAAATTTTGAAAAAAATAGGTTGGAAAGTACTTTTCACAGGCAACCAAATGCTGTCAAAATTTTGAATGTCCGATTACTAGTAAACGAGCTATTAGCAAAAGAAAGTGTCCCATTTCTAAAAGAACTAAGCTTTAATTCTAATAAAGTTTCATCAGTTTACAATGAATTAATTAGAAATGTATACCCAGACTGTGTGAAAATATAGCAAATGGTACAACAGGTTTTGGTATCTTTTCCGAAAAAATCACAAAAAGTGAAAGATTACAGGATACTTGTTCTGTTTTTTGTGCTGAAACTATGGCAATTCTTATGACCATTTAAAATTCGTCTAAAAACAAAAAGTGTATCATTTATTCTGATAGTGCAAGCTGCTTAAGAGCAATTGACACATTCCACGCGCTTGTACCGCTCAAAAGTGATTTTTATCCGTTCGCGTATCAAAAAATCTCTAAATTGTCTATAATTTTGATAATTCAAATCACACAAAACCAACGGAAAAAAGAGAAAAAAGTTTTTTTTATACATGTTTTAGATGATTTTGAAAATCAGTTTTTTTGTTGAAAAAAGTGGTGTTTTTGACAACTTTTACAAAATCATTAATTGTAATACATGGATGATTTTTTTTGGCAATATTTTTAGTATGTTCAGAAGCCAAAAAACGCGGCTTCATTTTGTAGAAAAAAGAATTTGTTTATATCCAATGTAGTTGGTTTGAAAAGCGAACAAAAACAGTTGCAAATGAGTGAATTCACGTCACAAAAAAAGGGAAGTTTTTAATTTTACGAGAAAACTCTGACTTTTTTAAAATAAAAAAATGAGATTATCTTTGAAAATGATAAAACGATTCTAAAACTCGAAAGTTTATAGAAATCGGTTGGAATCTTGCTGAGTTACAACAGCGCGAATGAGTGAATTCACGTCCAAAATTTGAATTTTTGGTAAATTTTATATGAAAAATGTGCTCTGAAAGCTGTTTTGACCCTCCAGATGGTCGGATTTTCACAAATCGAGCATAATTTAGTTGATTTTTTTTAAAGTTCATTATTTTCAAATAAAAATACAAAAAGATTGAAAAAAAAATAAAAAAAAAATTTGTGGTGAATCTTTAAATGAAAACGGTAGTAATTTTAACATATGATCGCTCAATATGTTACTATTCAAGTGCCAATCAAAATAAGGAAAAAGTTAGGTGCAGATACTGAAAATTTATTATTGTAATAGTCGGAACAACAAAATATCGTTTTTGAAAGTGTACATAAAATTTGAAGATTCCAAAGAATGGTTCGGTATAACCACAGTATAACTTTATATTTCGTGACGTGAATTCAGTCAACTACCCTGTCCTGTTTAAACTGAGTGAATTCACGTCACAAATTCAAATAAGCATAACTTCGTTCGTTGTTGCTCAATCGAAAAGCTACGTACATCAAATTGTGGGTAATTGTTTTCTTCACAACTCATTCGAAGACACTGATATCCTATTTCCACAAAGAGAACAGGAAATCAAAGATGTTTCTACTAAAGTCCGAAATAGTTAATTCTAGCGTGAATTCACGTCACAAATGTAATTAATCACAACTAAAACAACTTAAATTTTAAAATGACCAAATTATATTCATTTTGAAGAAAATTCAATTTGCGACCGTTTGCTACAATTTTTTTCATTTTCAAGTAAATTGATTGAGTTCTAGAATGATAACAGTGCAGAAAAGTCCGGAAAAGCGATTTCACGTCACGGTGGAATGTGTCAATTGAGTCTGGAAAATCACGAAATTCATGGGTGCAATCCGTCGAGTTAAACCTAGAACAAAGAATGGTCAGCCTAATGTGGATTCCAGGGCATGCTGGTATCTTTGGAAACGAGAAGGCCGACTGCCTTGCTAACGAGGGTAGATCGAAAATAATCCTCAAAAAAGAAATTACAGGTTTGGATGGAAAACTTATTAGAACGAAAATATGGCACACTTGGCATGAAGAAAGGAGTTCTACTAATCCTGCACAAAAACTTCACAAAATCAAAAATAATTTTTGGAAATGGATTGACCGGAAAGATTATTATGAGCAAAAGATTTTGTCAAGACTTAGAATCGGCCACTGTCGTCTAACTCATGCATATCTTCTAACTTCCTTTTCTGTCCCTCCTATCTGTTTTTATTGTATAGCCCAACTAACTGTTAACCACTTAGAGTGTACCATGCTATTTAAAAAAAACCATACTTGGTAATACAGTTGACATCATCCTGAAGAACGAAAAACAACTAAGCCTACTACAAATATTGTTTTTGTTCGTTTTAAATAATAAAGCAAAGACGCTGAAGACCTACTTTGTTAGGTTAAATGCGTCTATAAACTTTCAAAAAAAATTGTTAGAATTGGTACAAGATGAAAACTTTTCTCGGACATCATAGCTCTAAAATGGGTATCAAAAAATAAATAAAAAATTATCTCACTACTAGGTGGTTCAATCAAATTTTTTGAAAGTTCATTTTAAAGCCCTTGAAATGTTGGTTGTTTGTCCCCAAGACACTATAGGTCTATAACGCATAATTTCGGCAGAAAAAGTTTTGATCGTCTTTTTTATGTTCTACACCTGTGTGCAAAATCGGCCAACTTGTCCGACCTATTTTTCATGAGTTCAGCCGCGAAGCCATCCTTGCCAACCGACTTGTAGCTATTCAGCTGGCGAATGGCTTCTTTAACTTCACTCATCGTTGAAAGTTGCTCCTCTACATCGTTGGCTACGCCGGCTATATACTTTCCCCCACTGTCTTGATCTCCTGCATGTGCGCCGTTCAGGTGTTAAGCGAAGTGCTGCTTTCACCATTTGTTCACCTCACGATGTCCGTCAGTATACCTCCGTCCTTATCCCGACACTTATCGGCTTGCGACACGAAGTCTTTGCAAGATGAGTTGAGCTGCTGATAGAACTTTCGTATTTCCTGGGAACGATGCAGTTGCTCTAGCTCTTGAGCTCCTCCTCTTCCTCCAGGCATCGCTTTTTCTTATAGAAAATTCGGACTCGCTGCCGGTTCCGCTGTGGGTGATTTTCCACGTTTCGACGGGTGCTTCTTTGCACTACTGCACTCCTACACTCCTCGTCGGACTAGTCGTTCCGTCGAGTTCGTTCCGCACGAAGTTCTCCGCTACGATATATGGCTATCTTGATGGTATCCCAACATTCCTCGAGATGGCTTCGTCAAGCTCGCTCTCTGTCGGTAGCGCTGCTTCGAGCGATTACGCGTAGCCTGCTGTGACTTTTGGTACGGTGACCTCCAGGTATACTTGTGTTGGGACGATGCTGGAAAATCATTGATCTTTTAGATCACCGCTGGATGTCATTTTTCGGGGTTTCCTTTTCTTTTTTTTTTTTTGTTCGATGATGTTTTAAAAAAAATCGCTAGGGCCGGAAACGTTAAACTAGCGAATTTTTCACCCTACGACATCAACAAAAGAAATCCCGAAATAAAAGGTACTACGTACGACCATTCGTTTGGAGGCGACGAAATCTATGAGTCTTATGCCGTTTCTCTTAGACAGCTGGTGCGCACTGAACCTTCCAATTGTCGGTTTGAATTCCTCCTCCTGGCCGACCTATGCGTTAAAATTCCGTAGAATTAGTGTTTGTCGTCACTGGTACTTCAGGGATGAGTACTGTGCACTGTGCACGTTGTTGATGCTGATGTTGGAGAACCGATCCTTCATTCTCAACCGGTACATTCGAGGGTCGATCAGCCACCAGTCAATCACGCGCATCTTGATCTTCCCCATCACTATAAAAGCTTTGCACAGAGCGTGTGCGTTTTCGCAGCTTTGGTAGATGGTATGACCATTTCGAAGCGCACGTACCGTGAAGCTCTACCAGATCGTTGTTGTACTCCGCACGCCCGCCCTGACATGGAGAACAGACGGGTGTGGAGCCCCCTATGTCATTTAGCATGCGACCAAAGCGTCCACCGAAGCTATGTTTTCCGAGATATTGTTCCTGTCAAAAAACGGTGTTCACGTATTGGAGTAAGTCAACCTTGGCTAAACCCCGAACTTCGTAACCTTGTTCCTTATCTTAAGCACGTACCATTTTCGAGATTTTTCGTAAAAGGCGCCCTCAATTTTACCCACAAAGTTCTCGATGGAACGTCCAATCAAGAACGGGTTTTTTGGTAGTTCTTTAGCTTTACCTTGAAGCGTTAGGTAATATAACCGACCGTGCAAATTTTGGAGATCCATCCATTCCGGAATGGTCCTGTTTGGATGGTCATCCAGTGATGGGCTCATCTCCGCGCGCTGCCCAACACTTTATCGAAAAAAAAAATTCGCTGCCTTTTGATCGATGATCGAGAGTAGAACACGTCCGACACCGACGAAGGCTAAGAGGGAACTCAACGTAACCTTCGCAGTCGTTTGAGGATAGCGATGGTTTCGCAACGGCAATGATATGACCGTGTCTCTTGAGCTACGTAACTTAGAGAGCGCCTACAACACATTACACGTGACAAGTTTCTGTGACTACATCAATCGCATTCAGGATAACGCTCGCACCGATCCTTCATCTTTTTGGTCATGCGTTCGACAAAGAAAGGATACTCAGAGTATACCTCAAGTGACCACATACAGCGATGGAACTGTCGAAACACCAAATGTTGTTGCGTTCCAATTCTCGACATTCTTTCAAAATGTTCTTAGCACTAACCCACCACCTTTATGCGAATCATACCTAAGTAGCTTGCCGAATCGTGACTTCAACCTTCCTCTGCTGAATAGAAATTCGAACGACGTCTTCCTTTTATCAATCGGTGCTTCACTGTATTTCTGAAGATCAACATGGATTCATTAAACGTAGATCTACGACCACCAATCTTCTGACGTACGTTTCGAAATTGGTTACTAGGCTGGACAAACGTCAACAAGTCGATGCAGTTTATGTAGACTTGAGCAAGGCTTTTGAAAGAGTACCGCACAAATTTGACATCGAAAAAATGCGTCTGATAGGACTACCTGATTGGCTTTGCAAATGGATCAACTCTTATCTCGTAGACCGAACTGCTTACGTACGACTAAACAACGTGAACGCGACGCCTTTTCGAATCACTTCTGGAGTTCCACAAGGAAGTCATCTGGGACCATTGATCTTCGTTCTTTTTATCAACGATCTATGCGCTATCATTGAATCGGAGAAGTTGTTGTAAGCCGACGATCTAAAAATTTTTCGTACCATAGCTTCACTAGTTGACTGCTGTGCTCTCCAAAAAGACATCGATTCAATTCTAACGTGGTGTCATCAGAATGGTATGGTTCCTAATACTTCCAAATGTAGTGTCATATCTTTCACTCGTAAACGTCAACCTTTGAACTTCAAGTACAAAATGTCATCGACTACTTTAAGCCGCACCTTCGTCAAAGACCTTGGCATAATTTTGGACACCAAGCTCACTTTCTCGCAGCATATCTCGACTACAACAGCTAAGGGCTTTGCGGTTCTTGGCTTCATACGACGAAACACAAAATTCTTCAACGACTACTACAGCCTAAAAGCACTTTATTATGCTCTTGTACGCAGCATTGTCGCATACAGAGTGCAAATCTGGTC
Source organism: Uranotaenia lowii (assembly GCF_029784155.1). Lineage (NCBI taxonomy): Eukaryota > Metazoa > Arthropoda > Insecta > Diptera > Culicidae > Uranotaenia > Uranotaenia lowii. The sequence goes on from NC_073692.1 coordinate 225,803,321, forward strand.
TTCATACCAGGTAGTACAGGCAAACCGGATCAAAAGAGTACAACGATGTTTCCTCAGATACGCTCTGCGCCAGATACCATGGAACGACGCCTCGAACCTCCCGCCCTACGAACAGCGCTGCTTGTTGCTGAATCTACCGACGCTGGCATCAATGCGCATTCTTCTACAACGGCTCTTTATCTTTGATATTCTCAGAATAATGTGGACTGTCCAGAATTGTTGTCGTTACTTCCGTTTAACGCTCCTGCAAGATCAACTCGGACGCAGGAATTCCTCAGACTTACTACAAGACGAACCCGAAACGGACAAAACAACCTTTTGGATACATGTTGTGCTCGTTTCAATGAAATAGTTAGTAATTTCGATTTTAATATTTCTAAGGCTGTGTTCAAAAGTAGAATAAGATAGTATCATTTTGTAATGTGTAAACATCTCTAAATGTCTGCAAAGACTAAATAAATGAATAAATAAATAAATGTACCCTATCTCCGAAAAGGTTGCTCGCACTTCAGTCAGCCACATGGTCAACCGTTCGACAGCCACGAAGTTCATATTGACAAAGATTGACATATTGGCATGAATTTTTCTTTTTACATATATTTTAAAATGATGAAAAAAGATCTTTGAGTATCATTTTGAAAAAAAAAGTTCAAAAATTTTATTTTTAAATTTTCTTAGATAAACAACGAAGTTGGTTAGCTCCTTTGGCACATTTTCGAAAACATGTGATCTTCATAACACTCTTTTGCTGTAATTGTTATTTTACAGGCAGGCAAGCAAATTCAAGATATAAATATGCGCTAAGCACGTATTAAACTGCGCACTTTATTTGTGGCTAGTGTCAAATAAGTGTAATTTCTGTCATTAAGCTACACGCTAACCAACTTTTGGTTGAACTTTGTACGGATAACTGTGCCTGCAAAACATTGCACAAAATCAATCTTTCAACGCAACGGACAATAATATCGAACATATCAGTACTACCTCTACCAATGGTCGATATGGGATTCTTTTTAACGATCGATCAGTTTTAAATTATCCCATTCAAAAATAGCAACTTAATATTATGCAATAAGTGTTTCGAAATCCTGTACAACCACTGTACATCTTATCTTTTTTCCTCTTTTCTTTTCTGCATTGTGCAACCTGACCAACCATACCTATAAACTCTCAGATTGAAGATCATGAACGACCACAACGACCATTCGGATGTGAATAACAAAATCGCAAAAAGACACGCTTTCGAGGAAAACAAAACTGAACGAAAAATACCGATCGTAGCAATGTCAGAATTTCCTTCCGATCGACCGGGAAAAGCGAGTGCAAAAAGAGAAAGCGGAAAATCCGATCCGAGGGGTAGCCCGATCGTTCAAAACCAGAAGACGACAGCTTCATGTCCAACCCTAGAGAAAATTTAACCGACTGATCAACTGACTGACTGATCGGGAAAACGTTGTCGCTTTTCTTTGAGACACACGGTGTCAGTCCGCTTCGAGACGTCCGGCTGTGTGCGCGCGAAATTTCCTGCGTTTCTCGGTTGCGTTCTTGGTGAAGTTATATAAAAAAAATAGTCCTGATTCATCCCAAGAGGAAAAAGTTCTTTGGTGGAAATATTTCGACCTCCAGTCCTGGATCCGCGGGCCAGGCATTGGTAAATTGTTCCGTCGAAGGGATTTCAACATTTTGCAAGTGTTTCGGCAGCGAAATCGAGTGCAGATCCAGAGATTTTGGAAGATTTTCCTTCAAATCATTGTGACGACCAGTGGCGAAAATCGGAAAAAGTTATTTTTATTAATATAGTGCTCCCGGGAATGTACTGCGGGTTAATAAGATGAGTGTAAGTGTGTGCATACGGGGGTTTATATAAATAGAAAGGCGATCTCTTCATCGCCAAAAAGATCTTCAGTGTCGTTTTTAGAGAGCAAGAATCAGTCGCCGTTAGAATTGAAGAAACCTACAGATTGAGCCGTGTACTCGTGTTTAGTGGAAAACGCATTCGAAGTGCTTTTGGGGAGGTTTGAGGTTTTTCAAGAAGGCAAATCGCGTGCTCGTGTGGCGATTTTCGCCTAGCTGGAATGGAGGTAGAATCTGGTGTGTGGTTATGCAAAACCATGCGAACGAGAGGCGCCGCCGGATGATTTTCGATCGTAATTTTCGTCGACATAAAGCAAGGGAATGCGGAAAATTGGTCGTGCTTTCGAAATGTCAACCGGGTGCTCGCAGGCAAATCAGAAGTGTGTTGGATTATGACTTCATCGGACAGTGAAAAAGTGATCGGATTTCGTTGATTGGTATTAGCAATGACTTAAAAAGCTGATTCTTCTATAAGTGCCATCAAGGATGGTTAATATAATTAATATATTGAAGATTTTTACATGAAACCAGTTATAAGTTAAGAAAATCAACAGGTTTTAAAGTCTATTTTTTTCAAGTTGTTAAAATATGAGTATTGATTTTAATTAATTTAATTGCTAACCGCTTTAATTATAAACCAAAAATAACCTCGGTGATTTCGTTAAGTTAAAAGGTTTTGCAATTTCAACCAAATTGTAGGGTTTAATTCAATCCTAAACATCACTTTAAACTTTAAAACGTCTCTCTGGTATGTCAGCAATACTATGATGGACTTTTCTACTGAGCTTAATCGAAATTGTGTTACTTTATTTATTTGAAGCCTTGCTAACTAGAATATTTAAAATAAATATATTTGATTTAAATCTGATTAATATTAGAACTTCCTAACGCCATACCATCATAACTAGAGGTGATAGACAAAATTTTAAAGAAGAATTTAACTCAGGACACAAACTTCACGAGAACCAGTTCTTAAAGCATACACAGACTCAAAAATGCTATTCCCTGAGTGAAAGTACGTCAATGCTTGTAGCAAAAAAAGGCATAGCAAACATACGTGCTGATGGACAGATATGCAGTCAATGGAGTTCATTTGTTTCAATTATATCATAACCGGCTCATACTTTTTTGATTAGAATTGTATCTATAGTAGGGGAAGGTCTTCCATACAAAAGAAGTTTATATGATCATTTGAGATCCATTCTAGTAGGGGGATAGGGAAAACAAATCAAGCAAATGGAACCAAATTTGGCATGGTAAAATATTTGGAAACGAAAAATGTTTACATTAGAAACACCGCCCTTTTCCTGGGAATGGAGAAGAATTTTTCGGATAACTTTTTAAAAATTCGTTTATTTGAAACGGCTCGTACCGGATAACTTGAGAACTTATCAAGCAAATGGAACCACATTTATGTCAAGGTATTCACATACGAGAAACGTGTCTATGATAATTTTGATCTCTTCCTTCTTGCAGTAAATAAATAAGCAGATTGTAAAGGACTTCTAAACATTTTCCATTTTTTTTCATAAAATGAGAACTAATCAAGCACATTGGACGGATAAAGCGCAAATGGGAGGAGATGGATTCAACAAAAAAAAAAGCTCAATTCTATATGACTGTACCACTCCAAAACCTTGATCCATGATGAATAAAGTGATGACATGTGATGAAAATGCTTCTAAAAAAATACTACTCTCTGGTAATCAACATCTATTAATTTCTTTATATTTTCTATAATTTTCATAATTTTGGAATGTTCTTACTGGAAGAATATAAGTTTCACCGATAAGCCAAATAAATTGAATAAAAATTTTAATAACTTAAAAAAAATGACATAAAAATAAATAATAATTGACAAAATTTTCTCACATATCATGCAGTTTTGGAAGGTGTATCAAAGCACACCGGGTTAGTTAGTAAGTGTTGATAAATGGAAGATAACAGAATAGATTTTGATAAATATTGATAAACTTATACAGAATGTAGTCATTGATATTCAAAACTTATCATATACTTTTGTTGATTTTCATTGTAGGAATATTTCACTTTATGAAGAGTTGACAAGCTTATTTTAAGTTATTGGGTAGTTTCGACCAATCATCATCTAGCAGTAAATTTAGACCAAACCAATGATTCCGATTGCTGATTAAATTCAACAAAAGTAAAGCAATCTTTTGTTATTTTTTTTCTTAACCTGCCAACCTTCAGTTTTTATCATATTTAATTGATTTCATAGATCAATTAAAAATAATGCAAAATTGCAAATTATTTTCGTCATTTTAAGGTAATTTTTTAATAATTGTCGCGTGAGCTTTCATTACGTCGTATAAAACAAGTGGAAACAAAGAGTTTTATTACGAAAACTGACATAACTTAGTCGCAACTTCATTGCATTTAGAATAGTTGTAGCTTGGACAACATATTCTATATGTGAGATACAAATTTTAAAGCTGTTTTGATAAGTTTTGCAGCAGTTTTCTGTGAATTCTTGAGCTTTCTTTAACTCGTATGAAAGACTTAAGGGGGGGGGCTTAGGGTCTAACACTTTCAAAAATTCGATTTTTTTATTTTTTTATTTTCTTATTGTAAAACATTTCAAGAATATTGTGTCAAATTTTCAAGTCAATTGAAGCAAAACTGTAGAAATTATAGGCCTTTATCTCCTCCTATCTAATACTGCAAGAAAGCAAGAGCAGAAGCTTCAAACGCGTTTTTCTCGAAAGCACATTTTTAAAGTCCGTGGACATCGTCATTTGAAAACTACTTATCCGATTCTTTTCAAATTTGGAACACATTTTCTACATATAAAATTAACATAGAATTATAACAAAGAACAAGAAATATCAGCTAAAGTAGGGGAAAGTGGGGAACCGTAGGCCACTTTTTCTTTGATCCGTATCTTCTTCATCATATAAGATGAAATTAAAAAGGTAAATGGCATGGTTTTCTACGTTTTTAAACGTATCATAATAATATTCATTTTTTAAAAAACTTCATGCCTTCAGTTCTGACTGCTTAAAATTTTTCCAAAAAGGGGTGAAAATTTTAGGCTACTATGCCCAAAATAACCAAACAACATGCAAAGTTTGTGAGTTAACGCAAAACTGTAATTGCATTACTCATTTTGTTATGTATAAGCAATTTCTAATGAAGAAATAAAAAGGTGATCCAAAAGTTTCAAAAACCTGTCGCGAACGTTATGGCGAAATTCCTTATTAAGTATTTATGTTTGTTTCTATCGCATTCATTATTTATTTTTAATTTTCTTAATATTCCGTCTCACGACATAAACATAATTCCTAAAACTCACTCGGTCCATGGCAACCGTTCTTCAATTTCTCGGACATCCTACATACGCAAGATTGGTTTAACTACACCAAAAATAATCTGCACGTAGCGGCTACGTGAAAAACTACATAATTTTTATCCAATTGATTTTCACGTAGATGCTACGAAATAAACAAGCAAACGCTTTCCTATAGGAATTGGTACCTCATTTAAGTCATCTAAAATTTACGTGAATTTCTAGTGAGTTCAACGCGATGCGTTTATGAACGCTACTGGAAATGTTTTTGGTATCGAAATGAAATTTTGGTTGATTTTTTTATTTGTTTTCATTTTTTGTTGATATTTATTGATAAAGATAAAAATGAAACAAAATTAATTGTGAATAACATTTATTACCACAATTTTCACAATCATATTGAACCGTTCGTCAAATTCGCAGCAAATTTAACATCATCAACAGGCTGCGTTAGGATCGAAAACTGAACGGGTTCCGAGAATTAACTTGGAGCTGGAGCATTTTTGAATTATTGTGCCGCTCTCCTAAAAAGAAAGATTACAATGACTTGGATCCACCCTCTTTAATCTGAGACAATTAAATTTACCGGGATATGCGACGAAGACGCCATATCCGAAATTTTTCCGTTGACTCGCTTACCTTGAGAATCGGCGGAACTTCTAGGAACTTTCTCCGAAGCTGGAAACAACACAATTCACAGCTTAAGTGAAATTAAATTTTGAGGGGGAAATAGGTACACTTACCTCCATACTCTCGACGTTCGGATTTGTGTTAGAATGTCCAGAGAGGTCTTTTGCTCGTCCTCCGACGCTGGATGTTCTTGAGCTGCAGCATCTAATCACCGCATTTTCACAGCATAAAGAAAACAAAAAGTTAGCTAACTGACATCAATTCCTTTTTCCAATAAGAATTTGCTTCCACCACTTAGACTTTACGTGAAATTCATGTGTCAGTTACATGGAATTACAAAGCACACGTAGAATCGATGAGATGCATCAAAAGCTTAGTTTACGTGAAAAATTCCGTATATTTAATTTCAAAATTATTTTGGGTGTACCTCTCTCGTTTCGCTTCTGCTCTACTCGTTACTACCGGATTGGCAGCGAACACCTGTTTTGCAGGACAGTCGTCCGCCATTCTCGCAACATGTCCTGCCCAGCGTATTCGGCCAGCCTTCACCCCCTTCTAGATACTGGGTTCGCCGTAGGATCTCACGGCTGGTGTTATTGTCTGCGGTCACCAGTGAGCCGAGATAGATGAATAGATGGTGCGTAGAGACTTGATGTTCAAAGATGCCCATTTATCAACAGTTTCGAACTGGATTGCGCATAAATACGCCTCAGCAATTCTACTAAACGCGAATTCATTCCCAAGCGTACCATCGTGTTGAAGGAATAACCGTGGTCTATTCTGTCGAACGCATGGTCTAGGTCACATGAAATTTTTGGACCAAAAAATTTTTTTTCCTTGAAAATAGCTTGCTAGTTTTACATTTTGATACAAATTTGGTTCATTTTGTATTTTTTACGTGTAGTTTTTAACACAAACAAAATTAAAAAAATATAAAATATATAAATTTTATGAAAATTTTTGGACCCAGAATTTATTTAAAATCAAATCTTTTGAAAGTGGACTTTTTTTAAAGATCGCGCTTGCGGAACCTCTAAACATGATTTTTTTAGTCAGCTCCATACAAAAGTTTGTTCTGCACATCCTAATCTACCATTTGGAGGGTGAGTCCCCAGATTCCCAGAAGTAATGCAATTTTGGGACACCCTAATGTACAGCCCCTGCTGTTCGCAATGTAAACTTTGCTTGTCTAGATTTCAATTTGAAGAACGATGCCAGCAATTCCGGAAATCTTCGGTCAAAAGATTAGGACGTAGTGACCAAAATCCTCGGCCGGGGAATGAGTGAGGGAGCCGGATTGCAAATTCGAACTGTAGCGGCCATGTGATCTTTTTTTTATTAGTTGATCACCCAGTTGGTAAACCCTGTTCACGGATTGCATTCCAAGGCACGGCGAACCACCGCGTCCTCCCAGTTTGCTACTCTGGGTCAATGTGTGCAATTGGTGACTCACACCCAAAATAATCTGCACGTCGTGGCTACGTGAAAAACTACATAATTTTTATCCAATTGATTTTCACGTAAATGCTACGAAATAGATAAGTAAACGCGCCCCTATTGGAATTGGTACTCACATCTAATTTACGTGAATTTTTAATGCTTGCAACATGGTTTGACGCTGAAAGTTACGAGAAATTTTTATACAATCGAGGTTCCATTATAGTCAGCTATATCGTTCCTTTTAATTATTATGATATTTGAATTATCAATCGTATGACCTTTTTTCCATAATAAAGAAGTCATTCCAAAATTTATTTTTCATTGTTTATTACACAATCTACTAAACATACAATAGTCACTGCTTTAGAATCCAATCTACTTAAAAATATGAAAACTTACTGTTTGAGTAACTCCTGCTTCTAGCCACCAAGCCCTTGTTGTTCCGGATTTCCTCCTTATTCGTCACCACCAATTTCTGGCTCGAACCTTTGTTCAAGCGGGGGTGAAGGTTGCGCATTTGCCAAGTTGCTTTTCCGGAAACATCTGTTGTTTTTCCTGCTGCTGTTGTAGAGTGAACTTGGTACGGTTGTTGCAGTCTCTGTAAAAGCAGAAAAAACCTCGATTGACATAACTTTTCCTCTCCTGTAATTTTGAATTACCGATAGTTGCATTTTAAGATTTTCCCAAGCATGTTGCTGTGTTGCTGTGTTGAAAAAGGAAATGTGTCTTACAAGTCACTGTGATTGTATCTGGAAAATAATTATACAAGTAATCAATAATAATAAAAATAATTAATACTCACCTGAATATGTTCTGGCTTCTGGCGTGTTGGGTTTTCCGGATGCTCATCAGAAGGACGATTTTGTCGACGGTGGGCCTCCCACCGAACCCAACAACGTCAACGGTCGTCGTCATTATCGTCGTCGAAATATTCAATGTGCATTGAATAAAAACACCTTCACTAAATAAACGACTCAAAACGTTTTTATGAGAAACTTAAACAAGCTGGTGCTTTTTGATTCCACCACGTAAAATAAAAAAAAGTGCCATTGCGGGTTTCGCGTTCAACGGCGCGCCGGTTTGCTGTGGCGCTTATCGAGATTTTTTTTGGGCTACAAAAATAAAAATTCTAATCTAAGTTTGTGGCATATCGGCAAATTGATAATCTAATTAGAGAGCAATTATGATAGATATGAAAATTGATAGGTGGAAAGGTCAAAGCTAGAGCGCTTTGGGTAGAAGAAACGAATAAAAACAACGAACGAACAAAAAACAATAAGTAGCAACCATCTGATGTACCTGAACAAGTAGCACGCATCGATAGAATTGGTTCAGCAATCAAAACAGCACTTGTGAGCGCTGCTTGTGTGATTTTTTGCCCGGTCGGACGCAACCTCATGTGTTCGACCCATCTGGGCTGGTTGTGGGTAGCAATGTGGCTTCTTCGTCACTTACTACAAACAGCCAGCAGATGCCGGGTAAAGAATCACACATTCAGTTTCATGCTGTCGATAAGAAACAATGCCCTAAGCTCACAATTTCACCATCTATTCGTTTCTTCTACCCAAAGCGCTCTAGCTTTGACCTTTCCACCTATCAATTTTCATATCTATCATAATTGCTCTCTAATTAGATTTTCAATTTGCCGATATGCCACAAACTTAGATTAGAATATATCCCAGCGGCGATCAAAATAAGATAATAAAAAAATAAAAATTAAACAGATTCGAAAGGCTGCCTTTTATTCTTATAAGAAAAATGATCACACGCACGAAAAAGTTGATCAAAACGTAATTCAAGACACCCACTTAGAATTTACGTGAATTTCATGTATCAGTTAAGGGTTGATATGTGTTAGTTACGGGGAAGTAATGTGGTTGCTACAGGACGTACGTAGAATCGATGGGATGCATCAAAAACTTAGTTTACGTGAAAAATCCCGTAAAATTAATTTCTTTATTATTTTGGGTGCATGATACTCCCCCTTATTCTGCGCCGCGCGTGAGGTGACGATAGTCGAGTCACCCGATTCCAGTAGTCGCTTTAGGTGAGAAACGTCTTTTAGAATTTACTTTTTGAGTTATTATCCTAATCTAGTAGTCACCGTGAGTGACAAATCGTATGCTCTGTCACATCGGTTTTGGGAATAAGGTGACAAGACTCACGCGACTCCGACTCGACTCGACTATCGTCACCTCACGCGCGGCGCAGAATAAGGGGGACTATGTACCCCTACACCATAAAGTCCACCTGGGGCCTGGGGGCAGGACATGCTACGAAGGCTATACCCATGATGGGAGACCATACTCGCGCAAAGCTCTTCACAGCAATACTCATTTATTCGTACTTCTTCAGCAAATTTTAATCCCCCCCCCTACTGTCACGGGTTGGAAATCCGTTCGCCGATACTCGTTACCCGAGGCCCAATTCGGCCTCTTGTCACAATTTGAGGCTTAAGGATCGGCGCCTCTCCTCTTGACTCGAGACCTTCTTACGCTCATCCCTCTTGACACAATTCGAGACGATAACAACTTGCCTCTCCTCGTGTCTTGAGGGCCCTTTTTCGATCCGTCTCTTGACCCAATTCGAGACGAGAACTACTCGCCTCTCCTCGAGTCTGTAGATACTCACATCACCTAAACGTGTTTTCCGTCTCAACTCTCGATCTCCACATGTTTACGGCTCAAGGTCCTCTGCCCGTCGTGAGTCAATCATATCCGCGAATCGGGACCAGGAACCTCCCCAAAAACAGACCGATCAAAACCCGCTCGAACACTTGGTCGTCCCGCATATCGGGGTCGCGACTGCCCGATACGCGTGACGACCCCTCCCACTTGCAACTGGGCACTGGTACTAGGACACCTAGTCGCACCACGTTTGTGCCGAACTCGGTACGCAGGCTGTCATCGAAGCCTGACAGTACCAAGTGTGACGTGTAGTTCGCTTAACAGTACACCTGCAGGTGACGAGTCTGCAGACACGTTTCCACGGGGAGGTGAAACTACTTCGCAGAGCTCGGCCATGTAGTCTGAAACACAGCAGACGTGCAGATCAGCTGTTCTCAGCTGGTTCAGGAGGAGTGCTGACGTAAAAACGATTGAGCCTGTATGTGGCATTGTGTGCAATATAGGTGTGTCCTGGGATGCCGGATCGTACTGCTAGCTACACATCTTGTAGCTGAAGCTGTTGGATTGTACCCGTGTGTACGAATTCCCCGCAATGATCGCTGGTATGCCGCTAGCCTTTGTAGATCAGAGCAGTTGTTTCTCTACCAATTGAAACATGTCATGGTATGTTTCTCAACACTACCATGCGAACCGAACGAGTTCCTGTCGGCATACCACCAAAAAACATCTTTTCGTCCCAAAATACATCTCGGATTGTGTGAACTTCACCGTAGGCTTGCAAGAAGTCAGCAACTCGCTGGTTGGTGATGGAGCGAGTAAAATCTAACAGTCTTACTTCCACTGCTTCATCCTCCATTTCGATACGTACTTTGTACAATTACGCTTTGTAAACAAGGGATTGTTTGTCATCGTGATCTTGTACGACACGCTGAGCGAGTTCGAGGTCATCGACCCCCACTTAAAAACAACCAAGACCCCGCCAAGGGCGGTTTGGTTGTATTAGAAGGACGTTTTCGCACTTCAATCCAAGTTCATGAGCAATGAATTTATGCACGTCTTCGTGGGTAGGCGACTTTGGGCCAATGAAAAGTCTATACGGAATGTGTTCTCGCGACGCCCCATCGCGAAAACACCATGCGGATTTCCGATAGTAAAATGTCTTTTAAAAGAAGTCCGTGCTCGACTTCCGAAAGCAACGATAGAAAAACCACATCAATTTGATAGAAAATATCAAAATCGGGATAAATAGGAAATTCATCTCTTGTCAACCCCTCAACAAACCCCATTTTTTTGTATTCGATATTTTTTCAAGTTTTCTAGATTTCTCGATTTTGTGCAATAGATATAGGTCGTATCCAGTTTTGTTGCATACTACGTTTTGTTCAAATTGTTCTTATTTATCCTACCTCCCTCGTGATGTCTCAACTCCAAGTGAAGAAAGAAGGATTTCAATTTTTTTTCGGCTTGAATTTCTTTAATTTCAGGAAATTGAATAGTTCCACTGAGACTTCATCCCGTGATGGAAACTCGTATTAATTTGTCTAAGTGCGCGAAAATGAATAAGGATCAATCTCAATGAGGACGGTTGTTATCACTGAGTAGAATAGAAAGTAATAATGTGTTTTACCTTTCTTAGAGACTCTTTAAACACTGAGCGCTCATTCATATATTTAATGTACATTTTATACTGGAGTTACTGGGCACGTTTTTATATATCTAATGCTTTTGTTTTGACTTTTTGTTTTAACTTTTTCTGAGTTTTTTTTTTATTGAACGACTTTAATAACTTTTGCAACTCTGTTGAAGATTGTAAATTGTTTTGATTTACGCATTAAAAACACCAAAAAATTGGATGAACGAATTAGAACCCCAAAATAAGTAAAACACATAGGGGGAAGTGTTCCTAAATGCGCATATTGAGTAATATGCGCATACAGCCGATTGACGATATGGCTGGAGATTCTTCATATCTAATCAGTGCAGTTTGAGAGTTATATGCTTTTAAAACATGGCATGAAGAAATTAAATTGTTATATAAAGTCGAAAAAATTTAAAAATTCAAACAAGATTTTTGTCAGTTTTGTTATAATATATCGAACTTTAATTATCGTGCGTACAGATTCTGTGAACAAAAATTTTAATGGGTTTTCTTTCTTATTCATTTGGAAATTAGAAATTCAACAAATTGAAGTTTTTTGCAAAGTTGTAAATGATAAGATTTTGGAATAAGAGACAGTTTCTGAATGCCCATATCAAGGCAGGTTAAATGCCTATGTCAAGAAAAATAGATTAGTTCTATAAATTTTTTACTTTTTACCATTGAAACATTAAATCTACGCTCAAATCACGATCATACAGCGAAAAACGAAGAATTTCATACTGATCCGATAAAAATACGATATGAACAAAATATTACCATGAAATATGGCCATATGGCATACCTACCTATGATTCATGCAAGAGAACTAGTGATGTAAAAAATTTCACCAAAATTTCAGCCTTGACGTATGCTCTACATTCGTTTCTACCACTTTCAATTAAATAATATCAAAATATTGCAAGTGTTAATGAAATATAGCTAAAAACATAAATATGCGCATTTAGCCCGCCAGTTTCGGAAATCGGCTATTTTGACTTCTTTTATTATAAAATTATTTTCACAAAAACTATAAGAGATTTTAACAGAAAAATTGCTCTAACGTATATAAAACAGATATCCGCTCATGTGTATATAGTTTTCAGACTTCTATCTATTGGAATATGGGAGAAAATGAGTGCTTTCCTTAATATGCGCATATAGCCCCCCTCTCCCCTACAGCTCTAAAGTTCTTGGTATCACAGAAGAATGAACATTTTGTTATCCTGTGCTATGTTCAACAATTCTTTCCCTTATGAAATATTGTTGAAAAGGAAATTTTTCAAAAATTACATGTCTGTGTTGAAGTCGTCAGTCTCTGAGCTACTAGCATTTGCGTTTCACCTTATGCCAAAGCATACCTTTAAACGGTTGAACAAATATAACACCAGACGGACCACAAGGAAACGAATAAAGTTGCGATGAGCTAAAGAAGAAAATTGTCGCGACAGTTTAATGATGTGCAAGTGAAATTATATGCCAAGATGTCCAATGAAATCGTTAACATACTCTGATTGTTGTATGCAAGTAGAGAGTATTAAGTTAAGACAGAGAACGTTACGCCTTTGCCTCCTGAGTTTTGCTGTTACAGTAGAGCTAAAAGCCATTGACCAGCCATTGAGGAGTAGAACTATTGAATATGATGTAATATTTGATTTAATTGAGAAAACCAAAATGTGTCCGTATCCCAACCTAACTGTTTTCTAAATTCAACTTTCTTACCATGTATTAAATGTTCTTAATTTTTTTCCTTTGAAGTTGCACAAAAATTTCAACATAGTGATTAGTTTTAGAAATATGAATGGTTGTCATAGAATAATACAATTATTATATAAAAAAAGCATAATAGTTTCAAAAACTACTCGATGATAAAGTTATATTCAAGCAATTACTTAAAACAAACACACCAAACTTCAAAAGAAAAATGTTCCCAGTCGGAAAAGTCAAACAATGTAGGTCACGTTTGAACGAGCATCAAGCGGCAACGTTACAGATTCGTACTTTATAGTATCGCAATAAGATTATCTAATTTTGTACGTACGCTCGCCGGTAGTTGATTTTAGAAGTCAAACGCGAAATAAATTAAACACAAAGAGATGGAGGAAGAGAAACGCCACAAATAGATCGGTCAACCAAGGCGTAAAGAATAAGGAGCAACTTCACTGACGGCAGCTTTTCGCTTTTCTTCTTCTACGAACGAAATGCATTGGTGTGAAGGTTTTAAGTTAGTGTGATTTTTTATGTTCTTCATGAGCCGGCTTTTCCGATCGAGTGCAACGTTAAGCGAGAAAAATGGCACGAGATCAAAAAGTTTCGTTAAGTTTTTTTTGGCCTCTGGGAATTTCCGCCAACCGGCGGCGGTGGCGTCAACATATTCGATGTTTATTTTTTATGTTTTCCTCCTTTTTCTCTCAATCTGGTGGCGAAAATTGTAAATAAATGAGCAATTGACACACACCCACATCTAGCCGAGTAAACAATCTCGAACAACTTGTGGTTCTTTTGGCCAGACGGCTCGATTCAGATGCTGTGGTTTCAATTTACGCAATCCGGTGTTTCGTCTCGTGAAAAAGTATAATTAGCTTGTGTACAGCTTACAATGAACAACGAACGATAAGCATTGCTAAAACACGCCGCGGCTGAGAAGTATTTTGTTGACCCATGTAAATAAAAAGTAACGACTGCGTTTTCCACTTGATACTTGATCGACTCAAGCGGCGAGGATCCTTGAAAAGCAGCACCGGTTCGCGCCTAGATGATTATCACTTTCTTTATCTATTTTTCCGATATATTTTTTTCGAACCAGGGTAACGTACCGCTAAGATCTTCAACTCCGACCAATATGTCTAACTCGAATCTGGCCTCAAAATTCCGCTCCGGTCGATCGATGCCTTCGTGGGTGGTAAGAAGCAAAACAAACAAAATGGATCAGACCATCCCAGTGGATAATCGTGAAATCGATCATTTTCTCTTGCAGACCAATAGCAGTGATCGGGTTGGCCCAGCACCACCACCCCCACCAAATAATATGAACAAAAATTTTAACAATGCTGATCCCGAGTACGAAGTCATCGACGTTGTCAACCAGCAACAGTACTCCAATTCTCCACCGCCGATTCCATTGAAGTCACAGGGTAAGTCAATAAAATACTTTCAATTACCTACCGATTTAACTGGATTTGTTAACCTCAGACTCAACCTTAACATTATGGACTTCAACCTTCTCGAAATGATTTCTAAGGAATAGATACATAGCATAGCATAGCATAGCATGGGGTGACTACACACATCTTGATACACATGGTACAACCAATGATCAGAAACCAGCAATGCCAAAATGAGAATCTGGATTCAATTCTCATTTCAAATGTTGATTTTGAAGATTATTGTGGTACCATAATGCACACCGTGACAAGTCAATGTAATCATGGTAGGAAAGATCTGAAACAGCAAATTAAATCTTTAGGTGCAGAGAACTCATAAGACCCATGAAGTTGTTTCAGATAGGAATCGGAAGGGTGCAATTGAGGAAATCCTACTTGGCAGATAGGATTTATGAATGATAGAATGAATGAAACATGAAACAATCTCACCAAAAGTCCCTCGTCGTCCAGGACTGTTATTATGACATAATAAACGATTTGTCATCCGTTGCGGTACGTTCTTCTCAAATTTTTCAATCGAAGCAACTCAATTCTTCCTCCCGAGTGCCAATTCGTAAACATTTGCCCCGTCCAAAAACCTTTGGAGTCGAGTTGACGATTATCACCGTTGTTTTCACATTTTTTAGCAGTTCAGCTTATCATTGAAGTCGTGGGATTTAACAAGATCAACACATGTTTGAAAAATATCACTTTCAGGTCCATTGAGTGAAAAACAAAGTCCAAGTACTGGCGCGAAAAACAAAACCGAAATCAAGCAAGGCTCTTACAACTCCATGAGGCAAATTTTAAAACCTTCTGTAAGACACTTTCCTTAAGTTTGGAGCACTTTTTTAGTAGACATCTCTACTGTGGAAATCCATCCACACGTTGATACCACTTAAATTCAGTTTATGAAGATTCACTCAATTAAATTACAATTAATTATTGGAATTATCAGCGAAGCTAAACAAAAATGCGTGCGATGTCAATCTGTCACCGCCTACTCCTCCATGATTTCTAAGGAATAGATACACACAAAAATTTATGAGTTTTTCTGTACTGAAAAGTTTCACAGTATCTAATTCTAAAATTGTTAAATAGGGCTATCAGAGTCTAAGACATAACTAGTTATGAATAAGAAATAATTATTAAAAAAATTACATAATTCTGCGGAATCATAGCCCTTTATCTAATGTAGTTTATGTAAAGGGTGTCCACGATGAAATTGCCACACACAAAATTGATTCATTTTCATCCGATTGCCATGAAACCTTCAGGGATTGAAAAATAACTAGAAAACTTCATTTTACCATTTTACACGTATTTTATTTATAGTCCATACGCCAATGCCCGCACCTTGGCCTTAGGGCAGAAACACAGTGCACGTGAGCGAGCGAGCGAGCGATTTTTGAATGAACCTGAAATGAATTTCGCGTGAACATTTTTCAGGATCGTTCACAGTGCACGCGACGAACGGGATGCGATTTACACTGAGAAAAAACTTTATGGATAGGAAGGAAAATAATATTTATGTGAATCAATTTATAGGGAATTGAAAGAATAATTTTTAAGAGGTTAGTTTTGTTTAAATCATTATGAAATAATTCGTATGTGACATTCAATTAAAATTTTTAACAGCGTCATAAAACCATTCAATTATTTTTATTGCCGAATCCACAAACCGGAGTTTTCATCGCTATCAGCGCCGGCGACTTTCACTGACGTCAAATCATGTTGACCCGACAAATCCACGTCACGTGACTCGCAGAATAAGCACCAAAGATTTTATTTCAAAAGCACTTTAATGTAAGATAAATTTGTTCTAGAGTCATATTTATTATTTAATCCTTGCTCATGTTACAGATTGAACAAGTAAAATTTACCTTTTTCTAAATATAAATGTTCTGTGCACAGCAGTTGAGTGTTTTCTTTGGTTACAGATGTTAGGATGCTATAATTTTTTCTAGGAGTTTTCATTGTGAGTCCAAGCAACTGATTATGATCTGGCAGCTGCGTTTCTTTTCCAGTCGACATATTTTGAACTGTATAATCATGATTATAGTAATTTAAGATGAAGTTCCCTTCATGATAAATAACCATTTTTGCAGCTAGTACTCAAAATATTTTTCAGCTAATCTACTCTTGTTTTAAATATTTGAAACAATATCCATATATCAATTTCTCTAGGAGAAGTTATTTTATTTGTTCTTAAAGAAAAGGAGTATTTGTTTTTCGAAGAAAATTATTTTTTATAAACCATCTTATTTATTTTCAGACCCGAATGACCCGGGTGGTTAAAAGGTCTCTAATAAATAATAATAATAATAATAATAATCTTATTTATTTTGGCATCAAAACTTCACGTTCTTAAATTATTCAAGCAATTAAAAATGGAATGAAAAAATTTTGGATCGTGCGAGACCTGATGACCACGCAATTTGTCACCGGAATCTCCAAAGGTTTCAAATAATTAGAGAAAAAAAAACGCGCGCCGGTATATGGAATATGCATCTTATGCAGCTTGGTGAAAAAAATAAATTCACAGTGTTTAAATTTTCCCGCGAAGTAATGTGTTTTTTACAGCACAAAGAGCACAAATTCACCGTGCCGCAAAATAATACGAATTTCTCTTCAGAATTTGCTGGTCACCATTTCGTCCATATAGTGGACAAACGACAGGTATATGCTGGAAAAACTTTGTCATAGTTGAAATTGACCTCTGCTTCGAATTTATTTAAAAAGTTAGTCGAGGAAAATCGTTTCTTTTACTATTTAAAAATAACGCGATATATTTACAAATAAAACTGCCGAGAAATAATCTCAGTGCAGGTTCATATGAAGTTTGGGTGAACCAAAACAAATTATTCACGCGACTGCTGCGACGGATAATTTTCCGAATGGTATTTCGCGCGATAGTACGAATCGCGTCGCTTGCACTGTGAACGGTCTCACAGTTTTCAACGTTTTCAAATGAGGTGCGATTCTTCGCGCGAATCGCTCGCTCGCTCGCTCGTGTGCACTGTGTTTCTGCCCTTAACGTACGTAGGGGGAAGTGTTCCTAAACGCGCATGTTGGGTAATTTGCGCATACAGCCGATAGACGATATGGCTAGAAATTCATCATATCTAATCAGTGCAGTTTGAGGGTAATAAGCTTTTAACGCATGGCATGAAAAAATTAAATTGTTATAGAAAGGCGAAAAAATTTAAAAATTCAAACAAGATTTTTGTCAGTTTTGTTAGAATATATTGAACTTTAATTATCGTGCGTGCAGATTCTGTGAATAAAAGTTTCGATGGATTTTCTTTCTTATTCATCTGGAAACCGGAAATTCAACAAGTTGAAGCTTTTTGGAAAGTTGTAGATGATAAGATATTGGAATAAGAGACAGGTTATGAATGCCCATATCAAGGCAGGTTAAATGCCTTTATCATGAAAAAAAGTTTAGTCTTATAATTTTTTTACTTTCTATTGTTTAAACATTAAATCTACGCTCAAATCACGATCTTACAGCGAAAAAAGAAGAACTTCATACTGATCCGATAAAAATACAATATGAACAAAATTTTACCATGAAATATGGCCATATTGCATACTTAACTATGTTTCATGCAAAAGAACTAGTGATGTAAAAAATTTCGCCAAAATTTCAGTCTTGACGTATGCTTAACACCCGTTTCTAGCATTTTCAATTAAATAATTTCAAAATATTGCAAGTGTAAATGAAATATAGCTTAACACATAAATATGCGCATTTAGCCCGCTGGTTTCGAAAATCGGCTATTTTGACTTCTTTTGTTATAAAATTATTTTCACAAAAAGTGTAAGAGATTTTTACAGAAAAATGGCTCTAACGTAAAGAAAACAGATGTCCACTCATGTGCATATAGTTTTAAGAATCCTATCTATTGGAATATGGGAGAAAATGAGTGCTTTCCTTAATATGCGCATATAGCCCGCCTCTCCCCTACACCTTGTACCTCTCGTACCTTCTACACACTTAATCTTTTCTCCTGTGGTCGGGAAAATTTTGTCCTGTATTTTCAACAGCTGAAATTACAGGACGATTTCAGGACACAAAAACAGCTCAGGAAAACAACTGTCAAAAGCACCTGTAGGTGCGAAACAGTATTATCCTGTAATTTGCAGGGAGTTTTGCAAAACACCTGTAAGTTCGTAAGAATTTCCCCCTGTGATTTTAAATGAATTCTGCTATCCTCTACCCTTTCTCTTTTAATTTTAAAATTCAACCAAATCGCTGTTAAATAAAAGAAACGTTCATAGCGTTCAAAACAACATGAATTTATTTTCATTAGGTAAATTAAAAAAACACATTTTCTCGCAAAGTTAACACATTTTCACCATCACAATTTACACCACACAATCAAAACAGGTGATCTGTAATTAAAAAAAAAACAAATTAAATTATTTTCAATGAAGCACTGGATGGCAGTGAAACTTACCGATGCTTTATGCGAATTTGGTTTTTGAATCCTTGCGTTTCGTGGTCATGTCAGCAAACTGATGCAAGTCGAACCGGCCAAACACGATCCAAACCGGGACAAGCGGCTCGTCCAAAAATAAGTCATCAAACTATCTATGGGTTCCATCACGAGTTTTGCCGGAATCGGGCTGGCATCAACTTCATTTAAAATAAACAAAACGAACTCAATCGAAATAATTTTCACTTCGCGCGAATAGCGTCCACCGAACAATACGAACAACAAAAAACGGCAACCGAAAAATGGATGAACGGTTGAAAATTTTTCGCGGTTAAAATTTTCTGAAGTGGCGGAAAAGAGAAAGGAGATTTGACAACCAATATGTTTAACGTGATTCAGAAAAACACTGTCCTGAATTAATGGCGTTTGTTGGGGTTCCTGTGGGCACGTAGAAGTTTCATCAAAAATCACAGGAAAAATGATGTTCCGCGTGAATCGGGTGGGTGTTCATTCGAATTTCGGGAAAATTAAACTATTCCCCTGTGATTCGAAGAATCAATATCCCGAGGGGAATATTTGCAATCTTAGTGTGTACGTCTCGGTGGTCGAGTGGTTAGCTCGGTAAGATGGTAATCACTGGTCCACTGATGGCATGGGTTCGACTTCCATCTCGGTACTGGGTGTTAAATGTTAATCTTAAGTTGTCCACATCATTTATGCAGTCTGAAAAGCCTAAATCGGCTAAGACGGTGTACAGTACCGTTCATAATTGTATAGAAAATGGAAGCACGCACTTTGTCACTTCGACTTTGAACTTCCATAACTTTTTATTCTGAAAGTATTTTTCGATCAAATTTTTCTGCGTTAGATAGATCAATTATCACACTATTATATCACAAAATGAGCTTTCTGGAGTTTGTGTGCTGAGATACAGCAATTCTACGAAAATCGGGCTTTTTGGACTTTTACCATTCAAACTGCAATATCTCAGAAACTACGGTACATTTTTTATTGAAATTTTGCAGAGTGATTGTTGGAATATTAATCTCGCATGTCTGAAGTTTTTGAAAAGTTCTATCAATGTGATCAAAAGTTACGAGAGGTACAATATTTCAGGCATGAACCTAGAAATGCGATTTCTATAGAATTTTGAACGAATGTTTCCATAAGAAAATCTTATTTTATGTTTAACAACAATCTATTTCAACCAAAAAATCAAAACATTATCGCGAGATTCTGTTTTCAAAACACAAATGGATCATTTATTCCATTTTTTCTTTTCTGCATTCCTTTTTCCAGACATTTTTTTGACTAAACTGTGGATGGAAACGATATTGTTCTCATAAATCGTCAAAAACTGTATAGAAATCGCATTTTTAGGTACATGCCTGAAATATTGTAACTCACGTAACTTTTTATCCCACCGATAGAACTTTTCAAAAACTTCAGACATGCTAACTTAATATTTCAACAATCACTCAACAAAATTTCAATAAAAAATGTACCGTAGTTTCTGAGATATTGCAGTTTGAATGGTGAAAGTCCAATAAGTCCGATTTTCGTAGAATTACTGTATCTCAGGCCACACTAGTGTAATAGTTTATCTATCTAACTCAAAATTTGATCGAAAAATACCATCAGAGTAAAAAGTTATGGAAGTTCAAATTCGAAGTGACAAAGTGTGTGCTTCCATTTTCTATACAATTTATGAACGGTACTGTATGTCTAAAAAAAAACCGGCCATAAGATTCTTCACAACCTGTGAATCAACCGTTTTTTGCATGTAAACCCATACTTTCTCCAGTTCCTCGACTGGAGTTAATCGCCAGTTAATCGCCCTGTACTTCTCGATGGGGTGGAGCTCCGGAGTGTTGGGAGGGTTGAACATTTTCTTCACGAATTGACCTTATTGTCCCCATACCACTTCAGCACTTCCTTGGAGTAGTGGCATGAGGCCAAATCCGGCCAGAAGATTGTTGGGACGTTTTGGGCCTTTATTAGAGGAAACAGCACTCTTTCATGTACACCTGTCCGTTCATCGTGTTTTGGGTCACGAAAGGAGCACTCCTCTTCCCACACGTGCAGATGGATTGTCAAACCAGGAATTTATTCGCAAATTTGGACATCTTCTGAGTGCGGACATGCTTCGGAACGCTGAACTTATCCTTGGCCGTGAAAAACAGGTTGCCGTGGATCTGTTCGAAGTCGGCCTTCACATATGTTTTGTCGTCCATGATGCAGCATTCAACTTTCGTCAGCATGTTAAGGTACAACTTCCTAGCACGGGTTTTGGCGGACTTATTCTGCTTCTCGTCGCGATTGGGGGCCTTTACCTTGAACGTTCGAAGCCCAGCCTTAGTTTTGGCCTTCTGAACAAAACTTCGGCATATTTAGGTACAGCTTCTTAGCCACATCCCGAACGGAGGCGTTTGGGTTTCAGCCCCAACTACGCGGTTGTAATTTTTGGTGTTATACGGAATACTTTTTCCTTCACTTCTGGGCTTCCGATAAGTGGACAATCGTTCCGCATGGAATTCACGATTCCCAACGTTTAAGCGATAGAACGATGCGAGAGATCCTTATTCTCGAGATGAATGTGCAAGATTTTATCACGCACGAGCTATTCTTTCGACTCCAATTCCGCGAGTTTTGATAACAGGACTTTAAAACTTGCAGGATGTAAACAATGCACTATGAGCCAAATCCGCCAAATTTTTGGTAAATTCTACCCAACGGTTGAAAGTTAGAGCAATTTCATAGTGTGGTCATTTCATCGTGGACACTCTTTATTATGTCAAATACGATTTTTGATTTGCAAAAAGGACCTTATTCTGCACAAGATGAAGAAACTTTGCTACCATTTTCGCTTTGGAAGTATTTTTTCTGATCGTGTTGATGTTTAAGCTATAGCTATGCGTAAATTATTTCAACCGTTTAATCTGCGTACATACGTATCCTTTTATTGAACGCTACCAATCTCCGATGCAAAAAGTTCCAACACCTCAAAATTTGAACAACAAAAAAGACAACTACAGGGTGTCCCGTTATGTTTAAGCACGATTAATGAACAGCATAAACACAATTTAGGAGCAAATCATATTTTTTCACTTTTATGTTTTCTATAGTCTTTTTTTACATTGATTCAATAACAAATAGATTTCAGTAAATCGTAGGCTAGTGATCGAATTTTTTATCGAAAACTGCTCTTTAGCTTCAGCACAGACTTATTAGCGATGATTTTGACCAGTTTTAGTCAGTTTTTTGCGAAG
The DNA here is from genome assembly GCF_029784155.1 of Uranotaenia lowii. Lineage (NCBI taxonomy): Eukaryota > Metazoa > Arthropoda > Insecta > Diptera > Culicidae > Uranotaenia > Uranotaenia lowii. Next base: position 225,825,669 of record NC_073692.1, read on the forward strand.
TTTTCGTAGAATCTGCAGGCTTCACATGTTTGTAGAAAACTGATGGAAAATCAGGCCTTAACAGTAGGATAAATTATCTTGAGCCGAACGAAATGGCTCAATTCGACGCAAATCTGAACAGTTGATCAAACGGTATGGATATGGGTTATATCCAAACGATTTTTGTTTAGTTTAGCGGGAAGATCTTGGTTTCTGCTTGGTTCTACTTCCAACACAACATACTTCCAACTTTCTTTCCCCTCTCAAACACATCTTAAAAATTTTTTGGAAGCAAATTTGCGATCTTCCTTGTGCACAGACATACACAGTCTTTTTTTTCCAAATTGCCCAGATTTTCTATCCTCAAAACCTGGCATCCCTGCTTGCTAATAAATATTAAATAATCGAGATAAGCTAAATCTTGCCAGGATGCCAGGATTCTTGAAGTAGATCTTATGCATTACACTTCTGGTTCTAAATAATGAACTCTAAAACATGAAGGGCATTTGGATGGTAGAAATAGAAGGAATTTGAAGCTTTCTTTTTTTTCTCTAAAAATTCGACAATATATTCGACCAAACATTCGGTCAAATTTTGGTTTCACCGAATTTGTAAAAAGTTTCGAGATTCGGCAGTTTGCCGAATACTACTATTCGGTACATCTTTACGTTATATTGTAGTAAACATTTTATAAAATTCACCCTTTCCATCTCATTTCAGATATAAAACGCATGACTGTGACGAAGTGCGACTTATGCGGTTCTCTGTCACCGGTTGTCCGCTGCCAGCAGTGCGATCAGAATACGTTCTGTGCATCCTGCGACGATCGCTATCATCGTCATCCCAAACGTCAAACTCACATCAGAACGGTAAGTTTCATCTAGAGTTAGTTTTGTGTATCTATAAGCTTTCCATCATGGTTGAAAACAAAAATCCCTAATGTAAAAGGGAGAAAAACGCTTGACATTGCCATCGCCAGAACACATCACAGTACTTCCTCGTTCTCTCATACCGGCTTTTCGAACGACACAAGAAAATGCCCCGAAAATTTGGCAAATTGAAATGCACCAACGTCAGCAACACCACAAATTGGCATCGTCAACGTCAACTCATGACCATATTGCGTTTAAAATAAATCAAGCTGCATGAACTATTTTCGGAAGGGTCCATCTTGCCATCAAAGGACATAAATCATGTCAACCACGTTTCAATGAACATTCCGCCACGAGGGTTTTTTCTATGTTTCATTAGTAATGTCTCGTGTTTATGCTGAAAGCGCCCAAAGTACATACAACATCAAAATCATCACCGTAGAAGCTTTTCTAGTCATATCGTTCTTGTTGTTCTTCTTCTTCTACTTTCCGTCACTTGCCACCTCATCGCCTCGCAGCCCGTAGAACCGCAGCAATCGGTTGCCGCTCCTGTCGAGAAGCCACCACTGCCCCCGAAAGGCGAGGGAGGCCCAGGTGGTGGCCCTCTGCCGCCACCCCGGAAAAACAAACGTCCCGGAAGTTTCCATTTTCCCAGTCCCTTGTTGGGGCGCAGAGATCAGGACCAGGACCAGGTACGCTGCTGTAGCATATCTTGAGACGTTTCGAACTACTTGTTATGTACTACATCTTGCTGCAATTTTTTGTTTTTTGGTTTTTGAAATTTGTTCACGATTAGTTGATTCTGCATTCGATAATTGGCTCTATATGTTGTAGATAAACGAAAAATCACCGTTTGCCATACTTTGCGAAGCATAATATTTGCCAAATTAGGAAACTCCCTTTACAGTTAACTTAATGCTTCCGCGCAGCAGTTTGCATCTTGAAGAGAATAATACTACAAAAGCTGATTTTATATTTTGATCCATAACAAAATCTAATGAATCCTTACACATTTTCAATCATCATTTATTAGGAAAAATGTAATTTTTAAGAATTCGAATTATTGTTCATTAATTTCTTCACCCCAGAATTTTGTAATTACCAGCATTGATGAATACAACAACTATGTTCCAAACTTAACCAGCATGTGTTTTATTTATCAATGCTCACATCCCTTTTATTTTTTTTAAAGCATTTTTTCATGAAAAACGTCTTGCTTTTGCACTAACCCAGTAATGCATTTTACGCAACCATTATATTGTACGAGTGATAGCATTTGTGAATGAAAAGTTTAAAACATGGATAATAGAGTGCCCCAAATTTGTATGGGAAATTTAAAACTTGTGGAATGCGCTGCGGGCTAAAATTGATCCTCGGCCTAGTACAAGATTCCATGCCAAATTTGGGCGAGATCGGATCACGGGAAGGGTTCGCTCAACGAGCCTAAAGTTTGTATGGGATTTTGAGACATTTTGTTCGAGAGGAACATGAAAAAACAGTTTTTTTATTAATAACTCTGGTTCCCTTCGGCCGATTGCTTTTGAAAACGGGTCAAACGGGACAAATATTTCAACCCAGAACTGCATTTCGATCAAAGTTTACATAAAAAAGTTATCAGGCTTCAAAAATGAGCTGAAATTTTTAAGGATGATATTCATCACTCGACCGGAACACTCCATTTGAAATACATGCCATTGTGTCAAATCATGACTGATTTAGATTGTTGTTTTTTTGTGTAATATTGTAAACTCTAAGATTTTTCAAATATTTGGTCGTGGTTGTGGATAATATTCACGTGATAGCACAGATGAAGTGATAGTTCGGGGAGAAGTTCAGGTGAAACTTTAGGGAATTACTTGATCCCCATTTCTTATTTTCATCATATTTTCAAGTGAAAATAACATCCCAGAACCCCGTTTTCGCTGTAAAGTACGCGTAGCTAAACAAAAAAATTCATCGTTGAGGACAAATTTTTGACCGTTTTTTTTATTTGCATAACCACAGGAGCTAAGGAACATGACTTTCAGTACTTTTTCGGTTATAGGACTGACTCAAGGCTACATTTCTTTATAATTCTTGTTAAAATTGTTTCACAAATAACTGAGAATTTTTTATTTTCGAAGCATGCTCGGTAGCATTTATCGATTCATTTAAACGTAATACATTCATTAAATCAGCAATTCCAAACATCAACACAATTTAAACCCTTTTTTCAATCAACAGCCAATAACATAATTAAACCTTTATTCTTGATTCAAAAAATGCTATCGCTAGAAGAATCTTAAAAACGAAAGAAAACTATAAATGGAATTATTTTTCGAAAAATTAACATTTTGGCAGCATTAGAAATCCTTGGTCCATGTGTTTTTCGATCTGGTGGTTCTGATTCCATCCATTCTGTATTGATTTAAAAAAAAATCTAAGCTAGGTAGAAGAGTTGAAACATGAACCTCGCCAAAAGGTGTACAAATATGTACAATATTTACTTTTCGTATAAGTTGAGTTATTTCAGTTATATGAGAAACAATTTCAAAAAGAGCTATTAACAAATGTAGCCTTGAGTCAGTCTACGATGTTTCCAAATTAAGGAAAAATTGGTTAAAGTGTGGCATGCCTTACAACCGAAAAAAGTCATGTTCCTTAGCCCTAGTGGTTATGCAATTTAAGAAAAAAACGGTCAAAACTTTTATCCTCAACGATGGAGTTAGGGAACATCCATAAATGACGTAGCTTTTTTTGAGTTTTTATACCCCCCCCTCCTCCCCTCTCGTAGCATTTCGTCACAAAGTCATAGACCCCCCCTAGATAAAAACGTAGCTTTAATAACCCCCCCCCCCCCCCCATTTTTAAAAATCGGTTTTTAATTTTTACTTTTATTATCAGCATTTTGCAAGAATAATACAAAAATAACAAAAAAAGCGAAAGAAGTTATAAATGGAAGTTTAAAAAAGCATATCAATCAGTCAAAAAAAATCAAGCTACCTTTCAACAAACAGGATAGCTAGTAAGTATTCAATAAGTTGCGTCGGTCCAAATTATCTCCATTCGGGATTCCAATGAAATCGTTGGGCAGCTTTCCTCCATCGTCTGTTCGGCTGGAATAATTGCATCTGCGATGTCAGCTGCCTCCACCCACTCTCTATCGTCCTCAGGAGTGATGACCAGCACTTCTTGTCCTCTTTTGCCTACAATTCGCTTTGGACGAATCTTTCTATCCGAGGCTGGGGCCTTGTAGATTTTGCTATGCTCCTTTTGGAGAACATTTGAAGCAAAATATAAATTGCATTTCTTGCATGTACGCTCCTTGATACGCTTGAAAACAGTCGGGCATTAGGAGTCAAAAGCTACATGTTCAGACTGGATTAAATTAGGCATAATTTTGCTCAATTTTGATTTTTTTTTCGATATTTAATTAAAGCTACGTAGCTTTACTTGAACCCCTACCCCCCTCTCGTCACACATCGTCACACAAAGTCAAACTCCCCCCCTCCCCCTCAAATGCTACGTCATTTATGGATGTTCCCTTATGTAAACTTTAATCGAAATGCAGTTTTGCGATGAAATATTTGTTATAGTTTAGGCTGTGGTTTAGGCTTTAAGAAACCCCGTTTTTAAAAGCAAACGGCCGAAGGGGATCAGAGTTATTGATTAAAACTGGTTTATGATGTTCCTCCCGAACAAAATGTCTCAAAATCCTATACAAACTTCAGGCTCATTGAGCAACCTCTCCCGTGGTCCGATCTGGCCCAATTTTGGCATGGAATCTTGTACTAGGCCTAGGATCAATATTAGCCTGCAGCGCATAACTTTCTCAAAAGTCGGGTCATTTGAGCACTCTAATGGATAAGCATCCTGCGGCCCACTGACAGCACCCATTTCTTAAAACTGGCTCTACCTTTCTGTTGCACCAAAATTTCCTTAAATAGAAACTTATTAAAAATCAATAAATTATGAGGTAGTTTTACTAAATTATCGTCATGCAAGAAAAAATGCTTATGCGTACGTTATGCTTATGATACTTACACAGCCAGCTTTTGTCAGCGTCCCGGTGAGTAGTAAAAGTACATTTACTAACCATCTTCAATCGGCCGGGCCCTCTGTGCAGTTTGGTTTGGAGGAAGATTTGAAAATAATGCATGAATAAAAAAAAACTTTAAAAAGCAAGTTTTATTCGATACCCATAATAAGGCACAAAAGAAAACTCATTTGTCATCAAAAGCTTGGACTGATTTTATGTAAAAACAAACATTAAATAGTAATTTAAACCTTAATAAAACGGTTAGCTTCATTTGTATAATGAAAGCCTCAGTTACAATGTAGAAACTTATTTTTAGAGATGGTTAAAATATTTGAAATTTTTCAAGAATCTGGTAGATTTTGAGTATCGATTAAGTTTGTTTTAAGAAAATCTTTAATTTCTTACAAAAGAATTCACATCGATAAAAATAAATCAAACTATCAAAGATAAAATAAAAGATTAAAATTTTGTTGCTAGCTTGATTCAAATCGAAAATTTTAATTTGAAATTTGGCTTTTGAGAAGACTGTGATAAATAGTATACAATACATTAAAAAAATATGGAAGTCCCTGCAGATTGGATGTGGATAATTTTTTTTTTTTGCATTATACGAAAATTGTAAAATAAACTCGAAATCTACTTTAAATTTGAAATTTTCAGCTGAATTGTGACATTGATTCAAAAAAATTGAATTGTAGAATTTAATCCACAAGTTTGCGAACTCCTGCGATTTTCATCCGCAATGAAATACTTTCTTGATATTTTTAAATTGATTTAAAAAAATTGAACGACTTGAATATGAATATCTATTAATTTAGAATGTTGATTTTGCATCCTAATTTTGAACCTTGAATTCAATATTTGAATTATAAATCTGTTTCCGAATGTCAACATTATTTCTAAAATGTAAAAACACGATTTCTAAATCTTAATTCCAGGTCAGAATTTCAAATACAGTTGATAGCGTTACTTGACGTTTATCAAAAAAAAATGTACCAACAACTGAAATTTGTGTCGTAGCCTTCAATCATAAATTCAAATTCTGATATTTTGAGGATTCGATCTGAGCTCACTAATTGAATTATTTATTCTGAATCCGATTATTGAATCTGAATTGAAATACAAATTTTGAATGATGACCCTGATTCTAATTTTCTAATCCTGAATCAAGGTTTTAAAGCTTTGTTATATTTAAACTCCTCATACAAAGTAAGTCGAAGAACTTCGAATCAAAATATGAAACAAAAACTCAGGATGATTCCTAGTTTTCTTTTATTTATTCTAACAAAATAATTATTTTCCAAAAATTGAAAATGAACATGAGTTTTTGAAATCATGAGTCAAATTTTGAATGAAATGCAAAATCAAATTTGAATCAGGATTTCAAAACACCAACTATTTTCTAATGATGATTCTTACTGAAAATGAAGAATCAAGAAATATATAAATAGAAAATAATTTTGATTTTGGAAATATGAAACCACAACCTCCAAAATTTTTTTCTTTATTTTTAAAAACTCATCTAATTTCCAACCCCAAATTTGTTTGATACCCTTTTTCTTTTCCATCTTAGAAAGACTTTCTTTGAATCAGGCACCAATCAATTCAGAATATTTTCATAGTGATCAGAGTGAGGGTGAGAAACCAAAGTGAGAAACTACTGGACAATTTCAGCCATCTTAAGAAAAAAAAATTGTATCGCCGCGTGCTTCCGTTACGGCTGTCTTATTTAAAATTAAGTAGGCTGAAACGTTAAGAGATTGATATTTTTTGGCTCAACAACCACCGAAAAATATCAACTTAAAAAGATAACAAACAATAATTATGTCCGTTATTGAAAGTTTGTTCAAAATTTGCTTTTGGTAAATATTGGCTGCAGGCATCACACTTGAAATTTTATGTGTGTTAAAAGATTCAAAGTTGTACTTTTTTGTCAATTACATACAATTAAATTATTTAAAAAAAAAACTTGTTCGGGGTGTAAAGGTCAATTTGGTTATTGATTACAAGTATTTAAGATTAAGTTTTCAAATCGATTTTCAGAAACTATCTCCATTCTCAATTGTTATTCGAGTTTGAAAAGCTGTAAAACTATAATTGGTAACTATCAATTCTTAGTTTTAGAACTTTGTATTTGAATTTCATGTATCTATAAACTTTTTAATCCGTAATTTATTAAGTCAGCTTTCCAGATTTTTTTTCTGTACGTATGCAGCCTGCCGGACAAATCCGGGCTTGGTTTTTTAATTTTAAACTCAAAACCAAGTAATATTTGGGCAAATCAAGCCAAAATCAAGCTATTATCAATAAAAATGCAAGAGAAAAGCTGAAAAATAAACACATGAAAAATTATTTTTAACAAGACACATCAGCGGTGTTCAAATATTATCTCACGAGCCCAAAAAAATGCATGCGAATTTATTTTGCTAAAACAAGTTGATTTTTTTTTCTCGATATCGGGCCCGAACCGGAAGTTTCTCAATTTTCACTTTGAAAATCCGGGCAAACCTGGTTAAAACCGGGAAATCAGGAATGTAAATGACGTACCGTAATTCGGGGTAGGATTGATCACTTTTTTTTTAAATATTTTTCGATAAGTTTTTCTGATAAGAGGAATGTGGCATGTTTTATATTTTTAAAACCATGAACGTAAAACATGGTTGCAGAAATTCATTAGACTACTTTAAATTTTATTCAATAATCGATTTCGTCTTTGTTAATAATTTGAGGCTTTGAAGTAACAATGATCAGTCTCTATTTTGACGGTTTCAACGAGTTTTTTTCATCATAAAGGATACAAAACACCTTCATTATATTTACAAATGCTAGTTTATCAATTGCTAAGGCAGTTCGGAACAAACTCAAATGATATAAAACTAATCATGAAACTCTGAAATTTGTTGGTTAAAACGTCTCTAATAAAAAAAAATAAATAAATAAATAAAAAATCTGAAATTGAAAACAACACTTTCGGTGGCTCAATATACTAAATTTTTAATTTTTGGTCCAATGAATTCTGAGATAAACCATACTGAATTTCGGTGTTTCTTGGTTCAGATTTCTTCGCGGTCCAAAAACAACAACGGTCCTTAGGCCGAACAACAATTTAAATCTAAAGATTGACAATGATGCTGCATAAATTAAGGGGCTAATTTTTTTTAAATATTTAAACTTATAAAATTTTAACTACAAAAAAAATTTGATTTCATTCAATTCTCTAGGCCCTCGCACTATTTCTCTTTTATTATTTTCCATCAAACTTTACCATTTGATGAGGTTTTTATTTAATTAACTGATCAAAATGTGTGGCTAGCGTGAATATTTTTAATTCCAATTCCATCTAAAGATGCGAATTTATGTGCTCTTAAACTTTGTTAAACAAAGGTTGTTTTTCTGTATCAGCGTGTGAAAAACTATTTACGATTCAATATCTATTTAAAAATCACAATTTAGGTTAGGAGTCTCAGAATCCCTTTCATATGTATTTGAGAATCAGTGCAACTTCCTCCCGTTGTCAGATTAAGCTCAGATTTGGCACATGGCTTTCTGATGATTCCATTTAATCATCTGAGTCTTTATTGCACGGATTTTGATTTTCAAGTAGGTATTCATTAAGTCGATAAATTATACTCAAAATATCCTAAATTGTGATTTTAAACGAGGATTGAATCATAAATAGTTCTTCACGCGATAATACAAACGACATACTTTGAAAAGTGGATTTTTTTCAAAGATCGCGTTTGCGGAAACTCTCAAAAGAACATTTTTTAAGTTGTTCCAACAAAAGTTTGTTCTCCACACCTTAATCTATCATTTGGAGGCTAAGTCCTCAGATTCCCAGGTATTACGCACTTTTGGAACATTCTAATACACAGATTTTGGAAATAAATAATTTGATTTTAGTTTTTGTTGTTTAAGGGGGGGTAGGGTCTAACACTTTCAAACAATCGATTTTTTTATTTTTTTATTTTATTATTGTAAAACATTTCAAGAATGTTGTGTCAAATTTTCAAGTCAATTGAAGCAAAACTGTAGAAGTTATAGGCCTTTATCTCCTCCTATCTAATACTGCAAAAAAGCAAGAGCAGAAACTTCAAACGCGTTTTTCTCGAAAGCACATTTTTGAAGTCCGTGGACATCGTCATTTGAAAACTACTTATCCGATTCTTTTCAAATTTGGAACATATTTTCTACATATAAAATACCAGACCCCAACGTTTTTCTTTTTTGATTTTTCTACTTTGGGGCGATTTTAGAGGTGAAAAATGGCGGATTTTAAAGTGAAAAATCGTAGTTTTTACTTCAAACAGCCACAAAAATTTCATAAAAATATTTTTAAGTTAAGTAAAAACGTTGGGGTCCAGAAAAACATCTATTAAAAATATTTTGCTCTGATTTTTTGACTTCAGACGATTCTGTGCTGAGATACGGCATCCTCGAAAGTGCTCCGTCACCGGCTCATTTTTCAATATTTTTCTACGAAAAAAATACTAAATGTTCTTTTAACAATGCTTTGTATAATGCAAAAAAATTGAATACATTTGTTTGAACGATAGCTCTAGAAAAAAATCGTGAAAATGGTGTTTTTTTATACCCGTTAGACCCTTCCCCCCCCCCCCCCCTCCCCTTAAAACAGTTTTTCTGTCTGATGTGTCAAAAACAGTGAAAAGCTAAAAACTGTAAAATTAGGCTTCAAAAATGCTACTTTGCTATATATTATGCTATATATAATCCCTACCGCTTATTCCTTCAGTATATGCAATTTTAAATTTTTCTTCTGGACCAATGAAATTCCGTGAGCCAGGTCACAAGATTCAATTATCGGTTTAGCACGATTTTATGAATTTTATTCAAAAAAATTATGTAATATTTGCGCAGTGAGCTAAAGAGCCGCAGCTTTATACCCAAAAAGCAGCAGCATGTGACTCGCGAGCCGCAGGTTTTCGACCTATGGCCTAGAGGATAGTATCTTTGTCTTCTAAGCCAACGGTCATGAGATAAAATCCCGGTCGTGAAATAGCTTGGCACACATGAAGATTGGCGGTTTTAGCATTAGTAGAATGCTAGCCGTGTATACCTTGGAATTGTACGCCTCAATGATGCAGCACATGCATGTGGATGGATCATTTCAAGGGAACTTAGATTGCACTTGGAGGTTCTACCTAGAAATGTGTGTGCTCGTAGTGCTACCGGTAAACAATAGCTACTTCAACAATTCATAGCAAAGTAAAAATAGTAACGCGGGGTAATACCATAATAGATCAACTAAATGGTCGCAGTGAATTCTCTCCTCAACAGAAAAAAGGACGAGTGTATGTGCAAAATCAAATAATTTGATTATTGTTATTGCCACGCTTTAAAGCATGTTACTAGTTGTTCTTCTGGTTCGATTTCATTTTGTCAAAAGCTGTTAAAAGTTGTTAACAAAAATTGCCAAAGTATATTCTCCCTTATAAATCGTATAATGTACAAATTTAGGAGTCTCAAGAATAATCGTAACGCATGGCTCGTTTTGGCTGAGTTCCAACTATTTTTTTTAATTACGAGAGCCAAAGTAACAATCTTTAATAGCAACGAGCCTAATGTGGGTTTTACTTAAGTGTGCATCGTGATTCTATTAAAAAAATACTTCATTTTCACAGAGCATCCCTACCACAGTATCTCAAGGAATGACCTCCCAGAAGCCACCACAACCTCCGCCTAGTCCGGCTTTGTCGCTGCGAGAGAAGATGAATTCGCTCAAGCGATTCATCCACCCCTCAAATAGACCACTGCCAGACCCCCCGGAGAACAAAATACACTGTGAGTTTATTCTTGTGACCCACCATAAAGGAACAATTCAAAAATTTAGTTTTTTTACCTACTTGTAGCCTCGAATTCATCGTTGGACACAATTTCAAAGCAAACCGCCTCTATGGGAATAAAATCCGTTTCAAGTACCATGGAAAAGATTAAAAACAACACGGCGGCCACTCTGGACCGAATGAACATGCTACAGCAACGCTATCGTCAGCACCAGGAAGCAATGAAGGCCGATAGCGACCGTAGTCGTAGGGCCAGTCTATCCTCAAATATTGATATGCAGGTATTGGTTTGTTGGGATTCATCACTTGAATTTATTTCTACGATTTATTTGTGGTTTAAGCTTTATCTAATGATTTACTTGCTTTTTATTATGTTTTTGTGAATTCATCAAATATTCTCACCATGGTTCTGCTGTCATCAACGCAGAATATTCGTACAAAACCGCCAAGCGTATCATCAACACTCCATCATTACCAACAACAGCAATTTCATCATCAGCCCCAGCAACCGTTCCAAACGCGCTGGATGGAAACGCCGACACCCAGAATGAGATCTGGCAGTGTGGCCTCGGGTATCAATCTGCTTCCCAACACTACTAGCAGTACGATCAACAGATTTAGTAGTAACGCTTCTTCGCCGATTCCACCGTCGGTTGTCGTGTCGTCCAGTGAGACCAACACCAGTGCCGCCAATTCTGCTAATAATCCTTCTTCCTCGCAACAGCGTGCAGACTTCAACGCTAGTCCCGATTCAGCGGCCATGTCCCCAGGAAATCCCCGAAGCACTTCGGTGTTCAATCTCAACAGCTTTCAGCAACAAGGGCAGCAGAATCCGCAGCAGCCCAACATGTGGGGATTCAGTCCACTGCACCAGGTAAGTTAAGCGTTGAACGCAAAACATCATCATCATAATATGCAAAAGTTTCATTTACACTCCCGGCGAAAGTTGTGCTTTTGATAACTGTAGAGATATCTATTAAAACAGAGTACTAATTGTATCGGAAATTGAAAATATAATCACATTTATTCTCGTCAAGTTATGTAGAAAAGGTCAGGTTACAATAGTTGGATTGGATTATCCATCCGTCATATTGACAACATTTTCCTAATGATTTCTTATCTGTTCAACTGCCAACAATTCCAGTGAGCACTACGAATTCACTCTTCGTCGATTCTAGAACAACAGGGAATTGACGTTCACTCTCACTTGCGACTCTCTGTTATTGCCTACATTTGATACGCGGTTCGTCAGTCCGGATCAACCGCCGCGGAGTAACCATTATCGATGTTCAGTCGATAGTTTCTAACAAAAAAAGGTTGATCGTATTCGTGCCATACTCATACGACTTATCCTTCCAACGACTGAACGACTCATCTAGTGACTCGATGCCCGACCTGCTGCTTAGAAAGACTACTTTTTGTCAACCGTTTCATACGTAAAGGACGACACTCCTAGTTATCATACTACGTACACGACGTAACCCTAAGATCCACTTTGTAGAAGGTCTACTTAGTCTTATATCTCTATAGCACGCAACTTGTGTTCCTCTGTTGCGCAAGTAGACTCTAAACCGAACGGAGACTCCATCAGCACGAATCCTCTTCTGAGAGAGTAAGGCGAGAAACACAGTTGATGCGGTTACGTGACTTTTCGCATAAACGATCATTTGGAATAAATTTTGCATGAAAAAGATCATGCGTTTTTGTAATGCAATGTTACTTTGTAATGTATTAACAAAGTTTCTTCTCTTGCTTTTTTATTTTATTTTTATTCTCGGACAGGGAAAGCTCTCTGGAATAAAGCTCTTTCCAAGCCTTTTCTCTAAAAGGCACAGCACCGTATCAAAACAGTTTAACAATTTGTTTACAATGTTGTTTTCACAGAACGTAAGAATATTACAGGGAGCAAATTATCGCCCTTTGAAGGGATGCTTGGGGTAATTAATTTTTCACAATTTTCTAAAAATATATTGAAAATATTTGCATTTCTTTTTAGCGTAAAAGGTTTGGAAGCATTGTGGTTGTGGCGGGGTGTTAAGGTGATCGGTGGGTGCGGCTGGTTGAGAAGGTTTGAGGCAATGGTGGCTAGGTGGAGGGGCTATAGTAAAAGATAACATTTTTTTACCAATGTGGTGCAGGGATGCTAATGAAGAAAGTGATTGATGTTATGCTTGCAAATTGATAATAGTTGGTATTTGAAGCGGTGGATGAATACGAGGGTTCGAAATTTCTTAGCACCTCGTATGGGAAGCACTGAGTTGACCATGTCATACGGCAATCTAAATACAGCCTTAAGCGCTCTATATATTTTGCATAGTCTGCAGCTCTCTTAGACGACTGTTGCTGGCTTTGCCCCATAGTGATACAAAGTATTGCAACCTCGAATGACAGCCAATGGGTTGGAATAAACGCAGAAATTTTCCAAATAGCCGCACAGACTGGAGTCAATGTTCTTTTGAGGTGCTCTATGTGGGCTGTCCAGCTTAAAGTATCGTCCAAATGCAATCCTAAATATTTGAACTCGCGTACACGTTCAATTATCGTGTTGCCTGTACTTATCGACGGCAGCTGTGGTATACAGCAACTTCCGAAATTGAATAGCATGTACGCAGACTTAAGTTGAAGTTTTGATGGAGGGCTTCCAAATCATTTCCAATCCATTTCACTATCTGAAGTTGATTGCTGTACGAGATTAGGGTATCTCGTACAGCCATACAGATTCATCAGTGTGAGATCGTTGATAAATACCAAGAACATCAGTGGGCCCAGGTTGCTACCCTGTGGTACTCCTGCCGTTATGGGTCTTTTGGCGCTTGATGCTCCTTTTAAGGACACATTTTGTCGACGAGCTGTTAAATAGCTTTCGATTAACCGTAGGGGCTGTCCCCGTATCCCATGGTCGATCTCCATGACAGATCCCTAAGCCATCCTTTTCGGAGAACTAGCACAGGGGAACCCTTTGATGCTAAGTGTCATCGCGGTAAGGCGTCCAAAGCCTGCCAACTTTGGATGATCAGTCCAGAGAAGGACAGCAAAGCTTCCTCAACAGACTCGGAAGATTGTTACCGAAACGGTACCGTTTCAGCTGGATTTTACTTTCTTTATGGATGCCGCCAGCTACACTTCTTTCCACAAACAGCAGCTCTTGGGGCAGTGGAAAGGAAGTACTTGGACTTGGAATAACTCGAAACCATCTCTATGGCTAAGTTAATAATTGTTCACTTATGATGTGTGTGTTGTTATGAGAGCCTCATCGTTTGCTACGATGAGACAAATCTCAACACCTATCCTAAACACACACAAACATCTGCAGTGTCCTAACTATATTCGGCGACTCCTTTTGATGATGGGGCTGCTCCTCTTCAACGACACACACCGAACCTCAATCGTCTCCTTCATCTGCACGATGCTCTCGCCCATGTTGCAGCTTGACTACCCACCAATGCACCGGTCCGACGACCTCCTTATTGATCTGGCTTGACGACTTTCCATTGCAATCTCGACGCTCTTCCTGCGGCTAGAAGCGTACCTTCCACCTCGATGCCTCCCAGTGGTTCCAGCCCGACGACCTCCATTTGGCTTCCATGACATCGGCTTGACGACTTTTCGTGTTATCCTGCTCGTAAGTCCTTCAATGGTCTCCGGTCCGACGACCTTCCAGTGGCTCTGGCTTTATGACCGCGTCGTGGCCCCAGCCCAGCGATCTTCCATGGCACCGGACCGGACCGATAACCTCCCAGTAGTGGCTTCTGGTTCGTCAACCTTCACGTTTCCTGTTTCGACTTCCTACCAGTTGATTCCCGGTCCAACATAACCTTCCACGGTTCCGGCTCGACGATCTTCCTATGGTTTTCCGAATCGTTTTTCTCCATTGGCTTCTCTGCTGGATGAATATCCAATGCCCTACATGCTTGTAGAACTCATTCAATTTTATTCTATACATTCTTGTTTATACTAATACTAAACCATCTCTATGGTTAAACTAATAATTGCTTAGTTCTGATGTGTTCTTCGTCTTATCGATTGCTACGGTGAGACAAATCTCAACAAACTTTGTCCCTAGGTTATCGCTAGGTCTATGTGAGCGCCTGCTGGTTAATTCAGCGTCGCGTTCTCTATCATCATTTAGATGGCGTCTAAGTCTTTTCAGAAACTAAATTGTTTGTTCGTCTTTCATCCTCTCCTTATCGGTTGAAGAGTCTCTTCTCCGACACTCCATCGTTAACTGAGATATTGTTAAAACTTACAATGATCCCGCGTCGATTTTTGGCGCAAAGGGCATTAGTGAAGACTTCCACCGTTGACGATCCGGAGCCAGCGTCTCCACTTAGTCCCAGTCAAGACTCTCGTCGACAGTTCGGTTTTGGACGGCTAGGCTTTGCCGCCTCCAGTTTCTGGGTCTGTCTCTCTTTCGATGTTCTTTTGGATTCCATTCAAACATCTCTCTGCAAATCTCGTTCTCATCTCTTCGCCGCGTGTGTCCAATCCATCTCCACTTACGTTCCTTAATCTCGATTTCTAGCACCTTTTGATGACACTGGCGATGTAGTTCCACGTTTGAGATTCAATTGCTAGGCCATCAAGCACGGATGATATTTCGCAGACAGCGATTCGCAAATACTTGCAAATTTTCGCGTCGTTATCGCATATGGGCACCAAGTTACGCACCCGTTCAGCAATACGGATTTGACGTTTGAGTGGAAGATTCGAATTTTCGTTCGTAGAAATATCTGTCGTGAGCGCCAGATGTTACGGAGACTTGCAAATACAAATCGGGCATTTCTTATCCGGGATTCGATATCTTTCTTGGTACCACCATCAAGCGTTATCTGGCTACCAAGATACTGGAAGTATTCCACTTTCTCAACTTGTTGCTCAGCTACCATGAAACTGGAGGAATTTTCTGTGTTGATCTCCATCGATTTGATATTTCCGACGTGGACTTTGAGACCTGCTGCCTTAAAGCTTTCGATGTGGTCGTCGAGTTAGCTCTGCATATCCGTTTGTGTTTGGGCGAGCAAAACAATATCGTCAAGGTCGTTTAGTTGCTCCGTTGTTGAAGGATTCCACGGCAATTCTCGGTTCGGGGCACAGTCTATCGACCTACTCAGAATCTCATCCATGACGATGAGAAAAAGAAGCGGGGATAAGATACATCCCTGTCTCACTCCAGCAGTAACTGGGATTGGAACAAACACCGTCGTGCAGGACCTTGCACGAAAATGCCTCGCACTGTGCTTTGATGAAATGGACTAAATTCTCTGGAACTCCTCTACGTCTAAGTGCATCCCAGATGTTTTCATGGTTAGTTCGGTCGAATGCTTTTTCGACTGATAGAGCTGTTATTTTTTTCTGCTCAATCAATTAATACAAAGTACATTGAACATACAACATTGTTTTGTTTTTTTCCCAATAGGCTCAATCAATGGCTCACTTCAGCCCGATGCACTGGAACCAAATGAACCAATGGATGCCAAACCAGTCACAGAATGGCTCGAACATGAGTCTCAATTTACCGTCCTCGGCGCACGATCAATCCGGTTATCCCCCGGGATGGAACAACCCTTGGGGCGGAATGTACCCCTACCCGATGGGAATGATGCCGATGATGCCTGGTAAGATTTGGTATTGATGTTTTGAAGAATTTGGTTTAACAGAGATGTTTTCTTTCAACAGGAATGGCAATACCTCCACCCCGTTCTCGTGCCCATTCGCGATCACGTGCAGCTTCGCCGGCGTTGAGCATCAAATCAAGAAAGTCGACTATGTCGATGCGAAATTTGAACAATCGAGGTTCCTACATTAACGATCTCACTGATGACGAAGATTCGGAAGAGGAGTTCATGAGGTCTCGCGGAAGACGAGATCGTCGTCAAAGAGTCGATTCCAATAGTAGCCTGGACTTTGACGATCCCGAGCCGAATGCTTTTATGCGAGCTTCAAGCGCTAAACACTCACGTTTCAATAGAGATCGTCGGGGAGCTTCCTCAGCGAGGTCTTTGATAGACTTTCCGACTTCGAACAAAAGGGACGGTCATCGGTCCAAATACGATCGTGAAGAATCGTTCAGAGATCGATTCGAGAAGATATCGATGTCTTCGCCGCGTAAAGTAACTTCCGATTCGTTTACTAATGATTCCGATGGTGAATCAAATCGACGTTCGAACAAGAGTCGGTCAAACAACGAAAGTTTCAGTTCACCGCGAAAAATAACGTCCGATTCCATGACTAACGATTCGGATGCTGATTTGGAGAGACGTCGTATTGCTAGACATCAAAAAGCACCAACGCATCAGCAAATACCAAGAAAGATAGCTTCAGACTCTTTCACAAACGATTCGGACGCAGAGTTCGAACGACGCAAGCAACAGAAGTTGAAGACTACGATGAAACGTGTAGAATCGGACTCTGCGACAGGTGATTCCGAAGCATTGCGTGAGAAAACCAAGGCCACACGCAAAATATCCGACACGGAAAAACCTAAACTAACAAAATCCAAGACTACTAAATCTGCTCCTAAAAAGATCGGATCTGACTCTCTAACTCCCGATACAGATGGCGAACAGAAGCGGCGATTTACGGTTAAGAAGACAGTCAAGAAAAATTCCAGCACCGAGTTCATTCCGAATGATTCGGATATTGAGTTCGAGCGACGTAAGGAACAGAAGAGAAAGAATTCAGCTTACAGCAATAGATCTCCTCCGTCTGTTGCGTCACCGAAAAAATCTGAGGAAGATGAAGAAGAAGAAACGCACCAGAAAACGGTAGAGATCAAGAATCACATCAATGATACTAAAATTGAACCCCTGAATTTCGCCGTCGAAGAATCTCCTCCTCCACCAGCTCCTATCGTTGCACCTGATCGCGATTGGGAGTGCGAGTTCTGCACCTACATGAACGAAGCAGGGGTCAAAGTCTGCGCTATTTGTTGTAAAACCGCCACCATTGCCATCGTAGCTTCGAAGCAGGATTCGGAAATGCCTCGATCACCTCCTCCGGATGTAGTTCAGGAACCTCTGATCGAGAAGCAATCGGTCAAACCACCACACCTAGCCCTGGCCAGCGATGTAAACAAACCAGCACCGATTGTGGCCACCACTCCAACGAAAGAAGTCGATAACAAGAAGAAAGGTAGGATTCGCAAAATATCCTTTTGGCCCGGCACTAAAGCGAAGTAGTTGTTGTTGCACCCAGTTAGTCCAGATAATCAAACAAAACCTATACTAGATATACCCTGAAGAACCCATGATTCACGTTGTAGATACCAAATAAAAATAAAAACTAATCACATTCAACAAAATAGAAGCATTTTGTAGCACCGATCAAAATAATAGAAATCAGAAACCGTTCCAATTGTCTAATTATTCGGAAGTTTAAGCCTAGAAAGCGTGTTTGTGTTTCATTGAGTATAACAATTGCATTTGTTTAGTTTTGTATTTTGAACCCGATGAGTTGCCAATAAAATACCGTTTTCCAAAATCCAAAACCCGAAGTTCAGAGTTTTAATGTGCCCTGTTTTTTCTATGTTCTCGTTATAGACTGTAATCGTGATGAAGAGCAAATCGGTGTTGATGAAGTTGTTGAAAGATTGGAAAAGAGTTTCGAAAGTCTTGTTGAGGAAAATCAGTATGAAAACCATGAAATTCGAAGAGAACCTCCCATCCCAATTCGCAGCCAGTGTCCGAAAGGTGGTAGTGGTGAAATAAAACAGAATTTAGAAAGTGAAGTAGTGAAGGATGTGAAAATGATCAGCAAAGACAAAGTGTCCACCGGTTGTGGACCATCTCCACCGAGAGATGCTTCCATGGAGAAGTCATCACCCGTATCAGAGACCAATCGTCGAGTTTACACAGTTCACAGCTCAATCGGAACATCCCCACCACCCCAAGATATGTCGACACAGGTAAGTTTCCTAGCAAACTCATTCTATCGAAAGATCATGCTCGCAACATAGCCCATTTCCCTTCTCTTGACAACACTCAGACATACGACACAGTCGAAAATCTCCGCGAAAACATTCAACCGCCACCTACAAAAACGAAGGCCGATAGTCAAGGGCAACCCCAAGGACGGGAAACTACAACTGCCGACCCTGACCTGACCCTTCAGCAGCGATCGATGCATCAAGACGAGGATGCTCCTGGTACGACAACTGCACCGACAACGATCTACCAGCGATCTCATTCGGTTGCAGCAACACCTCAACTATTGCAAGTTCAAATCGGTTCTGGTCCCGGTAGTCTGCAGAGTTTCCCGAGCGACGAGCCACAGGTTCGAATTGTGACACACAATCTATTTTTGCCATCGTCGCAAGCCACGCTAGATTTCCTTTACTCGATCTCGAAAGAAAAAAAATCACACACCGCTTCTCCTCCTTTACTCCTTTTTTCTATTTTCGCTATTATGTCATCGCATCGCATCGTATCGCACCTTGGCTTTCGAACGGCTGCCCACTAGAATCTACCGCTTCTTCCCGCTGATAGACCACTAACCGCAGAAGATATTAGACAATTCGTCATTTGGCAGAGGCGACAAGTAACGACTGCCGAATTAATTAATTACATATCTACCTCGGCTAATGTTTCGTTACATTTTTGCGTCGTATTTCGTCAATTGCTAATTATACAACCTTCGACGAGAGTATGTCCCCAACAAACGCGTAGCTAATCGCATGTCGCCTTTCCTGTTGACTCACACGTCATTAAAAATCGTTTGGCTTTAAACAATCAAGATGAGTGTTATAACTTCTAGCCTAACGTAACTAAAGGTGGAAGCGAAAGAAAATTACAGAAAACTATCCGTAACATTGGATTTCATTGATATTTCTTGATACTAGAGACATTTATCGAACTTTTGTATGACTTTAAAATACCTTTAAAATACATTTATATTAAGCGTTGGTGATTTTTTTTTGTTTTGGCTAATTTTTGTTCAATATGAGCCTTGAAGCCAAATACAAAACCCTCGGTTTCTTACTCTCTGGAGCCACAGTTTATAACGTTGAAAGACTTTCTATCAACGAACTGTGCTAAACCGCTTAAAACAAATGAAAATATTTATGATTGATATGCCACCGATGATTGTTGTTTAATTGAGAATTTAATTTAAATAGGGAAAAACTGTACAAGTATGGCCCATACATTCTTTCTCAGAAATACTCAAACCTATGACTTCGAATCACATTTATCTTCATTTATACTGAAGCAAACAAACTTTTTCATCAATTATAAGATAAAAAGTTCACAAAAACGACTTTAGTTCTTAAAAACAGAAGAATTAATTGAATCAGCGTGAAACCTGTTATTTTTCATGTTTAAGTTTTTATGGTAAACTGGCCAGGGCAATCTGATGAAACTACAGCTTATGGTTTTTCCACTCGCATGCACTTTCGGAAGTCTATAAATATTTTGATGTTGTTTTACCTTATACAAATTTTAACTAAAATCAATCATATCGAAATTGGGGCAGAAAACCTACAAGACAACGTGTTTTAGGCTCAAATTTTGAAAGCTATTAACATTTGAGGATCAGTTCACTCTCTGCCTTCGAGCCGACCAGTCGCATTTTAAGAGTGTGCTTATTTCGGATCTAAAAGGCAACTGATTTTTATTTGTTGGATGCGTGAGTCAGTGAAGCGGTGATGAGTCCTTCACCAGGAGACCATCCTGGGCGGACTGTCCCAGAATGGATGGACACGGAAAACCTGCGGGGGAGACTTTATTATATGTTTTTACGTGCTAAACCAGGTTATACGCTTCCCAAAAACCCGTTCGTGATTGGGAAATCAGTAGAGGAACACGCAGGAAAGGTGGAAGGAGGCTACTATGAAAAACGCAAATCATGGTATGTCATCAAAATTCGTAGCAAGGACCAAGGTAGGAAGTTATTCACTCTAACTGCGTTGAAAGATGGTACGCCCATCGAAATTGGTCGCCATCCAGAGCTTAATTCGCGAAAATTTGTGGTTTTGTGTAACGAAGTGGATGATATGACTGAAAAAGAAATAGAGGTTGAGCTTGCTCCCCAGAAAATAACAAATGTTCGTCGTATCACTAAGAAGACTGCTAGTGGCATCGTTAACACACCAACTCTGGTGTTGACGATTAATTGTACTGTTGTACCGGAATTCATAAATTTTGGATTACTAAGAGTTCGAACAAGGCCCTACTATCCGCAACCGATGTTGTGCCGGCAGTGCCTTACTTACGGCCACACTAAAGCAAGATGTCTTTATCAGATGGCGTGTGCAATTTGCTCTTCTAACCACGGAAGCGCAAATTGTACCTCAAAGGTGAAATTTTGCCGAAATTGCAAACAAAACCATTCTCCTACCGATAGGTCCTGTCCAATATGGGTTTTTGAATCTGCTGCTTTAAAACTCCAAACCGAAAAGGGAATAACGCTAACAGCCGCACGCAAAATAGTTGACAATAATAATTCCAACTCATCGTATGCCGACATCGTAAAGAAACAAATTGAAGCACACAATCTGCACCGAACAAAACAACCAGACCAGCAAGCGCCACAACGAGAAGTTCCGATCCAACAAGAAGAAAATCAACAGCAGCAGCAAACAAGCAAGGAGATAGCGAAGAGAGATCGCTTCACTGCAGCCACCGCAAACCCAATTCCCGTGTTGGATGCTGATTCCCCCCCTAGGAAAAGAATCACATCACAGCCGCCCCCTCCCGTGCCGACAGAAAATGTGGAAGACAATCGTCTACCCACAGTTGGAGACAACTGTCCAATTCTGACCCGTTCACGGAGTGCAAATCGCATCAAAACTCATCCTCATTCCTCATCCCTTCCTAAATCCTGACCTTCCGTCGATCCTCCCCCCACTTTTGCTTTGTATAATTGACCCCCGGCCCTATGAAACTTGTAAAAGTAAATGGCCTTCAATAAAGAACTATTTGAATTAAAAAAAAAAAAACATTTGAGAAAACCCAAAGATCAAAACATAATGCCATTCTTTTTATTTGCTGACTCCCAAATTACGATATCAATGCATAATTATAACAAATTTCGTCCTTGTTCGAGTTAAAAAGGTGCACCAATATTAGACTCGAAAAAATTATCTGTTTGCCGTGATATCAGGCAAGAAATTGAACTTCGTTGCCTACCTTAAGGCGGTTTATCAGTAAGGCTATAAAAAGTGCATTTAGAAAGCGAAATTTTCGATAAGTTTAGCAATAGTATGATGCCAAAGTATGTTTAGTTCACAGAAATACGATGAACATGTAATTAAACATTTTATGTTTCAATCATTACATTCCTTATAATCAATGTTTCATTTCTTAGGGGCCGTTCAAATATTACGTAACGCAATTTTCGAGCATTTTCAACCCCCCCCCCCTCCCCCCTACGTAACACATTCGTCTCAGAATTTCTGAGGAAAATCCACAAAGCGTAACAAGTTGCTATACCCCCTCCCCCCCCCCCCCCTTAAAAGCGTTACGTAATATTTGAATGGTCCCTTACCACCCTTTCAGTATAGTGCGTTCTGTGCACTAGTTTTGGCATTCTGCCCTGCGGTTTGTTTTCTGGCTGTTCAAATTTTTTACAAAAATATAGTGTTTTTATCATATTTTTTCTTTTTGATAAAACGTGAATCTGATCCCTGAAACGTCGTCAACTTTCAATTTGGTTCTTAGGTGATTGGTATCGCTGTAAATATCGATTATGCTTAACTGCTGTACAGTTTTCCCCTATCTATTATTTTAAAAAAACAGAAACTTTACTCAACGTCCGACGTTTCGGATATGATCTTGCTATTATCAGAGAATCTATAATTTTTGAAAATCGGATGAATAATTGGTGTTTTACAATACGTTTGACAGAGTGTGTACTTGATAATGTGCTAGATGAAAATATATTTCTGAAATTCTAACAACATTACAAATGCAATATTTAGTTAAAAGTTATGCTATAAAATATTTATAAACAGGAACATGATTGTCATAAGATAAGATGATGCACATGGTGTCTCTGGGACAAAAATTTAATTTTCGAAAATTAGCAACGATTTTTGTCAATTTTTGCACCATTCAAAAGTCCTTTCATTTTGTAGTCGGTGCTGCTCTGACTTTGATACTGTGCGGCTTAAAAGCGCCACTCCGGAAGGGAGATCGCACAGCTAGGTTTGCCCGGATGAGACTCCTTTGAACGAGTCGTATGCATTGCTCCCCAAATCGAGGAGGGTCAGGACAGCTAGACTACGGAAATCTCCGAAACGACCAAACTCAAACCTCCGCCTAAAAGTAGCGAACGTTTGCCAACTAGAAGCGTGACTAGCAACGCCTCAAACCGACCCAGGACTCACGATGGTTCGACGACACCCATACCCGAAGATTCTCATCATTGGACAATCTAACGTTCATCCCAGAAATTCTCCCGAGCCTGGAAGCGTGGTGGACTCAGAATTCTAATGCGCAAAGCGCAGAGCGAGCAAACGAAATGAACAACGACCGAAGCGAAGTAAACATCTCTTATCAAATTCAAAACTCAATTCTGGCTAGGGTTTTGGATCCATTGTATTTTAACCAATTACTAAAGGGTACATTTGGTAATTATAATTATATTGGACTTATAAACATACTTTGTGTAACAGACATTTGAACATTTTCTGCTATCCTGTTCGATACCTAGCCGTGTGCCATTCTACTACCTAACTCTCAGTGCTCTTGCTCGTCTTCTCCCCGGGGTGATATTTAGTTTGAAGAGGTTGGGGCGGTCATAGAAAGGGCTTATCGACCGATGTGCCTCGACAACCTTATTTCGAGGAACGGACCATTTGTCAACCGTTCAGATTGCAAATCAGATTTTTATGATCGATGAATTATCATTGAAAGGTATCCTCCTTTAAGGACGGACCCTCATGGAAAGCACCTACTTGTTTTGCTGCTGCTGCTGCCGATGATTGGGACGACGGTGATGCTGATTGGCTGCTCTCGCTTCCAATGAGTGGTTGGTGGAGCGGTTAGTCGGTGACTCTACCGGATGTATTTGACGTTGCCGGGGTTGCAAATACACCGGATATGCTTCCAGTGTGACCAGAAGTTCCCAGCCTTCTTCTAGTCGATAGGGTGACGGATCGAGCTTGCCGGTTTTTTGACTCCAGCGAAGAAGTTTAGCCCAACGGGCTGGTGTCTCGGGGTGAAGTGTGCAGCAGGGGCTTGCCGATGATTATAATGGGATCGTTTGCTTTTTGTCAGGCACTAATAATTAACTGCTTGGCACACTACAAATGGCTTATTTCTAACGGAAATCTACGAAAAGAACTTTAAAATTAAACAAGAAACTCTTCCTTCACTTAATAAATTAACATACAAAATGAAACCCGAACAAAACGCGCACAACCAAACTCGTGGGCAAACTGGGGCTGAATGATCGGTTGTTAACCCTCAGTTCAGAGAAGGCGCCATCAGACCTAGCTCCCCGGAACTTCGTCATTACACGAAACCCTTTGGGAGATTCGGGTTTTGTGAGCACGATCTAGTTGCTCATTTTTGCTCCCAGACCCCCATATTTCACTATCCTGCTCCCACAAGACCGGGGAGATACATCCCGAACTCGACCTCGGGAAATTCTCAATCCAGGCCGTAACTCTATGAGAAAGGTCAACTATCATTGATGATCAACGTTATTTCTAATTGCAGCGCTCTATCAAATTCGACTCTACTGATTAACTGATCTATTTTTAGAAGAAGTTAATTATTTTATATCTAAATATTAATTAATAAATAGTAACAAACTAACAATAATATTGACGTTCATGAATAAATAACAACTCATTTAATAAATAACAAATAATGTATTGCATAACAAATAAACTTTACAAATGAAACATGTAAGTACCTTGTCACATGTTTCATTTGTAAAGTTTATTTGTTACAATTTATGCCCATTGCGAAGCAGTGGAAAGTTATAATAATACCCGGTATTAACCCAGATACTTCCAAGGAAAAATTCTGAAATGTTTATCATAAAGCTTCTCACTTAGCTTACTTTGCGAAATTGGATGTTATTTTGGTGCAGTAACCATTACTTGGAAAGTTAACAAAATAATAAACATTATCATTATGCAAGACGTTTGTATGTAATAAAAATGAGGAGACGATTTTCTCTATTTTACCTGTTCTGTACATAATATCCTGCCTGACTTACATGTTTCGATAAAAAAAATTAAATTTGTGGGTGTTTATCCTCATATTCTTCTTATTTTTTTTCGAATTCGGTTTACATTATTTTTGTCCACCCCAAAGGTGATAAGTTTGAAATTCAATACCAAGATTTAGATATTTTAAGCCCGAAAAATGTGAGAGAATTTCTTCACTGCCAACTCTCACCACTGAACTTATGTAAGAGAAAAACTAAAAACTATTCTAGATATTATTTCACAGGGCCCCTTTAGTTGTAATATTTTAAGTTTTCATTCCGATTTTCTAGTTTTGATTTCTTTTTAAAGATCTTAAAAATTCTATATTTTCCCCCGGGGGCCCGGGGCAATTGACCTGCCTTCGCTCCACACTAGCTAACTATACATGAGAAACTCAGAAAGAGTTTATAGCGAGCCCAGTGGTTTGAGAGCGTGGTTTTACACACACTTCAAACGAGCAAAAAACGTAACAACCCATGAACCTACTGAGCTTTCCTTATACGAGAACAGTTCTAAATAGCGACGTTGCCATGGGATTCATCAACATGCTCTCTAGCCTAAAATTTCAACACCTATCAAGCTTTCTCCTATTGGCGCAATAATGCCTGTCTATCCACCTTTCTTTCAAATTTCTATAAAATAAATAAAAATTCTCTCTAGTTTTCATTCAGCCAAACATGCCATTAAAATTATAATCATTAAAATAACGGCGATTAAAATCTTATAACAAACTTTTTATGCTTCGTATAATCTTTATTTAAGGTGGCTGTATCCTCCTCCTTCAATCTAATGCCCTATTTTTGGTCATATACTTCTCTTTTAAAAGAAACTGGGGGCAATTTAGTGGATACAGCTGTTTCGAAATTAACAAAACTTGATTATTTTTGAGCAACTTAAAAGCAGTTTGATGGAATTTCTGCAGGCAAAACTGACAATAACGAAGTAAAACCATCATGAGATTAAACTTAAAGTATAATCGGTTAGTATGGATAGTAGGTTGCGAAGGGTACATACAAGATCATATTTTAAGGCTTTTAAAAACAGCGAAAACCAAAGTTTTTGTTTTGAAAATGGTTGTTTTTTTTTACACAGTAGCAGAATCTTGGCAAATTATAAATAAAATACGAGTAAAATGGCAAAATGAAATTTAATAGCTATTTTTCAATTTGATGGCAATCGGATGAAAACATGAATTTTGCGAATCAATTTTGTGTGTGGCAATTTCATCGTGGACACCTTTTATGATCATGCAAGGAAAATAAAAAAAAGGAAAAAAATTCTCTTTTTGCGAGGTGATTTTTTCCCACCCAGCTTTTTAAGTAAATTTTACCTTTTTTTCATTCAATCCTTTTACCTTTTTACCTTTTTACCCAATTTTACCTTTTTTCAATTCACCTAGCAAAAAGGTAAATTTTACCTTTGTCGCATTCACCTAGAAAAATAGTAATTAAAACCGATTTAAACTGATTTGAAAGGTAAATGTTAGCTGGTTTGGTTGGTTTCTTCAATAGAAATAAAACTAAATTCGTTCGAAAATTGGTATTTATTTAAGATAATAGGGACTTTAACTTTTATAATTAATGTTGGAATGCATTGCCGTGTTAATAGAAAATTATTGTTGAGCCAAGTGTAGGCTAACTTTCTATGCCAGGTTCGTGGCAATTTGACTCAGTGATCTTCGTTTTGCTTCGTTGTCGGACAAATACTTTTGCTTCCTCACGGTTACCTTCTTAGAGTCCTTCCGAGGAACCTTGGCCGCTGAATCCTCTTGCATTGCGTTGAAATTCATATCCTTTTCCTTCGATTGATACGGTTAGGTCCCGCTTTTCCTGAATGATCTGTGAGTAAGCTACGAGGTAAGTTTTACCTTTTTTGGATTCACCTTATTATAAAAGGCTTACCGTAGGCAAAGCTACGAATAAATGTTTCTCAAAACTTTAAATTTAATTTTGATTTATGATTTAGGCAACATTTTACCCCACATTTCCCTATTACATTGCGATCAGATTTTTATATTCACTTACGGCATCCTCCATGAAAGCGCTGCAGCGCACTGTGTGGCCACGGTTCCGCTTCATCCTCTGCCCTGATGTGGGCAAGCTTTCCTTCGCCGCCTTCGGTGCTAGTTTCGGATCTGCTGCCGCTTTCGTTTTGCCCAAGTGGCCGATGCCACTGATGGATAGCAGCTTGCGCTGCTGATGACGTTCGCTGGGCAACGCCAATGCTGATGCTGTGGTGCAAACCGGAAAGCAGCTTGTGCTGCTGGAGCTGATGCGTCTGGGTACCACCGTCGTTGCTGCTAGCTGACCTATTGAGTGAGCGCGGTTTACGCTTCCGTTGAAGTTGTGCGGCCGACCAGGCCACGGATGCCACAGCTGACAGTGCGGCATGGGAAATTCTGCTGACGTAGTAACCGACCGATAGCACTTGGGCCACGGAAATGATGGTCGAACCGAAAAACCACGATTGATGCTGATGTAGCGAGAAAATTCCTGCTGAAGCTGCTTTAATCTGACGACACCAATCACCTCAACTGATGCTGCTGCGGACGCAGCGGATTGCGAGCACCTCGGGGACCGATTTCCCAATTGATTCGATCGACAATGGGATCGAAGACGTGCAGCTGGCACCGCATGTGGCGATTGTCCTGCCGAAACCGCCTTAAATTGTGCTGCTAAGGCACCGGAATAATCCCAAACAGGACGCTGTACAATGCTGAAACTGCTGGCGCAGTGGGGACGAAACTGGAGATGATGATATTTGGTTGGTGGCCACCCTTGTGCTGCCACTGGTACAGCCAATTGGCTGCTGAGAAGCTGTCAATTCGCCCTGTGGACGATTCCACGTCGTTTCTGCTGGCACTCAGTTTTGGCCACCACTTTGGCCTGTCTGCCGATATTTTCCTTCGGAGTTTCTCTCCGCCGGAAGCAAATCGCCGTGTGGGAGCGATGTGATGATGAAAAACTGGGGTAGAAATAAAAAAGGGGCCCTGCGAATGCGGGACACAATTTGGTCACTTCCTTTCCTGACCGATATTTAGAGATTTCGAGGGTACTCACTTTCTAGACCCCTTTTCTTGCGTCAAATATTTCCCCGATGCCAATCGTTCCAGACGTGGCGGAGGATTTATTCTTGGTTTCCCCTATCGGATCGGCGTCGATCTTTGCTCGGCCGTTGGTGGACCTCAGAAACGGATTAGATAAGCGGTGTGGATCCGCTTTTTTTTCCCGTTCCTGGCGCTCTGTAGCGGATCGCGAGCTTCTTTCTCCCACTTTATGCCCGATACTCGGCGCACACGCGTTTTTTCCGACAGCAAGCACGCTGTCACAACTTTTCGTCCGAAGCTATTAAATTTCTCCCGGAACTGGATCTGTCAAACGGAATTTTTTCCTTTTTTCGTCCCTGTAGGAATTTGCCGTCTTTTGCTCGAATTCTGTCAAACCGTGCTGGTTTGTGTTCGAATTTTTTCCGATCAGGGATGAGATCGGTTTATGTTGTACGCTTAATGTAATTTAGTTAAGGGATGGGTTTTATCAAAAATTTTGTTGCCATTCGCTCATACCGTATCGGAAGTTTCACGACTAATGCATAATAATAAAACTTTTATGTAACAACCTTTTTTCTAGGTGGATTGTACCTTTTTATTTCGCTCAATTAAGACGAACTCCACCTCACTACGAGGGAAGATTCACCTTTTTTTAATTCATCTTTTTTCTCGGTGAGTTGTATTTTTTTTCACATTGATTCAGGTAAACTTTACCTCGCTGTGAGGTGAGTTTAACCTCGAAGAGGTAGAGGTTACCTTTTTGGCTTTCACGAGCGTTCACCTTGCTATCTCGGCAAATTTTATCTTTTTATTATTTTCCGTGTACAGCCGAAGCCAAGTGCCGAGCAAAACCGGTTCCCAAATAGCAACACTACTGTGTAAGCAGAAGAAATCCCGAAACGCACAACTGAAGTGCATTTTTTTCCCTTCTCTTCCTACCACAGTAGGCAAACAAACAGCACGAAACGATATTGCTTCTTCTTCTCCCTTTTCTTGTTGGGAAAGAACCAAGCCTACTGAGTTGCTTTAGCGCTGCTCCCCTACACTTAATATGTGATGATTTTTATCTCTTGCTCTCACCCTGGCGAAGCGTTCTTTGCTCTTTGATTGGGTGTACGCCCGGCGTCTTAACAGAGCAGGGCAAGTGTTTCAGAACGAAAAGTTCACTGAGTTGCATTTTTCAAGCCGCTCGGGGAGAAATGGGCAACCATGGGAATAACTTTGACATTTTTCCACAAAATAGGAAACTTCGAGGTTAAAATAATGGTATCAAAGAGATTAATGATTAATTAAGGACAGAATCGAGTACAGGACTATCTTTACGAATTTTTTCGGTATTTTCTTGCGGTAATTTCAATTTCAGAAGGCATTTGTCTTGATTAAGTTTAGCTTTCGAAATCAAAGACGTCACTGTGTTTCTTTATACCTAAAATTGGTTGCGTTCTGCTAAAATTCGTGAACGTTTCCATGCTCTGTATGCAAAGTCTCTTTTTATGATTGCCATACCTCTATTGAACCAGCTGTTAAAGCAGAACTTACTTAATTTGAAGGGAAATTCAATATCGTGAATTTAAGTGAGGAAATTAATAAGTATCTTAACATCGGGGTCATTTGTGCTAAAAAAGTGTCACTTTGCACATTAAATAGATATTCGTAAAGCTCATGCGTGTAAAAATGCTTGCAGTTGCGAAACCAGAAACCATTCTACTCCTCATTTTTTTTTTTGGTTATTTTAAGCAACGAGTCTGATTTTTTTTGACATTTTTAAACGTTTACTTGAAAGCAGCATGACAAACTGGGCAAAAGGCTACCAAAAATCATATTTTTTCTTCAGGTGGCTCCAGAGAGTCATAAGTCTCATGTCATGTCAACTTTTCTGACTAAGGAGTGTATTAGAAAAAAAATGCAATACTTTATTTTGTGAATAACTTTTGTGGCCTGGATGGAAATTGATGAAATGTAATGTAATGTTTACATGTGCAAATTTTTGTGACGTTCTATTAAGTGGATTTTGAAGAAGTTTATGTCCTATGAATAAGTTTATCGACTTTTATTTTTGAGCACCACTCGCGCCATCTATAATGTATACTAGGAGCTACCTCTGATTACGTTTTCTATTTCCTGAAGCTTGACTTGTAAAATAACTCAATTTTTTTTTTTAGTTTGGTCGAAGTTATGACAAATTAAGCATTATATTTGACTTTCTATCGATCCCCATAATTTTTTTTGCGTAATTTCACGATTCCAGATCCAAATAAAATAGTGTATAAACTTTGTGGGGCCTATTGAAGTGCTATGTAGGAAAAACGGTTGCACTTAGTGGTAGTCTTCTTTGTATATTTAGAAAATCGTTCTGTCAATTGTTATAAAACATTGATTGATTTGCAGCATCCACAAATCGTCGGCCTCTTCGTGTACTAGACATCATTTTTTTTCATTTTATCTCCTTTTTAACTCCGGAAAATACAGGAGAGATTTGTCAGCGAAAAGTTTCTGGCTGGAAACCTGACAGGTGCCCGCTCAAGAGTTCGTTTTGCTGTCCATAACGATTTTTTTCTTTCAGAATATCTCCCCACTAGTGGTTCTTATATTTTGTGCACGATTTGACCACCGCATTTTGTTTATTTTACCGGTTAGCAGCTTTTGCCTTTTAGAAATGAAGTCAGGCTTGTTTATTAGTCAGCTAGATAAACCAGTCAGAAAAATTAACCTTTTTTTGTAAATTCCTCCATTGAAAGGTTCGGATTCCGCTTAATAAAACCTTTAACATTCTCTAACTTTATGGAATCAATCATCTTCACTTTTATTCCAATTCTAGCTCACTGTTAGATCCTCTAGAACTCCTTCATCGATTCACCATATGAACTTTGGTTGAAAAGTTTACTTCCAGCTGTTTTTGGGTCTTCCACTGAAACTTTCCTAGATTTTTCTTTTTCTTGCCCAAAAAATTTTGTCAATAAGTTTCTGTATTGAACGGTATCTCAAAAACCACTTGACAGATTGTCACAAAATTTTGCACATGTACACTAGACTGAGTCGATTTGGGGTCATTTTTTAATTTCTCAAACCCTGGGGTCTTAAAAGCTTCGTCTTGATCCAAAACTCATCCACGATTTTTTGCAGAATTTTTAAGTAACGTT
Source organism: Uranotaenia lowii (assembly GCF_029784155.1). NCBI lineage: Eukaryota > Metazoa > Arthropoda > Insecta > Diptera > Culicidae > Uranotaenia > Uranotaenia lowii. The sequence continues at coordinate 225,856,686 of NC_073692.1, forward strand.
TACATGAGTAAATTTGAACTTTAAGGTTTGTATGGGAAAATTTAATATTTTGCACTGAAAAATCAACATCGTTTCTGTTTCATTTGTGGAGCCGAGCCAGCGGATGGTTTTTGTGCCAATTTATCAAATTCCTAAGGGAAATTTTCCGCTGAACAACTTTGTCGAAGACCTTAACTTTGTATCTCATTAGGCAAAAAAGTTATAAGCTGTTTAACAGGGTAATGTCTTTTGGCATTGATGAACCATTAATTCAATTGACATCACTGCTGGAGCCTCGCGAAGTATAGCATGGAGAGTAATCATGCAATATCTCGATAGGTACCCTGCAGTGATGTCAATTGAATTTCATGTTTATCAATGCGAAAAGACATACCCCTATCAAACTGCTAATAACTTTTTTGCCTAAAAAGATACGAAGTTCTGGTCTTCGACAAAGTTGTTCAACGGAAAATTTCCCTTAGGAATTTTATAAATTGGCACAAAAACCATCAGCTGGCTCGGCTCCACAAAAGAAACAGAAACGATGTTGATTTTTCAGTACAAAATATTCATTTTTCCCATACAAACATAAAAGTTCAAATTTACTCATGTAAACGTTACTTAAAAATTTTGCAAAAAATCGTGGATGAGTTTTGGACCCGGACGAAGCTTTTAAGACCCCAGGGTTTAAGAAATTCAAAAATGACCCCAAATCGACTCAGTCTAATGTACACGTTACATTACAAGATAGCTTTACTGCAAGTTTAATCAATTTCTCTCCATGGATTTAAAAGTTATTCACAAAACTAAGTGTTGCATTTTTTTTTTCGAATACACTCCTTATCGGTTTGCATGCTATACAGAAGTAATCAAGAAAATAAAGTATTCGTTTTTTGTGAAATTTTCAAACTGTGCAAACAGAATGAGAAAAGTAATAGCGTCAAACGGGGCATCATACAAAAGCAGGGTTAGATGTAACATTTGTATACCACAACACTCATTCAATTTTTATTTCAATTTACTGAAATATAGTTATAATTGAATGATAACAAATTGATGATGACATAGTTTTTAACATCGTGAAAGAGTTTTTAGAAGTTTTTGATTCTCATAAAAATTAAAAAAATCGAGAAATAGATGTACACATTTTTACATTTTTCGATGCTGTAGAAAACTTTACCTCGTATGACGGATTGGTTTAATGATATCACATACAAACTTTATATTGCTTTCATTATCCAATACCGACACTGTTAATGTATAAATATTTTTCGAACAATCACCAAATTTTTTTAAAAAAATATTTCTATAATTCAGTTAGCTGACTGGGGCAAAATGCAACAAAATGCAAATCAGAACTAAATCTCATAAATCGCGTTCTCATATGCTGGGATATGATTGTTTTGCATTATGCGTTTGTTAACATTAAAATTTCATCAACCCCAAGATTTATTTACATGATTTAAGATAATAGAATGTTTTGAAGTATTTTTTACCCCTAAATGTATGCTGCAGAATAACACTTTTTTCGTCAAAACATTTTTGACTGAAAAAATATAAAATTTAATTCGAACAAAACCAAAAATTACTGCAATTAGTGCTTTATTCGTTACGACATCACAAATGTATCAAAAACTTTAAATTTTTAAACCTTTTTATTTGATTTTTCATTAATTACAGAGTTTGTTGCAACTAACCCCTTTTTCTTAGTAGGGTGAAAATCGCATGTTTTTGTAAATTAAAAAATAACTGGTAAAACCAATAATTTTTCTAACTACGTCAGTTTGGTGTCCCATCAACCTTAAAACTTTTGATGTACAAGAGGTATGATTATCTGTAAGCATTAAGATTTTAGAAGCCATTGAAATTGAAAAGTGTTGCATGTTGCCCCAGTTGACGGTATTGAAATAAATTTCGAATACATACATACGTACATGACTGACTTTTCAGTTCATTTTCCTTCAAAATGCGGAATTATGGAAATATAAAGATATAATCATAATTTAAAATTACATTAAAAATGATTAATGTACTCAAATTATTAAGATTATAAACTTTTCCTTTCAAATAATGTTATATTGTTGGCATGTACCTAATTTTCTCGCATTTATGTTTGATGTACATTAATGCGCATTGATATAACACTATCACGCAACAAATAGTAAAATAAAACTAGTGCCAACAAATGAGGCCCTTTTGGCGTCAAGTGCGTAATACAACAATCAAAGAGGCTTGTCAAGAGATGAATGAACTATTTCGTAAACAGTGACGAAATCAGTTTGATTGCAAACTATGAATAGATGTTTTTGTAGGCGTGCCCGTTACAGATAGTTAACAGTTTATAAAACCGTTGCTTACAACTGTTTCATTTTAGTTGTCCTTCAATCGATGAAGAGATTCATTACATACAAAGTGAACAAAAATAGCTTAGGATATTTTAAGACAGGTAACGAATTAATATGTTTTGTGTTCATCAGCTTTGCAAAGGATTCTTATCAACAACGCGTCACTAATAATGTTGTTCATAAAGTTGTGACTCATAACATTTGCCTAACAACAGTGGAACTATACGATCACTTTAGAACTGATTCATCTTGCAGAGTCTTCCACCGACTCCGCACAATTTTAACCCACAAACGCGGGATGCGTTCGAGCAAAGCGCACCGTACTCATTGACATCTGTATCGCACACACCATTATCGTCGAACCAGTACACTCAAAACGACGATGGCATGTCCTACCTGGACCGTGCCATTCATCAGATCATTCAAACAGCCTCGGCCAGAACCAGTAACTTCAGTTCGACTTGTCCACTGGATCAACACAAGTACCGAGCGATGACTGACCTGAGCCAAATCGATATGAACATGAAGCCAAAGCCTCATCAATCGACACCTTCACCCTCAAGCAACGTTCATCATCAACAACAACGATCATCGACATCCGTTATGAATGATCCCTTCCAGCAACGGAATGTGGGAAATCTTAGACAGGCGGTAGTAAATCTTTAATTATTTTTTTAATTATTGGTTTTTGTTGATGTGCTTTGATAACATTGTGCTTTGATTCGCAGACTGCCAACAACATGAGTGAGGGACCGGAAGACGCTACTGCCCGTCTAATGGAGTCACTAGGAATTGAAGAGCAAAATCAACAAGGAGGTACAGAATGGATTGCTCTTTTGAAGGTACGTTTTTGGTCCTCCTAGTTGAGTTTTTAATTTATTAAAGATTGAACAACATTTTCAGGAAGCGGATCGCTACAAATTTACGGCTGATGAACTCAAGGCGGCTTTGCTTCACTGCAGAGATAAACATCCAGTTCATTGGCTCCGAGACAATTGGTTGAAGTTGATCGACACCGTCCAGACGTTGGCAACTAAATATGGGCACGAAAAGCGGGAAAATACAATCGGTACCATCTCGACTTCAGAGGCTCGCGAAGCTCTCAGACTTCATAAAGGTAACATTTGGCATGCCATAACCGAATGTATCGAGCAACGGCAGCGCAAATACAACGAAATAGCGTCGAAAGGCAATTTTACACGTGAGGATATTGTAACAAGTCTAACGGCACATCACGGAAACTTGGAGTTGGCTCTTTTAGAGCTTAGCAAAACTCAGTTGAAACCGTTTCTCATGCGCATTTGGGGTCCACCGAACGGAGTGGACAACGATTCTGGCAATACGTTGCTACAGCTGGCACTGAATGAGGATCGGAGTGGAATCAGTAAGAGAACTCATAAACACCAACCTTAATAATCCATATTGATCAAATTATTTTCTTTCCCCATATTTCTTCCCTTAATTGGTACTCCATACACGAAACCTCCTCGACATCCTTGCCCGGACCCTTCCAGGCACTGAAATACAGGAGTTTATAAGTGCCCATGTAGAGAAACAGCTGCTATCAAATAACGAACCTGAACCTGAAACAAAAAATGTGCCAAATTTGTGTAACGGAACTAGCGCAAACAGTCAAGAAACTGCAGATACTCGCGAAACCAATGGCAATCAAACCAATGGCACTGAAACTCCAGAAGCATCTAACAACGTTGAACAGATCCCTTCCAATACTGTTATCCTGCGAGACATCGAGAAGCTCATCGATCAGATGGAAAAGAACCAGGCTAATCAGAACGAAGAAGTTTTGAAAAACATCCAACACCTGCTGACTCGACTAGTTCAGCACAACGAATCTCGACCGGGATCGCGAGCATCGGTACGTTCTGATTCATGTGAACGTGTATTCGTCAAGAGTCCCATACCACTTCCTCGACAAAACCAATCATCGATCGTCGACGAAACGAAACCCATCTACGAAGACGTGCGAGACTTTATGGCAGAGAACATACAGGAAATACTGCCCAGTCTTGTGAGCCAAGTTCGACAAGAGCTGGAGACAGTACCAATACGTAAAGAGAAGACACTTGAAGACGATATCCGTGAGACATTAATAAACGCCGAATACTCTGAAGCAGAATACTCGACCATCCATGATTTTCCATTCAAAAGAGACATCGAAACCACTGACGACTTCCCACAACAGAAGAATGGAACACGTTCGACAGCATCCCAGGAGTACGATATAGAATACGCGAACATACAAGACTTTTTATCGAGAGCAGTACGCACCGAGAAACTCACCAACGAATTCGAAAGATTCCGTTCCCAAAACTACATCTTTGACAGCAGTTCGGACGAAGCAAGACATACTGCGGAGTCTGACTATTACGATATTGTAGCAGTAAACCAGCGAATTCAAGATTTACTTGACAAAACTAGATCCAGAGAGAACTTACAAAGCCAACAGGAAACCTTGAGCCAACCAGCTCAAGCCGTACCTCAAGTGGAACCTGTTCAAGAGCCCATTTACATGAACACGGCCGAAGTGGCTGCGATTATGGCAGCTGCGGCACCAGAAACTATCGATAAGAAGCAAGGAAAAACAAAGCGTCGCGTGTCAAGAATACCGGCAAACAAAGACAACCATTTCCAGCGGAGACCAATCAAAAGTTCTTCTGAGAGTGACTTCGAAACTGCGATGCTAAGGCATAGGTCTCCGGTGCCCGTAACCCACATAGACCACGTGGAAGAACTTCGACATGTCGTGGACAATCTGGAGAAAATACAACACGAACTTGAAACGACTGCAAATGATGCAGAAACACCCCAGATAGAAACTGAACAACCTGCCTTTGAAATAATTGCTCCTGTGATTGAAACTGCTGCTGTAGAATCTGAAATAGTTGAACGAGTTGAAGCTAAACTTGGTTTTAATCAACCGGATGATTTAAAGCTGGAAGAAACACTTTCGACACCTGAAGTGGTTGTTGAAGATGAAAGATCCGAACCCGTTGCTGAATTGAGCCAACATGTTCAAACAATTAGTATCGAGACAGAAAAAGTAAATGAAGTAAATGAAGCTTCCAAAGAGCCTAGAATAGATGAAAGATCTGAACCCGTTGCTGAATTGAGCCAACATGTTCAAACAACTAGTATCGAGACAGAAAAAGTAAATGAAGCAACCAAAGAGCCTAGAATAGATGAACCGGAACACCAAGTAGCTGCTGCTCCCTTTAATCCTATCGTAGACGAAACTAATCTGGTTCCAAGCCAACCACAAGCGTTACAACAAGCTGAAGAAATTCCCAAAGCTTCTGAAAATCAACCCGTCACTCCAAGCCCTATTATAGAAACTCCCGAAAATACTTCAAGTGCTAACCAACCTGAAACACCCGACACCATTCCATTAGAAAGTGCCTCGCAATCCCCTCCTAAGAGTCCTACAGCACCGACAAACAACCAAGACCAAACCCGGGAAGACCTGTCCAGTTCATCGCTAACCAAACAATCTAACAATCTGTCGGATTTGGTGCTGGATACCAAACGGCTGATCCAACAGATGAAAGATGAGATTGCCTCGGACATGGCTACCATGGAAGACGAAGACGAAATTTACGACGACGAGGAATACTTCGAGGGCGATGAGTACGAAGAGTGGAGCGAGGGAGATGAAAACGTCGAAGAGTGGGATTCGAACGAAGAGTACGACGTGGATGAGAACGGTGATTTTTACGAGTACGAAGACGAAGACGATGATGGCTCAGTGATGTTCAGCGAAATAGCTCCGGAAGATGTTGTTCATCCGGCGTCGGTGGAGTTGATTTCGGATGAAAAACCGGAACTACCGAAGATAAGTGCTGCACTGATCCGAGAGATTGAACGGAACAGTGCATCCGAAGTCAGTGACTTGCCGTTGGATAGTGATTTCAATGATGCAATAAGTGTGATAGATGATTCGGCTGAGGAGATTTCGGAAATTTTGAATTTGGCAGTTGGGGCACTCGAGGGACCTCTGAGTGTTGAACCGGAGGAATTATCGGAAGCTGAAACGGTCCATAATAGTCCCGAGGCAAGCGAGATTAGTGAAATAACTGTGTCATCGGAAATAACGGATGCCACTGATAAAACGTTGGTAGCGGAAGAAAATTTGAACCTCACTATGAAGAATGTGCAGTCTCTGATGAATGCCAAAGCCGTCATTGGAGGGTTTATTCGAACGGCGCAGATACACGAAGGTCAACTTCCAGTTGAGCCGGAGATTCCAATCGAAACGAAAGAGACTCCTGGAGCTGTTATTAACAGTAGTAATGATACAGAAGCTGTACAGACTAGTTCAGCAGAAGTTGTTCAAGAAGGCAAAGATATACAGACTGTAAGGCCTGAACCTGAAATCCAGGTTTTGGAACAACATATCCAGAAAGATCATACGCCTGCTGACCAACAAATTCAGGGAGCTCCCAATCCAACCCATGAACTTGATGCAACAATTGAAATGTTAAACAATGTAGCTAGAGATTTAAGTGCACAACTAGAGCAAGTTTCTCCGACGCCACCAGAAGAAGAACCTAAAGAAAGAGTTGAAAACCAGACAATTGCTGTTGTGCCAGAGTATGCTACCGTAAACAAAAACAACAAAACAGGCTCCCTTGACGAACCAAAAGAGTCTCTGCAACCCTCCAATGAAGCACCAGAATATGTAAACGTAAAGGAGTTGCAAGCGATGTTGGCAGAATCGGACGAAACAAACGACGCGGAACAATACATGATCAGCGGATATGAAGAAACTCCAGAACAAACAAATGAGCCTACCGATACAAAAGTTCCGAATCAAGCACCTTCTATAGTAGTGGATGCTTCAGACCCAATTATTGAGGGGATCAATCAACCGCAGACGGCAACGAGTCTTCCATTGCGTAGAGGCTCTGAGAAACTTGACGTTTCTATTGTTTCTGAGATCACAGAAACGGCTTCCATTGCGAACCTTGAATCTTCAAGCTCATCGGCTGTCACCGTTGTCATTTCAGCTGATCAAACACCGAGTGTACCTCAAGTTGATTCAAAAGACATTACAGCTCTAAAACCAGAAAGCGTTGAAGGAGAAAATGTCGAAGAAATGGCAGGTTCAACACCAGACATTATTGGTGAAGAACCAAAACCACTGGAGGCGGATCTCAAAAAACAGCAATCCAATACAGTCTCTCTAGAAAGAGGACAAATTGAAGCAACCAATAATGTTGAAATTGAAAGTCAACCTGCTGTAGCATCATTGGAACAAAATGCCAGTACGTCTTCAGAATCTATTCCTGGTACGAGTCAAGTTCACACAGTTCAAGAGACTCAAGACGTCCAGACTTCCCAACCTAATACTATATTGGAACAAGTGACTATAACTCAAGTAACAGATGTTGCGATTTCGTCGACACAAATAGCTCCTGAAAGTCCCGGAATCCATCAAACGAACCAAAATGAGCTAAAAACAAGCGAACCCGCTATAAAATCCATCGAGCCGACAGAAGCTACTTCATCACCAACCTCATCAACTATTCAAGACAATTTGCCGTCCCCTCGAATAGCAGATAGTGCTAAGAGAGAGACCAATGAATCCCCGGTAGTTCAGAATTCATCTGACCAGACAGAGCAATCTCAAATCATCACCAATGGAGTTGTTCATGCGACCAGTCCAAGTGCAACAACATCTAGGGAGCCATCTGAAGAGCCTTCAAGTTTCATAGAGATAAACCCATCCCAAGTCATCATTCATGACCCAGCTAAGCAAACATCTGCATCTCAAACATCAAACATTTATGAAAACGTAGAAATAACACCTTCTACTAAACCGGCTTCTTTGAAGGCATCGAAACTAGCTTTGAAGATTCCACCTTCCAGCACCTCTAATGAATCATCAAGCAAAAAGTCTTCATCCTCTCCATCAACACCGCCAACTCCGTCCAGCAAAAAGATCACCACTAAAACCACAAAATCCAAAACCAAAACAACAACAGCCTCAGATACCACAAAATCGAAAACATCCACCACATCCGATTCCTCCAGTCGCAGAAACTCTCTTCGCAAAAATTCGATCGGTACACCGTTTGGCCCCGTGCTGACCAATACCGTCAAGAACATGCAGAAAGAGTTCCTCAGCAAAGCTCAGAAAGAACCATCAAAGACAGTCACCGCAGGGCCATCGAAACCAAAACCATCCAAGCTGGTCCAACCGAAAGCATTCACTAATAATAAGCTTACTAAACCTGTACCACCCACGCAGCAAAACGGCGTGAAGGCATCTACTAGCACAGCCACTAACAGCAAGGAGTCTACGCCCGGCTCGCTGGATCCCGAATCGGGACCAAGTTCTAGCAAGGGAACACCCGGAACTTCTCGGGAAGGTTCCCTAACGTCGGAACAGCGTAAGAAACTACGCAAAAAGTACATGGAAACCTGCTTCAGCGATGACTACATCACCTCGGATGATGACGATGATCCAACTATGACAGTGACCGAAAGCGTTACCGAGAGTTGGACGATCATTCGATCTCTGGTAAAGCCCTATGAACCCAATGAAGAACCACTAGAGGTAGATTGTCTGTTTTTGTTTCAAATTGAGATATTTTAAAGGCTTTTTCAAATTTGTAGATTCAAGCTCAACGTCTACTGGAAGAAGGTCAGGTGCAGTCCTATCAGCAGGCCGAACTTGCAGTTCAGTTGATTGAAATGCGATACGCTCAGGATAATGCTATCTGGGCAGCTACTCAGTGCCACACCATTGAAGAGGCCAAACATCTACTTCAGAAAGAATGCGAACTCTGTCTCGGTACCTTCCCGATGAACGAGATCATTTCGATGCTGAAGTGTACTCATACCTGTTGTTTAGACTGCGCGAAGGTTTATTTCACCGAAGAGATCATGCATCGTTCGATCACCAATTGCAACTGTCCGTACTGCAAAGAACCGGACCTCAACAACTCAGCCGTCACCGAAGACGATGTTCTGGAGTACTTCTCCAATTTGGATATTCTACTGAAGAACATCGTCGACGAGGAGGTTCACGATCTATTCCAGCGAAAACTACGGGATCGTACACTAATGCAAGATCCCAACTTCAAATGGTGTGTCGATTGCTCGTCCGGGTTCTTCGCACGACCAAGACAGAAGCGACTGATCTGCCCGGATTGCGGATCCATCACATGTGCTTCCTGTCGCAAACCTGTGAGTTACACTTCAATTTTTTCTGTAAAGATTTTCCTTTAATAAACGTCATAAATTTCTAGTGGGAATCCCAGCACGAGGGCCTCTCGTGCGACCAGTTCACCGCCTGGAAGGAGGCCAATGATCCGGAACTCCAGGCCCAGGGTGTAGCGCGACACCTGCAGGCCCACGGTATCAGCTGCCCGAACTGCAAGTTCAAGTATTCGTTGTCCCGTGGTGGGTGTATGCATTTCACTTGTACCCAGTGCAAGTTCGAGTTCTGCTTCGGCTGCAACAAACCGTTCATGATGGGCGCCAAGTGTGACGTATCGCCGTACTGTGCCAAGTTGGGTCTGCACGCACATCATCCGCGGAACTGTCTGTTCTATTTGCGAGACAAGGATCCTAGGGATCTGCAGACACTGCTGACGGTATGTTACATTGAGAATGTACACCGAAATTTCAAAAGTTCATCATTTGTTTCGAACCTCACAGATGCACAGCGTGACGTTCGATACGGAACCGTCGGAAATTTTCAAGCGGGAGTTGCTGGCAAACGAAGGCAGTATGATGAAATGTCCCATTCCATTGCAAAAGGAAACGCCAGCCGGGCTGATGGATACAATCTGCAACGGAGAGGTTCCGGAAGGTTACGCCGGACTGTGCAGGTATTTTGATGTTGTTTCCGTGACAAAATGGCTTAGTTAAAGTTGATGGAACAGTCACAAAATACATAATCCGAATTTTGAGATTGGTAGCAATGCAGTAATCGCTCCTGGTTATAATCTAATGGTCAAAATCTTAAGTAGCTTTCTATCCACACATGATTATGTATTTTGCGAATGTCTGCTCCATTGTCCGTTAGATTCCGTTCATTGAGTTGGGAGCGATGAAGATTTTCTTGCTGGATGTTGAACAAGGTAAACCTTAACAACGTGTCTGAAAATTCATAGAAACTAAAAAATGATGACATCACAATTTGAATTCATGTCCGATCCTCCACTGTCTTAACCATTCTGGAAGGTTAGGTAATGTTAGAAAAGTTGGGGAACTAAAACCATTAACCACCAACAATCAAAAATTGGGAAACTACAACCATTGCACAATGGGCATACAAAAACAATCTCTTATTCCACTTTCTAATAATTATGAAACCTTCGTAAAAGCTAAAATTTGTTTCACTTCTTAAGTTTATTTGAATAAGAAACAAACACCACCCAACTTTATGTAAAATTCTTTCTAACTTTCTAGCTCTCGAAATGCATTGATAAGATATGTTGTCTTGTCAGCCATTTCGTCAAACGGCCGTAGGCACATTAAGGAATACGTTTCCCTACTGTAATTTCATGTATGCCCTATTTACACAAGAAAAGGCAAACAGTACATAAGTTAATTGATTCCTTATTTGATTTCTCACTACCTAAACACGAGTTTTGGCAAAGAGAAAATAAGATATTTAGTATGCTAGAATGCCCTTCGAACTAAACAATGTACCTGTAAGTTTCCAACGCATGATGAAGACGATTTAACCCAGTTGCAACAAAAAATGTATGAAAAAAAAAATGAAAATCGCATTTAATTTTTTTTTTTCTTGATTTACATCACTTCCTACTGTTTAAAATGATTTTTAGGGGGAAATAAAAAATCATAAAATGAAGAGTTAAGATAAATTTAAGATTTTTTCAGACAATTTATCGGAATTGCAGTCGGGCTTAAGCAGTTCTAACGAGCTAAAAGAGCGTATGAGAGAATGTGAAGCAACGACAATAGCAATCGCTAGCACAACTGTCTTCTAAAGTATCTCTATCTAGATCCTTATCAAACTGATGGGCGTACCTTAGGAAAATTTCCCCAGTTAGTTTTATTTAGAATTTGTTGGAGATATAAATAAGTATTGTAAGAACAAAACGTAAACTTAACCACTCATTCTGATCGAGATCCCCTCTCTTGCCATTCTTTGCCCATTCGTTTTTTTTCTCTAGCGCTCATTACATTGAATACTTAAGCCTCCTGATAACCCAAAACTGCATCGATCCGCTTTCGATCCTGAACACCGATGATCTTGAGTCGCTGGTCAAGCGGGCCAACAAACGGATGCCCCCGCGACCATTCGGACTCTTGGATGGAATCTATCGGGATTATTTGGCGCAGGTGAGCTTGGGCTAAAGGCCGGCCATTACTAAGAGTGTGTTTTCTTTTCTTTTTTCTTCCTTCTTGGTCTCGTCTCCGCCCGGGTGCCCCTCCTTTCCAGAACGCATTACGTCGAGTATCTGGTAGGGGTGGTGTCCAAGGCACAAATTGACCCGCTACCAATACTGGACCTGACCGATTGTGTCCAGGAATTGCGTAGGAGGGGCATAGCGCTGCCGGAACGCGGTCCCTGGGATACTGACGAAATCTACCGCGAAATGTGTCAGAAGGTGAGACGGCGTCATCCGAAGGTTTTAGACCTTCAACTAGCACCCGTTCATTTCTAAAAGATACTAACCTAATTAACCCGAAAGCGAATTGGTTCAAAACTTATACTAGCATTACGCCATGAATGATATGCATGTACTGCATTTGAGACTTAGTTCTAGCTATACAACTACTAACAGAACTCAATCGCACTGGACATGAAGCGAACGCAACCCGACAAGTAAGTCGATTGACGACTTTTGCATCATTCTCTAGGATCTAGAAACTTTTTGCATTACCCATTAGATGAAAAGAAACCACAGACGAAGCAAAAATCTATGATGAACTGACATCTTTTCTCTACTTCCAGATCGTAAAGGATCAAATCCCACTGAATTAAAAAATACTTCAGTATCATCATTACGAGGCACCAACAGAGAAAAATTAACAAGAGAAAATAATCGAATGCTGTCATCGTAAGAAAATACACATAATTTCCACCATCGAGCACATGTTGCCGGAAAAGCACATCTTATTGTTAAGTTTACTGTTGAATCCATTCTCACAAAAGCCAACAAATAAACTGTTACACTTTTCTTTATGCGAGACCTACTTCATAAGTCTTTTTCTTATCGTTAATCATCGCACATGTTACACACTTCATTTACTCTTTATCAGTGATTATTAGCAAGTAATTACACTCTCTTACTCTTATTGAATAAAAACAAAAAAGGTAATACAGTTTGGTAAGAACCATAAGAAAAAATCTCTAGACTTACTTGAGCAAAAGTTTTAATCGTTCGCTCGCCGTTTGTTCCTTCTGCCCTGATGATGACATCCCTTCTGATCGTTGCTTCAACAGATTGGCCAAAGCAGTAAGCCTGTTGGTGTTCTGGAGTCCGGAAAGTTGGTTGGTCTTTTTCTTACCTTGTGGTATTGCTTTCCCTAGCGCGTTTTTGTGCTTCGGTTTGGTTTGATGAGGTTTTTTCTTTCCGGTTGAGGAACCTGATTGAGATTTTTGCGAAACGTTTGATTTGAAATTGTTTTCAGGTTTTGGTTCCACCGAACGTTTTTTCTCCGTAATTGGAACATGTGTTTCGTGTGAGCATAACGTGCAGGTATATTTCTGAAATGAATATAATGAAATAAATTTGAAACTTTTTTCAGTCTTCTGTGGAAAAAATGTGCTTTTCCACGATAATCAGTTATAAAAAAACTTTGATGAATGTTACAAAAGATCCCGAAATAACTCGTTGTCACTGTTTATGGTTGATACATTGTTTGCCAGTAACACATCCCCAGTAATCAAAAGTTTGATGAAACGAGCTCTTGAAAGCTTATTAAGCCTTTGTTAGGACACTTGAAAACGCTTAACTTAAATCAAAATGAAAACGCAACATCAGCAAAGTTATCTAAAAGTGATGCCAAATGGAACCAAAAAGCATGCAGATAACGGAAATATTCCCTAGGTGGAATACGTACGTGCTTGAATTCCCTCGGGTACTTCCCTTTTACTAAGCCAAATGTGAACTTCGAAGGATACTTTTTTTTGTAAATCGTTTATTTGAAACGGCTCATACCTTAAGGTTTTAAGGAGCCAAACTCGTTTTTTTACAAATTATTTCTTAGCTTAACACTTTTATTTAAGAGGAAAAGAAAGATAGAAAGGGAAACATTAAAAGAAAAGAATCATAGGCGAAGATCGATAGCTTTAAGGAAAAGGTACATTTTGACAAAATCGACGGGAATCGACAAAAACATTGGCTCGTTGAACATCACCAGTTGACAGAAACCAGTTGAAACCTATTTTACCAACGATTGAACGAGCCAGCATAAAGCTTGCTTTTTACTCTTTCACAGATTACTATATGAATGGCAGCGGCAGCTAACCGGAGTGAAATTGGAGTGAAGGCTACTGTTTTCTCTGTTTAGCACATGAGAAATCCTACACCGGGATTGCAAGCATCGCCAATGAACAACGACCTGACTAGTTAATACAAGGAATTAAAACCAGAGCACCGTCAAATAGGCAATTCCTCCAAACTTTCAGTATTTAGGTACTCCAAACTTTCAGTATTTATAAATCGTTAGGAAACCTTTGGGACTGAAAAGCATGCCTGAAACTTTCCAACGCATGATGAATAGGCATACATATCAGCACCACCCAAGCAACCAAAAGTCGCGTTTTTACTTAACGCCAAACTCTTAAGTTCACATTTGGCTGAAAAAATGTTTTACGGGAACTCCAGGTGACTCTTGTCGCGTAAAAGTTACTCAGGAACTTCTATCGCCCTTTGAAAGAATAAACTATCGATAACGGAACTTCTAAGTGCATTTAATGGAAATTCCCTCAAGAAGGTCGATAACGTTCTCGTAACATTCTAAAACGCACCATTAAGATACTTGAAGTTATTTTGAAGAACCTATATGGGAATTCTAAGCGACATGTCAAAAATGTCTTTCGAGAAGGTCGATAACGTTCGCGTAACATCCTAAAACGCACCATTAGGATACTTGAAGGTGTTTTAAAGAACCTATATGGGAATTCTAAGCGACATGTCAAAAATGTCAGTCAATTTCTTGTCATGGTATTTGTTTTGTTTATATCTGTACTGATATTTACAAATGGAATTCAAGATTTTTTCGAATTTTTCTTATAAATGTTAAGATATTCGAATAAATTTTCGATAATGCGAATTATTGTTATTATTCATATTGTGTACTGAAAGTCCTTCAAACGACAGAAGGAACAAACTATTGACCATCAACCTATTCAATCATCTCAAATGATATTGAATTTAAATACTAATTATTACAATGGCAATGAACTATTGCTGGATTGGTCGAGAGGCTGGTGAGTTTCATTGCAATCTAGAGAGCAGCGGTTCAATTCCCTACACAGCAAATTTTTTTTTGCTGGAAACCAGCAAAATTTTGCTGGTTTTTGTCCCGCTGACTTTCCAGCAAATTTTCCAGCAATTTAAAGTGCTGGAAAAAACAGCAAACGTTAATGCTGGTTTCCAGCAATTCAAATTGCTGGAAAATCAGCAATCCAGATTGCTGGAAACCAGCTATTTCTTTCAACACAACCGGCTGTATTTAGTATCAAATTTATATTTCAATTCAAATTTAAATTTTGATTACTGGCTGTACATAAAATGAGCAATAAAAACAATTATTTTCTCCCAATTTTTAATAAAGGGATACATTTGTTTCCAGAAACACGATTTTTTTTTCAATATTCTGTATATAGCATCGGCTTTGGGGAGGCAGCTTTGTGTCAAAGTGTTGATCATCCGCCACCTGTAAGAATAATTTTGATTAGAATCTTTTGTAGAATATCTACCTGTCCAATAAAAACTCACGCTTGACTTGATATCTTGTTGCTAGAATATAGAGGAAAATAAAATAATTATATTAATCTAACCAAATTTCATAAAATAGAGTCTCACCTTGCTTCAGCGCAAGGTTCTTAGATATACTAGGTTCTCCGACTTTCACAGTAAGTAGGCGAGGAGTGAGCGGGGCTCTCAATGAGTTTGTTTACTTTTTGCTCAGCTTTTCTGTGGTTTGTTGGTAAACACACTTCATGAGTTCCGCTTAGTTGCATAGCCTACATAGCCAAAATGGCTGAATCGGGAATTCGTTATTCGGGAACACCTCCTGAATATATACCCACCTTGCTTCAGCGTACGGAAACAAACAGACTCCAATTTGACAACTCGATTGCTGATTTTCCAGCAAACTAAATCAATTGCTGGAAAGTCCAGCAATTTGAAAACCGATTGCTGATTTTTCAGCAAAAATGACAAGAACACAATCGAATGCTGAAACATCCAGCAATTCGAAAACCGATTGCTGGTTTACAGCAAAAATTTGGATTGCTGAACGTTTCCAGCAAATTTTTTTGCTGGAAATCGAGGCAAAAATTTACAGTGTAGGCATGTAAGCAGCTTTTGTAATCAAAACAATATAATTAAAACCAATGAGATAGACCATGATAGACCGGCAACCTAGCAATCTGACATCTGGTTGTCAGAGCAATCTGTCAATCGGATTTTTTTTTCGGCGCGTAGAAGTTTCTTGACATTCTCTTAGCAGCTGAATAGCGGTCTCTACAGCTACCCAAACGAACTTGAAAGTAGCTTTAAGAACTTAAATTTTGGGCTGATTAGCATTCCTTCAGACACAAACGAGAGCTGATTAAGCTTCTATGGAACCTTTTTAAGGGAATTATGGTTGCTTGGGCCAACACGTGAAAAGGGTCTATGTTCATTTATGACGTTTCGAGAAAAACGCGTTTTAAAATTTTGCATTTTTTTTTAAATCGCTAATTAAATTTCACGAGGAATCGTGTAAGTCTATTTGGTCAAAACGGTGCGTAGGATCATTCTAAATATGTTTCTATCGATACGACGGTGTAATCATGAACAAAAAGCTCGCAATTGTTTATAGACCCTAGCTGGAGTATGAAATTCGTCTAAATGTTTTGTAATATATTTCTGAGTTACGTCCTGATCGAAATAGTATGTCCGTTAAATCCCTTGCCATAACAGACTCAAGCTTAAAGTTTCAAAAGCTATCTTTTCGACGCTTGACGCGACATCTCTCAGTCTCTAGAGGCAACCGCGCTAGGCTTCCGAGCTTCTTAGTTGAGTTCCACAGGCGATCTCATTCAATTTTGCAACCGACTAAACGAGTTTGCAAAAAGAGGCTACGTGGTAAAAAAATTGCAAGTACCACCAATGTCCTTGAGAAAAAAAAAAAAAGAAACGGACAAAAGCCCATGAGTTAGGGATTCTGGAATGCGATGTGACACACACAACTGCCGAGGGCTCTGCCCTCGATTGCAGCGACTTAGCTTGGGGTAGGGGTTAGCTAATCGTCGTCGATTATCGCAGCCTCATTTGGTAGAACTCGCTCGGCGGTGAAGATCAGGGCTCAGCACTGTGCCAGTTAGCCATTGCACGAAACTGTAAGTGCAATCACGTGCAAATATAAGCCAGTCTGAACATGTGGAGTGCTTAAACTAATTATATTTGTTTTATTCTAAATATGTGCTTAGGTTGATTAGTTGTCTGCAAGTACGTTCGTAGGCAAATAAGTGTTGCTCCGATCTTGAGCGCATGGCAGAAGCCCAGATTAAGTAAGGTCTAAGTTCCATCCGTCTTTCAAATTGAAACTAAATTATTAAAATGTTTAGGTGACCACGTGTGTGATTCGAAAAATTTCACAAATCCGCCGAAGGGTGGAGATAAAGAGTATAGCCAGCAGGTAATATTCTAGGTGTATAATATTACCATTTGTCGAACTAATTAACCCGTTGAACACAGCCATCCCATCGTTCAACGTGGGCGTTTGCTGGGAGCTGAAGGTCACATTTATCGCTCAGACTGTGGCGATGTTGATCCTGAGAAGTTGGCAAACAGCATCCTGAGTCAACTGTGGAACACGTGTTTCTACTAATAAAGCATCGACCGAGCTATCGCTACCAATAGCTGGAGAGCCGTCAAAAGGTGGTAGGAAAAACCGCTACTCTCCCTGTGGTCCATTGTAGAAACCGGGTTCTCTTGGTCACTTCCGGCGAGTCTTCAAGCCAATTGTCGCCACGTGCTGCTCGCTACAGTTTCTTCGAAACAATCAACCATCCAGCGTTACGGTTTAGCCAAGATCACAACCACCTCGCGCATGCGGTGGCTTGGCTAGTTGTTCTGATTCTGGAGCCGAAGAATCAGCAGGTTTGGAACCAACGGCACACCACATCACAAGGTCAGATTAGATATAAGGAAATTGTATTTAACCATTAAGAGCTAATAGTTTTCGTGACGTCACATAGGGAATGAGGATCCGTTTGAATACAGCTGTTAAAATCATTCCAAATTTTGTTATGCTCTAGAGTGTTTTGGTTTTGTTTGAATCCGTTGACAATTATACCATTTTGGGGTTGTGTGGGAGTAAGGCTTGATTGTGTCGCAGGGTTTTGGGTGTCGCATCAATTTCCAGAAATTTTGAAGTTTAGGGCCGCAACTCGGTTGGTCGGTTGGATTATTGAATGTTGATCTAGTAGTTCTTAACTGTAAGCCCGCCTTGAACTGAGTCTCAAGCCGGGACGGAAGACACGCATCGACAGCCTCTTGGGTTTCTGAGAGTGGCGCTTAAGCTGTTGACAGCTCGGGTACAAACACATTCGTTACAGTTTTATACACCCTTTGCTTTGTACTGTACACGGACACTCAGAAAAATACTATTATGTATGCCATAAGATTCTCTTATGAGGTGGCGCCATAAGAAAAATTAATGAAATTCATAAGATTGTCTTATGACGCGAATGAATTCTGAAGATGAACGCCTACTTCAATGAGAGGTTGTTGCTTTTCATAAGAGATTCTTATGGAAACAGTATATCACTTTCTAATAAGAAAAATTCTCGATACTTCGTGCTGAAAACATTCACTTTATTGTTTGCCAAATTCGTTTAAAATTAAATCCTGCATTGTCTCCATCAGCAGCGCATCAACAGACAGCTCCATCAAAGTTTTTTTTTGCCGCATCTAAATCTTCGACCTTTCGTTTTTTGCCGATCAGCTTGCTGAAAAGTAAACAAATAATGTATTTTAGTTTACTAATATATTCAACGTTCACACCAAAAACATCAAATCGAACTTACCATTCCGGAGATAACAATAACATTTAACATTAAAGGAAAACTATAATAACTATGAACTGGCGATTGCTTCGTACTGTTAGATGATGAAAAAAAACTGATGCTATGAATGAATGTGTTCATCATTTTTTCACAATGCCGTTTCTTCTATTTTTCATAAGAACATCGTATGAGAATTGAAAGAATTTCATAAGACTCTTATGAACAATTAGTTTGGGCGCAAAAAAGTGGTTCATAAGATGTATCTTATGAAATTTATAATAAGATTTCCTCTGAGTGGACAAAAGCAAACAACCCACTGTACTACACCGAAAAAACTTTTCACATTAACGCTACGTGAAAATGTACATGGATTTTGCCATCATGAAAATCACGTGGAACCTACGTGAATTTCAGGTATCAATCAGAGCTCGCACAGCAAGCAAAATTCACGTAATTTTCATATGCGCTGTAGGTGAGTTCTATTTGAAGGGTGTGTGGAAATAACGCAGATCGAATGCTTCTTCTGCTACATGCCTTTCACATAAATTTTGTTAAAGATGAACGTACACGCAGCGAAAAGATTTTTTATTTCAAAGGAAAGTGCCGCAAAAACAAAGAATTTTTTCCTTTGATTTTGGGATAAATAAAAATTCCTTTGATTCAAAGGCATTTTTCTTTGTTTCAAAGAATTTTTCTTTTGAAAAATCTTTGAATCAAAATATTAATGCTTTGAAACAAAAAACAGTTTCATTTGATGCAAAGTTGTTTTCGTTTGCTACAATGTAATTTAGATTTAGATTTAAAAGGATTTGTTCATTGAATCCTTTTCCTTTTATTCCAATTGGAAGAAATATTTTCTGTTGTCCCGAAGTTTTTATTAGGAATTTTGAATGATAAAAAGAAATAATTTGCATCTTAAATTCATTCTTATTCGCAAAATTAACACAAACACTGGTTCACTATAATTGAATCATCCGGTCCTAATTTTGGCCTGAGGGCATTCTTCTTCGGCCGCTTAATATACTACCGGAAGCAGCTCCGGTTGCTAGCTTTAGTGGTCATCCAATTGGTGATTACCGCTGAAGATCGGGCCGAAGATAATCAGACCGCTGGATTTGGGACGGAATCAGCCGTGGTCCTGTAACAATGCAAGAGTTTATATAAAATCTTAAACATTCACTTTTTGATTAATGGATTAACACACACTTACCATTTTTCATCCTGAAGCCTCCTAAAAAGCTATCTCAGATCCACTGGTTTTGATTTTCAACACAGCCGGACAAAATTTATTCGAAATTCGGTTCTTGCTCACTCCAAAAAATCTTCTAAGTTTAATGTTTTAATTTAAAGAAATTATCCCTTTCTTTTAAAAATAATTTTCTTTGGTTGAAAGAAAATTTACTTTGTTTTAAACGAAATGTGCAATTGAACAAATTTCTTTTGAATCAAAGAATTTGAATAAAATCAAAGTCCAAAATTATTCAGTTAAAAAAATTAATTCTTTCTTTCAAAAATTATTCATTTGAATCAGAACGATAATTCATGGATTCAAAGAAAACAGAAGTTTGATTCAAAAAACTGAATGTTTTGAGTCAAAGTCAGTTTTGTTTTGTATCAAAATCCAAGTTTTCTCTGCGTGTAGGTTAATGTAGTTCGAACAAATAAATAAAAATGATTTGATTTTGTAGACACATTTTATTTTCTGGAATAATTGATATAACACCAAGCACGCACTGTACACTTCACTTATTAACTTTTTTTTATTTAAAAATATTTCGCCGCGACAATTTCATTGATGTCCCTTCTTAGCCGTTGCCTGTTCGTCCCAGCTGTCCAATTCCAAATTCTGTTGAAAAGGGCAAAGATGTTAACAAAAATCACACAACAAAATTTTTAGCTATGGGGGATTTTTTTTTATTATCTGACGGGTTTGCGCCGGGGGTCTTCAGATTTTCCCCAAAATTGAAAATGTGGTTCATTTTTGCGACTTAAAAACACATGTATTTTTTCAGATTTCTAACACTTTTATTTTTTGAGTTAGCTTCGGTTAGATTTTTTTGTAAATAAAAAATAACCATTTTTCAAAGCTACATAACTCTGTTGTTTCTCAACGAAAATTATAAAATAGCACATCAAAATGCATTGAAATTTTATCAGCTTTCCAAATAGAATAGTTGAAAAAAATAAAATAATGACCTTCAACATGAAAAGTTGTAAATAAACTTTAAATGGCGTCTAAAAGTACCGTCTGCACCACCGAATATTTTGCGAAAAATACCATTGGGCGGCATCCATAAATTACGTAACGCAAAAAATGCACTTTTTTGACCCCCTCCCCCCCGTATGTCACAAATCGTAACGCTTCGACATACCCCCCTATGAAAATTACGTAACGATGACTATAACCCCCCCCCCTCCGTCTTCCCATGATTTTAAACACTGATTTTCGAATAAAAAAAATAAGTAACATAATTTTTTAAATGTTCTTCAAATCGGAATTATTATCCATCCAAATCGCTTCTTAATACTCATTGGTGATACCTCTCTGATAAAATAAATTAATTGTCTTATTAAGAGTTGTTCGTGCTTGTTAACTGGTGATCTACCTTGTTTACTTTATTTTGTTCAAGCAGCATTACTTGTTATGCAAAATATACGCAACTTCATAATATTCGTCGGAATAATCCGAATCAATGGAGAAAAAATAGTAAAATTTCCTTCTAAAGATTGGCTTGAGTTCTTGGGGGTGAATGTACCTAATATTCGGTTTTCCAACGGTTATTTCACGGATATCCTATACACGTTTAGTCTATCTTAGAATCTTAGAATAGGAATGGTTACTAACCAGTTTAAATCTTGTTAAAGCTTACAAATTTTAAGCTGATTTTGGTTTGCTTATCATTCAGAAAAAATTGCATGATATCAAAAAACCTGCGGTTAAACTGAAATTGTTTTAGGAAAAAAATCGTTACGTAACGATGAGCATACCTCCCCCCCTCCCCTATGTCACAATTTGTAACGCTAGAGCTTACTCCCTCCCCCCCCTAGGAGCGTTACGTAATTTATGGATGCCCCCTTGTGTAACTCGATTCATGATGCAACTTTCATCTGAAGACACCAAAGTGGGCCATTAACACCTTGAAGAGTTATGAAAGAAATAATGGCAATAAATCTCTTTTTTTGCATCAAAAACAAACAATGGTCGAACAACTGCACTCACATATGGAAATAGCAAGCACTTCTAACAACATGGAAACAAAAGAACTTATCAAAGCTGGTAAAAAACACTATTTTTTCGTCCTTTTCAGACTGCCCCTACTCGCATAACAGTCCCATAAGAATTTTCGTCATTTTAGGTCAACATAAGGCTTCAACATAAAAGACTAAAAAAGAGGTTTTGTTCTTGAAATTTCGAAAAAAAAATCAATTCGTGGCTGTCCTATATGAAATATACCTGAATAACAGTCCCATATGTGAAATGCCACGGATTTGGTTACTTTTCAATGTTTCTTTCGGTGAAATAGTCTTTGGTTTATTGCTTTGAATCATTTAAACATTTTTTAACTCACTTGATGTCGAATGATGCACACTAGTTTTCGAAGGCAGGTCTGATTTTCTTAGGAATGACTTCCTGAGCGAAAAACTATCGGATGCAATCAAAAATCGTAAAAAAATTCAACTTACAATGTGGAATTCATGATATTTTTTTTTTGCAAAAGTATGTTTCTTTTTCTGACAATTGCATTTAGAAGTTCAAAAATGATCAAATTTAAGTCTTAGAAAGTAGCTTGGTGAGAAAAATATATTTTGTATGGGACTGTTATGCTAGTAGATTCGAAAAAGGTTTCAAATATGGTCGATTAACAGTCCCATAATGAACATAAATGGTGCTCTCGACCTTACCAATAACCCAATTTCGAAAATTTCAGGACTAACGATTTATTTTGACAACCTAGAAACGATTTTCGTTTATGCTGAAAGTAATTTAAAAATATATTCCAAAACAGAAAAAGCTGATTGTCTCGCTTGCTTATTTTTGTATGTGGGACTGTTATGAAAGAAGGGGCGGTAGATTGTTGCAGCTTAACTGACTTCATGTTATACCCAAAAATCTAATAACGTATTCCTTTCTACCCAGTTTTGCACCAGGTCACAACAAGTTATACACATTTTACTGTCATTTTTAGAAGTTTGTGCGCTAAGTTTTGCATCCGTAATTCCCCAGATTTGATTTAAAATGGACGGTGGAACACTGAAGATTCGTTTGTGAGCGATCGAGGTAGCAAAACACTGACGACGAATTATGTTCGTTCTAGTATGGTAAACCTCAAAACTGGGCGAATGTAGAAAACGAATACGGTAAAAGTATCATATTTTAATCATTTTACAGCTTTACAGCCGATATAAAAACTATGTAAAGCACGTCTATATTTCATTTTTTTAATTACATTTTTGTGATCCCAAACACAGGGACTGAACCTGGACTGAAATTGGCATTGATTATGCTTCACAATGATCTTTGATCGAAAAATTAATAAGTTATATAGTATATGACCAGGTTGTAAAAGCAACATTCCCATTATTAGTTATATCACTTAAACAAGTAAAGTCAGTTTTGCTGCAAACACTCTACAAAGTACAAAAAAGTAGTGTTTTTTACCAGCTTTGGTAAGTTCTTTTGTTTCCATGTTGTTAGAAGTGCTTGCTATCTCCATATGTGAGTGCAGTTGTTCGACCATTGTTTGTTTTCGATGCAAAAAAAAGAGATTTATTGTCATTATTTCTTTCATAACTCTTCAAGGTGTTAATGGCCCACTTTGGTGTCTTCAGATGAAAGTTACATCATGAATCGAGTTACACAATGGTATTTTTTGCAAAATATTCGGTGGTGCAGACGGTACTTTTAGACGCCATTTAAAGTTTATTTACAACTTTTCATGTTGAAGGTCATTATTTTATTTTTTTCAACTATTCTATTTGGAAAGCTGATAAAATTTCAATGCATTTTGATGTGCTATTTTATAATTTTCGTTGAGAAACAACAGAGTTATGTAGCTTTGAAAAATGGTTATTTTTTATTTACAAAAAAATCTAACCGAAGCTAACTCAAAAAATAAAAGTGTTAGAAATCTTAAAAAATACATGTGTCTTTAAGTCGCAAAAATGAACCAAATTTTCAATTTTGGGGAAAATCTGAAGACCCCCGGCGCAAATTGTCAGATAATAAAAAAAAATCCCCTATGTACTTACGAAAAATCAGTTCCATCACCCGTAATTTCTCTA
The DNA here is from genome assembly GCF_029784155.1 of Uranotaenia lowii. NCBI lineage: Eukaryota > Metazoa > Arthropoda > Insecta > Diptera > Culicidae > Uranotaenia > Uranotaenia lowii. The sequence goes on from NC_073692.1 coordinate 225,880,524, forward strand.
ACTGCCTGCAATAACTTTTGAATGGAAGCCATATTGAGAACTGGTGTTCTTTCACATAGATTTTATATGAGTAAGTTATTTAGAGCTACGTGAACCTCACATAAAATGCACCAAATCCGTTTGTGCTTGGCGGATCACTGGATTTTCATGTAAATCGAATGTGCCCTTGTGTTGACAGCAAACGGCTATGTGAATTTCACGTACGGATCAAGTGAATTTGTATTAACATTCAAATGATTCACGTAAGTCAAGCAAAAATTCACGTAATCAGCGCCTACGTGAAAATCCAGGTGAATTCAACGTTTGCTTTTCGGATGAGTGTACCCACTACTGGGTTGATTTGGCATTTAGCCCAAAGTACGTTATAGTTTTGGGTGGGTGAAATTGATGTACTCAGGGTCAGGGTCAAAGAGGGACCGAGTGTCCCCCCGAGACCCCCGGTGTCTCCGGATCAGGGCACACTTGGTTGTTCAAATTCTTAGGTAAAAAGAAATACAATAATTTACCTGACAATGCCCAAAAACGGGTAGAAAATAATTTAGCACAACCAGAAAACACCCGGAATAGGGTAGGTAGACCCAAAAAAACAGACAACGGCACAACTGCCGAGCATTCGGAGGTTTTTGCTACCTAGTAGTAGCTTACCAAACCCGGACAATATAAGGGAGGGAAACGATACACATTCATCAATCGAAAACGTTCGCTGAAGCAGGTAGTAAGTTGCTATCGAAATACTGGTATATGAACTTTTCATTTACCGTGGTTGAATTAAAAGGAATCTTTCGATTGCTTTGATTCAGTTGAATCATTCAACCAAGTAGGCTCATACCACAACAGAGAATATTGACTTCTGAATCTGATTCAGAGATTTTTGAAAAAAAAAAATCTGCAGGATTATTTGTAACTGATTCTGCTAATTTTGAAACTTAAATTTTGAAGCTTGAACCAGGGCGTTTAGAAAAAAATAGTACCTAGATAATAAAAAATAAAAAAAAACATTGATAGAACTTACCACAAAATAGGTGTTCGATGAAGCCGGCACCGTTGATATGGTTTTCCGTTTCGACTGTTTTCCTCGGGATACCTCACCGGCTCGGAAGTATCCGTGCATCCAGAGCGTCTTACACTTTCTGCACATCCATTTGTCGTTGGTCTTGTCAATATCCGCTCCTTTCGATGCCGTTAAGCTGTAATTGATGGTTTTCAATGATTAAATTTCAAAGAAAATAAGTTGTGGTGATTTGTTTTAACTTACGCCAGAGCAGATTTCAGCACCATTTGGAAACCATTCTCGTTCGGTAATTTCTGAGCAAATTCCCACAAGTATTCATTCATTTTCGGAAAAAATCACCGGTCGAACGCGCACTCGTTATTTTAAACTTGATTTGTTTACAAACAAAGCGCACGTGCAGCTAGCAAACAAAAAAACCTCCCAAGAAATATTTCACCACCCCCAGCTTTCGGTTGAAAAATTTCCCGCTACAGCTGTTTCGCTTCGCGGCTGTCAGTTTGACAGCGGCGCGCTTGCGTGCAGCAAATTTGCGCAAACTTTTTTACTGTGCAGCAGCACAGGTCTTGTGTGCGTTTTTTCGTCGCGCGAGCTTGCGAAAAGTTTTGTGATAGCACTCATAACGTTCCGCCGAAAAGGTTTTAGAATTTCTCGATTTGGAACGGAAATTGTGCTTCCCAAGCTTCGTGTGACCCTTCTGATTGTGGTTTGCCACCGGTGGAATCATGTCGTTCATAGCACGGAACGTGGCCCGCACCTTTGTCCAGGTAAGAGCGGATTTTGTTGAAATGGGTTAAAAATGTTTATGTAACCACTCGGTTGTTCGGCTGATTTTTTCCACAATAAATCGTCCTTGTAGATTGATAGTTTCGATATTTTTACTGATCGTCTCTTATTTCCAGGCATCATGTCGTGGATTACACTCCACGGGAGCTGCTCAGACACCTGCGGTAATTGACGCGCGTACGCTATAAAATTTTCTTGCTCATAGTAATTTTTGTTTACTTCCAGCAAGGGTCAAGCAAGGAAGGTCGCATCACTTGTACAATGATTCCTGGTGACGGCGTTGGACCGGAATTGATGTATTCGGTTTCTGAGGTCTTCAAAGCTGCCGATGTGCCGGTGGATTTCGAGACATTCTTCCTGTCGGAAGTTAACCCGATTCTGAGCTCTCCGCTGGAGGATGTCGTACGTTCGATCGATAAGAACAAGGTCTGCCTGAAGGGTATCCTGACGACACCAGATTACAGTCGTACCGGAGAGCTGGAAACGTTGAACATGAAGCTGCGCCACGAGCTGGACTTGTACGCTAATGTGGTCCATGTGGTCAGCCTGGAAGGTGTCAACACCCGCCATAAGGGAATCGATACCGTTATCATTCGTGAGCAAACGGAGGGCGAATACTCGGCTCTTGAACACGAAACCATCCCGGGGGTGATTGAATGTTTGAAGGTGGTCACGGCTCAGAAATCTCTAAGGATCGCCAAGTTCGCATTCGATTATGCCGTCAAGCACAACCGCAAGAAGGTCACCTGCGTTCACAAGGCCAACATCATGAAGTTGGGCGATGGTCTCTTCATGAAGAAATGCGAACAGGTTAGCAGTAACATTTTACCAAAAGATATTTCAAGTTAGGTACTTATCAATTTCTATTAAACCTTTCAGATCGGTAAATTGTACCCACGCATCAACTTCGAGAAGATGATTGTGGACAACACCACGATGCAATTGGTGAGCAACCCGAATCAGTTCGACGTGATGGTTGCCCCGAATCTGTACGGCAACATTATCGACAATATCGCTTCCGGTTTAGTTGGCGGTGCTGGTGTCGTTGCTGGTGCTTCCTACTCGGCCGAGCATGCCGTTTTTGAACCGGTAAGAGGAAAAGACTATGCCACTTTTGAGGGGTCTCCCTTCTCCCAAATTTCATCGCTTGAACTGGAACTTGCAATAGAAAGCTTCAACCGAGTTAGCCAAAAAATCTTCTGTCCGATAAGAGCGCTAAACAAGTGCTTCAATTCATCCATCAGTGATAGTACAAATTAACATAACATCGGCCTATCTACCTTGATTCTTATAAAATCAAAAGTTATTTTTTTCTTGGCTGTGGCGTAATGTTTCTGAATCATGAAATTCTTTCCAAGACCTCACAGGAAACTTTTTTTTACAAGAAATTTTAGATAATTGTTATTTTGATTTGTTTTTTTTTTCAATGGGTCACCTTTAAAGACTCCTTGCTCTTGAAAACCAGTGCATTTCCTAATTGCAAACTTAAAACTTAAGAAACTAATAAATTAATACTTACCTTAATGAATTTTAAGAAATTTTACACTTCCTTAAAATATTCAAAACAATCTTCCATCTTCTAGGGTGCGCGTCACACCTTCGCCGAAGGCGTTGGCAAGAACATCGCCAACCCGACAGCCATGCTGCTGTGCTCTTCCAAGATGTTGCGCCACGTGAACCTGATGCACTACAGCCAGATGATTTTCCAAGCCGTCCAGAACGTGCTTAAGTCCGGCAAGGTTCGCACCAAGGATCTGGGAGGTCAATCCACCACCAACGACTTTACCCAGGCTGTTATCCACAATTTGCGATAAGCGAAAATGGCTTTTGTGCAACGACTGGTGGAATTTTGTTTCCGCAGTTTCTTTTTTTCAAAGTCAACACAAAATGCAACGTTAAATTTCTAAAGGTATTCAATCTGTATTGCGGACAGCATCCTACTTAATCGAAAGTAATCAGACACCAGTTAGCCGTGCAAATTCGAATTTTTAACCGCTAAGAAAACCAGTTGATCCTGACATAAGCAAAAAGTAAGTAATTTAAACTAAAACCAAATATTTATTCAGTTAGCCAATCAAAAGCAGTCTGTTGATAATACATTTCAACCAATCGACAACTAAAAATTTGCAATATTTATTCCTCCGAAAGATAGTCCAGGCTTATTGATCGCGTAAGATTAAACTGTTGATTAAAATTTATTTTTGGTCCTACTTTCTTTTCTTTGGTTTAGCCAACTCAAGGATGCGATCGGATGCTTTAGCCTTCAGGGCACGTGGCTCCACCGAAAACGGATTGTCCTTGAAGAAGTTCCGCACATTGCGGTACACTTTATGCTGAGCTAGTTCGACCACTCTCGAGGAAGCTGATAACCAATAATTATGTTAAAATCAAAGAAAATCTTTAGCTTTTAAAAATCTTGTCTTACCGACGGCTTTCAGCACTTCCTCCGGTAGGCCGGTTGGCTCTTTGATACGACCCTTCTCGCGACGGTGCCTTTCCTTAGGAATGCACAGATTCCGCACATGGTCACTGGTCGGGGCCTTAAGAGCGGCCGGTTTAACGTACTGCGGTTTCGGTGGACCGGCAAATTTGGTGCGTGGAGCTCGCGGCACCGATAGCAGAACAATTCGAACCCACAGGTCGTCTATGGTCATCTTCTTTCGCGCTTTAATTTTTGGTTTTTTCGCTACCTTTGCAAGGGCATTTTTCGCTAGCCACTGTTGGTGCTTTTTCCACTGCTCCGGACTCATTTTAACAGGTTTTGGCCTTTGAAGAGAAACAGGTTTAGAAAATTTAGTAGAAAATTTAACGCCCCAATAGAAACAAACCTCTCCGGCGGCAACTGTACGTTAGCCAACCGACTGTAAACCGTGAACATGCTTCGTTTGATCCGCTTCCCGAATCGGTCGAACCAACATTTCCTGATGAACTTGCGGTACTCATCCCGGGCAGCGATCAGCTTCCGAACCTTTGGTAGGGCAAGCTGTTGAAGCCTGGTCGAAGCATACGGTTCTTTGTAGGCTTGGATACGCTCGATTGTCCGCCCATACTGAGTGACGGGTCTAGGATGGAATTTTCGGGTACATTGTTTGGGTTTAGCTAGTCGACGAATCCGCCTGGTCGTCCGGTAGCTGCGCGGTTTCCGTTCCGGCTGCTGGACATCCGAGAATTCGCAATTAACCACCGGACAGTTGCACGGGGTGTAAAGAAATGATTTTCGAAAGTGGCTGAAATTTGGAATTTTCACCGGAGACTGTTCACTAAAACAATTGACCATTGTTTCTGGTGTGCTCTAGGAGCGGTAAGCTCGGGCTTAAGATTTTACGACGTATACCTGTAGATTTTTTGATTTTTTATGACGTTTTGCGCCTTCCAGGTTACTAGGATTTAGAAAAAGTGTTTAGCTTGTGGTGATTAGGTATTTCGATTCTTCACACATAAAAAGCAAAACGTGATTGATTGGTTTCTTGTAGGTACCTTCATATTTCGGTATGCTCCATAGAAGTGAACCAATAACAGTGAAAACTAGTTTTTTATGAATATATTTAATTTCATTTTACAAAAATGCATAGCGTCTAACGAAGAAAAAACAACAAAACAAAAGGGGAAATTACATTAAAAACAAACCTAATCGTTATAATCTTCCAAAAAAATAGGATTACTTATAAAAGGGCAGACTTTTCTATCGGAAACCAAACCGCCATAAACGGATACTTTTTAACTTATTGTATAAGAAGGTTTCTATTTGCTAGGGTGAAACTTTTTGCTCGAGTCCTTGGCCATGTCCAGCAATGTTTGTGCCGGCTTGAATGGAGCACCGTACAGATCGGCGTACTGGTTCATCTTGTCCACCAATTTATCGGCACCGTACTGGTCAACCCATCGGAATGGTCCTCCGGTGAATGGTGGGAATCCAAGTCCGAAAACTGCACCAACGTCTCCCTCCAGAGGGTTATCCAAAATCTTCTCCTCAAGGCACAGCACGGCTTCGTTCACAAACCGCGAAACCATCCTCAGTTGCATATCTTCCACGCTGTTGGCACCACGAGACTGCAGGGCGTACTTCTGACGAACGATAGCCAGGGCATCCTGATTGACCTCTCGGCTCTTGCTCTTTCCGCTGCCATAGATGAAGATACCTTTGCCCGATTTCCGGCCCATGAATCCAGCCTTCACCATATCGTCCATCAAACTGAAGTTTCCTCCACTCAGACGTTCTCCGAAGGCCTTGGAAAGGTCAGCAGCAATGTGAGAGCCAACATCGATACCGACCTCATCGGCCAACGTGGCTGCACCAACAGGGAACCCAAACTTCTTGGTCATTTTATCCAGATCCTTGGGATCTACACCCTCCTGTAGTAGCCTACAAAACATGAAAGAGTAAATAAGGGTTGAATATTATGCGCCAATCATAACTACCTTATAGCTTCAGACAGCATAGTTGATAGAATCCGAGTGGTGTAGAATCCTGGTCCATCTCCGACCGTGATCACAACTTTACCCTGCTTCAGGCCCACTTCAACGGCAGCCGCCGAAGTTTCCTTCGACGTTCCTGGATGAGTTATAATTTCCAGCAGTTGCATCTTGTCTACCGGTGAGAAGTAATGCATTCCGACAACATTCTCTGGCCGTGAACTACCCGCAGCAATTTTCGTAATCGGAATAGCCGACGTGTTGGTGGCAATGATGCAATGGCTCGGAATAACCTGTTCCAATTCCTTGATCACTCTGTGTTTGATGTCGATATTTTCGAATACTGCTTCGATGACGATATCGGTATTTTTGAATGGTTCGTAGCTTAGCGTGGAATTCAAATTCGATAGAATTTGATCCCGCTCAATGGCGCTGATGCGCTTACGCCTCATGGCGTTCTGCAGACCACCTTGAATTTGTCCGATACCACGACCAAGTCCAGCCTCTGTTGTGTCCTTCATAACTACGTGATAACCCTTGTCGATGCTGACTTGTACGATACCGGCACCCATCAATCCAGCGCCCAGAACACCAATCTAAAAAAGAACTTCTGTTAACATTTACTTATGTTACCACTACAACAATGAAGTTACCGTTTTCGGCGATTTAGCAGGCTTCCCAAAGCGATTCTTTTTGCATTCGGTCTGTCCCCGGAACAATCCAATCAGACCCTTCGATTGGGGTGTTTGAGACAGTTCACCGAATCCTTTGCGTTCCGCCTCCGAACCAGCCTCGAAGCCCTTATCGACACCAACGCGAATGACGTCCAAAATCTACGGTGAGTTATTTTTCTTTAAGACAACCATTTGCAACTCCTACCGAAACACAATTACCTTAAGCGGAGCGGGATACAATCCGCCGGAGAGCTTCATCACCTGCTCCCGAGCCTTTGCAAATACCTTTTCCTTAACCCAATCGATCGAAAAAGCAAACTCCGTAATCGAATTAACCAATCCTGATTTCTTCCGGTTGATCTTCATTTTTTCAGTGGCCAGATCCTTAGCCACTTGGATGGCTGTCTTCTCCAAATATTCAATGGTGTTTTGTTCCGCAGTTTTCAATCCCGGTCCCAATGGATTCACCAGCAAATCGACCAGTCCTAGCTTTTTGGCTTTATCTGCTTTGATGTTCTTACCAGTGAGCGCCATATCCAATGCCGTAGGTATCGACGTCAGCTTCGGTAGCCGTTGAGTGCCACCTGCACCTGGCAGCAACCCTAGCATCACCTCCGGTAATGCCAAGTTTGTTCGCTTGTCCTTGACCGCTACCCGGTAATGACAAGCCAACGCCAGTTCCAATCCTCCACCCAAGCAAACTCCATTAATAGCAGCAACAATAGGCTTCCTAGACTTCTCAATCCGGTTGAACTGCAGCTGTCCCTCGTGCGACACTTTGGTGGCTTCTTCGACAGTTTTGCATTTTTCCAGCATGCTAATATCGGCACCCGCTACAAAACATCCTGGCTTTGCGGAGATGATAACTGCCGAATTTACGGCTGAGTTGGTTTCCAGATCTTGGATTAGAGCATTGAATTCTGCCGAAACTTCCTCGCCCAACGAGTTGACCTTTGCGTTGGGGGAGTCCAGGGTAGCTACCAGGACTCCATCAACAATTTTGGTCTTGATGTGTTTTCCGGTTGGAGCGCTAGCTAAAAATCGGCCGTTCACCATCGGAGCTGCACCTGTAACAGAAAACGATTTCGAGGGGATAAGCAGGTTTTCGGGTGTCTGTAAATCCGTTGCATTTCTGTTGCGAGCTTATAGTGCTACACTGTTGAATAAACCAAATCTTATCAAGTAAGGCGATATTTTCATCTTTTCGTTGTCCAGAGCGGAAAGATATCTGCAAACTTTTACAGCTTTTTTTTTCCGGGAATTTAACACCACGGTCATTCTTCCCAGCATTCTCCCCTCCCATATTTGGATGAACATTGGCTAACGTATTTGTTCCAGCCTTAGAAGGGAGTTGAGCCTTAGAAGGGAGTTTACCTGCAATGACAAGTGGTTTAGGGGGTGGATGTCTAGCCACAAATCAAGTCTAACAGCAGCTCGAAAGATACCGATGAGGCGAGGGAAACAGCTGTAATCGTCAAAGAGTCCGGATCATCTAAAATCAAGTGATGGGAGCCCACGAAACTTTCGGCGTGGACTGTCCGGCATACAAACAAGCAAAGGCAATCAGTAAAATTGGATGTTATTTTTCTAAACCTGAATCGTTAAGAAGCATAACCAGGGTGGCCACTCAAAATCAATTTTTGATTTCCCGCATTTTTCCCGTTTTTTTTTTCCTGCATGGTCTCACGAAATTCCCGGTTTTATACAACAGAAAACCAAACAAAATTCCGAATATTCGGGCATACTGAATGAACGATTTCGTTACCGTTATAGCTGTAACTCCCCCTGACATGTTGATTCCGTCGTGTACGATACGTTGGGCTGTCAGACTCTCGGTTTGGTTTTCAACTAGGCATTTCGCGTTAACGCCGGAAAAGCCTCTTTCCACCATCGCGTTGCCATGAGGCAAAATTAGAATTTTCTTCTATAAGGTCGTCAAATTGAAAAACTCCTTTTACGGTTCGCCAATAAGTTCCTTTCAAAAAATGTCCAATGGTTGTGTTTTCTTCGATATCCCGAAATGATGTTTTTATTGAAGGTATTGCACATAATTGTCCGAAGTCGTCTTTAATTTTATCGGCACAAGCTCTACTTAAGTGTTGCTTATCAACAAGTACTTCTATACACAGGTCTAAACCTTTTTTTTTGCTATTTCTAGATAGTGTGCAAAAGGCTGCTCCAAATTTCTATGGGAAATTTCAAGCTTGTGCAATCTTATGCGCTGCAGGCTTAAATTGATCCGAGGCCTAGTAGAAGGTCTCATGCCAAACTTGAGCCAGATCGGATCACGGGAACTTTTTTATTTTAACTCGAATCGAAATGCAGTCTTGGGATGAAATATTTTTCATAGTTTAGGCTTTAAGAAAAACCGTTTTCAAAAGAAATCGGCCGAAGGGGACCAAAGTTATTCAAGAAAAACTGGATTTTCGTGTTCCTCCCGAACAAATTGTCTCAAAATCCCATACAAACTTTAGGCTCGTTGAGCGACCCCTTCCCGTGATCCGATCTGACCCAAATTTGACATGAGACAGTGTACTAGGCCTAGGATCAATTTAAGCCTGCAGCGCATAACTTTTTCAAATGTCAGGGCACTCTAGTGTGCAATCACATCGGGATTAACGCTCAATAAATACCGAGTGATTGGACAAGACAAGGGAGATGGTATAGCCATTTTATTCAAAAATCCACAGTAAAACGAACGACAGCTATATACAAGGAAATTCTTGTCGGAAACATGACCAGACTCTTTTGCTTTCTTAATTGCCGATTTAGTTGAGAATCCAATTTCTACGCTTCCAGGAGAAAGAAGATTTATTTCTGAGAGTTCAATTCCAATAAGTATTTTTGATTTTATGTTTAGTCGTTAAAGCTTTACAACTTTCTCCATCAATGCTCTTACAAGCCCAGTTAAATCATCGAAGAGAAAAGGAACCATCGGTGCTTCTGTCTGATACTCGCGTAAAAAGGACTTAACAGTCGAAGCGGCCGTTAAACAAAAAAAAACTCATTTTTGGTCCCAGCAAATTATTATCTACACAGCTTTAGCAACAATGTCGAATACCTTCGACCGGGAAATCGATGGAAAAGTCCGCTTAAAAAAACGCTTAAATTTTCCTTAATCTTTTTCTCCTCTTGTTTTTTTTTTACCTCGTCGACAAACCGTTTGAATGTTCTTGAACAGGCTATACAACGTCCTCAAAAATTTATCCAATTTCCATCGGATTCGAAACAAGTTCTTGAATCTCGCTAGTTAGTTCCTTGAGCATTTTCCAATTTACTGCTGGACTATCCATGGAATACTGCATCACTCGTTTTAGTAGATCAGGATTTTTCGAAAAACATAGTTTCACGCCATTCAGAAGGTCAACCAAAATACCTTGCTTCAACTAGGTTTGTGTTTCGATTCCAGAAGCGAATCCATTTGTTGCTTCTGTACAATCTTATTTAACATTTCGTCAAATCCTAATACGAACTCGCTGCAATTCTGTAGTAAATTGAAAACTGAATTAAAAAAATAGAGAGCAATTTAGTCTTCCCAAAATCAATCATTTTCACCGAGTAATGCTTGACTACATTCAGAGCCAAAAAATCAAAGCAGTCAAATTTTCCTTCTTCAACCAAATCATACAAACAATCATGCATGACAACGACGCTTCCGTATTTGAAACACTTTTGCGATACATGATGAGGTAAAAAAGGACGCAGACTATCAGCAACGAACGTCTCTATGCTGATTTCTTTCCCTTGACGACGTTCAACCTTTAGGATCATAACTGATATGTATCCGTTCTGAGCGATCTATGTAGGCTATCAGATGATTTTTTATTTTTCGCTTTGCCTAGAAGGACAAAAACATGACTAGGTAACCGCAATGAACTGTCCAGCATGTGCTACAGCTTTTTTGAACATGTAGTCCTGGTATTTATTCAGATTTTTCCTTTTGAAACATTAATGATCGTCTATCAATAACGAGCATTATCAACAATGATGCGAGGATAGACGTTCGGGAATGATTGAGGGAGCGACGTTCAAAATGTATCACCAAGTATGTCGATTACCGTCGATAAGCCACGTGACGAATAGCAACGGTAGCCTCCGATGGGGCATGGTATATCTTCTTGTATCAAGTTAGTGTTGATTTTCGACATATGTTCAATGGGTACTTTTACCACGTGCGTATCACAGCACTCGGAGGAAGCATCATTCTAGCTAGAAACCATTCCTGATTGCTTTTCTTGAGCGATTTTCCAACCATAGCAATACCGTGTGGAATCAAAAGCTTATTTTTTTTCTTCCCATTTCTATACGATTAGCAATCTGGTTGTTCGGGAACAATTGTAATTTTGTGATTTATTGATTATCAACTTCAACGCAGCCTGTTAGTTACAATTAACTTTATAGTCAGGTTAAGGAAAGACACTTCTTAATAATATCCTACTTATTGAGTGTTAATAATTAAAAGAAAATGTTCCTTTTGTTGTTCAATGAAACAAGTTCAAACTAATCGAAACCGATCTAGCTCTGCAGGAGAATTCGTTTTGACCTGGTAGAAATCGGTCGAAGTCAATTGGAAAGAGACCGGTGATCAACTGTCAATCCATTTCCACTTGTTTCGACCTATTTCGATCAAACTTCATTGAACAAACTATCACTGAGCCAAAAATTCCCGAGTTTTCGAAAAAATTCCCGGTTTTTTCCCGCTTTTCCCGTTTTTCCCGAATGGGTGGCCACCCCGCATAACTCATTTGCTGGAGAAAACGGTAGACGAAAAGAAATGCGATGTTGTGTTATTGTCGGTTTCGATAGAATGCAGTTTGGACACAGGTTTGGATGCCCATGAAGAAAGCAGTGCTAGAGGCTGGCGAATGGTTGGTAATAGGAAGGTCGTCATGAAGCCAGAACCACCCTCAAAACCCAAACCTCAACAGGTGATGCCCTTATAGTGGAAGCGAAAGTTATCTGCCCTTGGCGAGAGCGTCACCAAGAGAAGAAGCACCCAAAAAGGCGAATTGCTCTTCGAGCTAAAAAAAGACACGGCGTGGAGTTCAAGGAGCATGTTGAAAATACCCTAGGCGATGAAGCGACTGTCCGAGCGCTATCGCAGGTCGCATCTATTGAATGCAAAGTCTTGGACGAGTTTACCACTGCAGAGGAGCTCGAGAAAGCACTCTCCAGCATACCGGGCATGAGTAGCGAATCAGCAGCTATAAAAATAAGAAAGGCGTACGGTGGAATGAAGATTGCAACGAATCGCCTCTCACCAACAGCGGCCAACACGCTACTGACGGTAGGGAGTGTAAGAGTTAGATGGTCAATAGGGCATTATAGAACCGCGCCCAGGATACAGAAACAAATGCAACGCTGCTTCAATTGCTGGGATTTTGGTTTTCTATCCCGAAGCTGCAACGGACCTGACCGGTCACGATGCTGTCGAAGATGCGGTGAAGAGGGAAACTTCGCTCGAGAATCCAAAAATCCGCCGAAATGTATGCTATGCAAACAGGCAGATGGCAATGTCCATGACGCTGGTGGCTTGGACTGCCCGTTATATATAAAGGCAAAGGCAAGCCAGTAAAACTGGAAATAATCCAGCTAAACCTCAACCATAGCGAGGTTGCACAGCTTCTGTTGGAGCAAACGGTAGTCGAAAGGAAGTGTGATTTTGCGCTTTTATCGGAACCATACAGATTTCTGTTTGGAAACGGTAATTGGACAGCGGACAGGTTTGGCTTAGCTGCTGCTGTCTACACCACGGGACGTTTTCATTTCCTGGAGATAGTAATAGATTCCCGGGACGGATTCGTGTTGCAGCTGCTACGCTCCACCAAGAGTGACGATCGGGGAGTTCAACACAATGTTGGGTGAACTCACTCACACAGCTATAATAAGACCCAAAATCTCTTATGCCTCCTTATACCGTATTTGTTTATGCCGAGTGTTGCACTAGTGTTGCACTGGTGCACCACTAGGTGCTGTCAAACTGTTTGTTTATTCGGACGGTGTTGCACTGGTTTTGACCTGTCGGAGTTCTGCTTACGGACGGTGGCCCACCGATAATTTTGCCAGTGTTGCGAGAGAGCGTGTGAGTGAGCGAGGTAGCAATACACTGGCGAGGATTTGTGTTTGTTTTTATCGGGTACGGTGGAACACTCCACGAGTGGAGAAAACAAATACAGTATTAGTATGGTGGACCAAAACTGTGCAAGCTACGGCCCGGAAGAAACTAGCGAAGCTTCAAAGAATAGCAACGCTAGCTATAACTGGCGCCATGCGGAGCACATCAAACGAGGCCCTTTATGCACTACTAAATATTCTGCCACTACATTCATTGAGTTACAGGCAGAACGTAGTGCCGTGAGACTCTCCAAAAACAAAACTCTCTATGAGGGGGATCTTACAGGACCCTAAAAATCCTGAAGATATTTAAAATTAACTCACTCATTGTAAAGAACGATGACTGGATGGAACCCGTTTTCAATCTAGACATATCATACAATGTAACTATCAACGATAGGGACGTGTGGGAGTCAGGTGGGCCTGCGATTCCTTTCGAATCGATAAAATTCTTTACTGATGGGTCAAAAATGGATAATAGAACTGGGGCAGGGGTGTACGGACCTAGACTCAGGATCTCAATTCCTATGGGAAACTGGCCAACAGTATTCCAAGCAGAAGTTCATGCAATTCTAGAATGCACTTTAGCCTGTTTGAAAAGAAGTTATAGGTACACAAATATCTATATATTCTTTGACAGCCATGCCGCTCTCCGAGCACTAAGTACGTTCACATGTTACTCCAAGCTTGTATGGGAGTGTATTGTTGCACTAATAAACCTGGCCATACGGAACAGAGTATTTTTATTCTGGGTTCCAGGCCACTGCGGTATCCCAGGGAACGAAGAAGCAGACCAGCTAGCTAGGGAAGGATCTCAGGGCCTGTTAATTGGACCTGAGCCTTTCTGTGGAGTATCGAGGAGTGCCTTGTATATGGAACTTAAGAACTGGGAAAGCACCACTATTGTCTCCAAATGGAGAACAGCAGAGGGAGCAGCACAGGCGAAAAGATTCATTGAACCAAGCGCACAACTCTCCGAAAACATGTTGAACCTAAGTAAGCACGAGTTAAGTACTTACACAGATCTCTTGACCGGACATTGTCCAACAAAACAACATCTCAAACGGATAAACATTGTTCAAAACGATGACTGTCGGTTCTGCGGGTTCGAAAAAGTAACTGCAGAGCATCTTCTATGCAACTGCTGCGCCCTCCTGAATAGGAGAGAGCGTGTACTTGGGGCAAAGTTAATAATCGCACAAGAAATATGGTTGCATATCAGCCCTAAGAAGGTTATATCATTCATCTTTGATATCATACCCGATTGGGATAAAATGCTTAGTCAGCAATCAACTGTCACTTCAACCCATAGTGCAGGTGAGCCTGATAGCATATATTAACGCGGGGTAATTACCACAATAGATCAACTACTGGTCGCAGTGGGCTCTCCCCTACAAGGAAAAAAACTCACTCACGAACTGACAGGAAGGGCCCATGTAGTAATAGGACGAGACTTCAACGCTTGGGCGGTTAACTAGGGTAGTAGGTGCAACAATCCTAGAAGCCACAGTCTACTAGAGTCCTTCGCGAGACCAGCTTACTGGTGGATCTCAGATATTGCTGAGCTTCGCACTAGCTGCCTAAAAGCCAGACGACGGCTCAACGGGCAGGCAACGAAGCCGATAGACAAACGAAAGGGGCCGTTTACCGAGGAGCCAGGGTGGCCCTTAAGCGAGATATTAAAACAAGCAATTAGGTAGAACTGTTACAGGGCGTTATGCCAGAGCCTAGATGATAACCCATGGCGCCAAGCCTATAGAGTAGCACTGGCGAGACTGAAAAGTGTCCAGAAAAACTGAAAGAGATCGTTGCACATCTTTTCCCGCAGCATGGCCCGACGCAGTGGCCACTTACTTCATACGACGCGGGTGCCCACGACATCGAGCTAGTAACGAACGAGGAACTTGTGGCTATCGCTAAGAAACTTGCGGAGGTTTCAGAGTGGATTTGCTGACGATATCGTGCTCATGATCACCGGCGAAACAATCGAGGAGGTAGAAGACCTTGCAACAGTGTCCGTAGAAAGGGTTGGCATCTTGATGAAGGGAGTTGAGCTTCAGATAGCTCACCATGAAACCGAAGTTCTGCTCGTGACCAATAAAAGAGATGTGCCGCACATGATGATTTCTGTTCGAGGACACACGACATCTTCGAAACAGCAGCTGAAATATCTTGGAGTAATGGTCAACAATCGCTTAAGTTTTGGTGCGCATGTCAAAAACTGTTGTGAAAGTGCATCGAAAGTCATAGATTAATTGGCCTGGATTATGCCGAACTGCCATGGTCCAAAGAGTAGAAAGAGACGTCTCCTTGCGAGCATAGCACTGTCGAAACTTTCACAAAACATCTTATAGATGTGTGCATAAATTGGGGGGAAAATCAGCTGCTTCCAGACTAGATAAAAATAGAGTATGGGTACTTTCAGCAATATCTACACCGAATTCATGCTTTTAAGATCGCCATATTGTAAGGAATGCGTAGATACGGAAGACGACAAAATATGCAGTCCTTATGTTCCCCTGTTCAGACCAAGGCATAGAGACCTTACAAGTTAAAACTTGGAAGGCCGCTATCACCGAAGAAACTAACAGATCATGTGAGATCTGCAACGGATAAAGAAACGAGGAGGTCTGAGAGAGATATTTTGAAGGCGTCAGCTTATCGATACTGATCTCGGGACTCGGGGTCTTCTGGCTGCTATCTGCAGTTCGCGGAAGAGAAATAGAAAAGGTTGTGATGTATAAGTACAAGACCACAGCCTTCATTCGATATATCGAAGAAATGCGGAAAAAATCACACATTCAATTGCGGATAACTCATCTCAGTCAACTCGTAGCGCGTCACAATCTTCTACAAACTTGTTTGTCATTGTTTGAACTACAATTCCTGGAATTCTGAAAAAATGAGCTTTCTAGCACACTGGAAACATATTTTAGAACACAAAGAGTGAAAGTAAGGCGATTTTTCATACATTTTGCCGAAAATCTCCATGCAAATTTCAAGTCCTTTGCGCCAGCTCGTGCTTCTGCCAAATGACCTGAAACTTTCATAAAGTCATTTTTTCACTTAAAAGCGCCAACCTAGGGGGAGCCGCGTGGAATTGAAGGATTCTTTTTGTTATGAGCCAGTCTAAAAGACACTATAATTAGTGTCTATAGGTAATAGGATATTATGGAAACTTCATGTTTCTTTGAAGAGATCACAAACACAAGACGCATCTTTTAAGGATATTATGACAAGCATCTTATAAATGCTAAAACCACAAGCCAATAGAAAAAGTACTATATGCCGTGACCGAGATCCGATCTCATAACTGCTGGCTTAGAAAAATTGAACGCTATCCTATCGGTTGACGTTATTAACGACATCAATAAGCCTTACGTTGCTACAATAGTTTGTGAAAAAGAATAAACATTCAATTCAATCCAACGTGGGTGACGAAGTTGTTAGATACCTCATCACTCAATACGTCATTATCGTCATTCTGGAATCCCAGAACAGCACGTGCATTTTGGTGATTCCCACGATAACGGTGAATTTTTTCTCCAACTAGATTTTTTAATGATAATTTCTAAGCAATAATTTTTATCGAAACTTGGAAACAAACTTTTCATAAGTTTTTTTTCCGATTGAGAGAACCGGAACATATTCACGTTTGCGCTGAATGGGCATCCAAAGTTTGTTATTGAAGAAATCTTTTCAAAATATCGCTATTGCAAAAGCGATTTCATAACAAGCGTCCTGCTATCAGTAGTCGAAGATTAGCATATCAACAAGTCAAAATATAATCAGATTCGAAAAGTCTAGCTCACATGGTCACTTTATCTCTGTGTTTAGTGGAGTTACTTGTCTCGATGAATCACATAAGAAGCTGAAATATTTTCCTTCTTTAGTCTGTTTTACTAGCAAGTTGTTCAAAATTGATTCTAATTAGGTCAGGATTCAATGAGACAAAACAGAAATCCTCCTGTCATTTCATAACGAGAAGACTATACCTTTATACCTATATAGATACACATCATCTCCACCGGCTTTGGTCTTTCCGATACACCCTTGCATTTATTTCTTCAACCGCTTCAACCCCTTCGCACTATAGTTGAAGCGCCTTCATGCCGTCATGATTGTGTACTGCTCGAGAGATCAAAGTCCAACTTGGATTACAACACAGCGAGCTGCTCGAACTAGTGATAGCTACTACACATTTCATAGCTACAGAAATGACTCGGCACATCGCCTACCTGATAAGGCTCAACTTTTACTTTGTCTGCTAAATTTGGTCCTGGCTAGTTCCGAAAACGATAAATGCGAGACTTACCCCTGAAATTGATCGACCGGGCAAAGGTCAAATTTCGATGCATCGAAGTTCCAATCAGTCGTAAGCTGGCCATTTTATTTTCGTCCCAGTGCAATCAGCGCTGCAAGAAATAGATTGTCTTCGTTAATTGTCACGAGATTTTCTAGATTGATCCATCGAGCAACTTACCAGAAATAATAGACTTCCAAAAACGCTCGAGGCCAACTAAATAACCACTAAATTAAAAAATAAGCTATCAAACTGCAATGAAACGTAATCACTTCAATGGAGATCGCGACGATCTGGGACAGTTACCTACCTATGGAAATCTACTTTACTTGTCGAGCAGAGAGTTCCGTATATGCGGTATATGCACTCTCCGTTGATGACTGTGAATCTCCTCTAGCTTCCTCTAGCGGTCGGTGACGTGAAGCTACCCTGATGGATGAACCACCGATTGACTTGTCTCGTTCTTCCGTTCGGTGTCTTTCTCACTCACTCTTGAAGAGAACTGCCTAAAGCATGAGAGGAGAAATGCTGACTGCATCTCACTCTTGCCCGCTGAAATCCAAAATTACGAGTGTGCGATCCCAAGAATGTGCAGAAGTGAGATGCATAAAAAGCATGACAGTTCCTTGCGCAATTTTATGAAAGAGTAACCGAAAAAGCAAAACGATCTAGATAAAAATGAACCTGACTGTTAAAGATGTAGCCAGCGATGCCACACATACCGATTTTCCGGTATTTATACCGATTTTTGAGCAAAATTTTGACCAAGAATCGGTATATACCGATTACAGATTTTTGGCAAAACATACCGATTTCATACCGATTTTTAAGATTTTAACTGAAACTCCATTCCACTTCCACATTCCCACTTAATTCAACCTATCCTCGTAAAGGTCCCGTAGAAAGGAAACAAAGTGCGGTAGCTGGCGTGGCGTAACTTTGATCTGTACAACTTTTAAAGTACCCTGCAAAGATATCCACGGTTCACTCTCATAATTCGTTCAGTTTTTCGCGCTGTTTTGTTCCTATGTTCTGTCAAATGATGCACTATTATAGTGCTCAACCTCACAGCCAATGGACTCAGCTCAAGGCTGATATTTGACCTTCTGCGACTGCCAGCAAAGGTAGAAGTTTCTAAAGACATTGACCATTGAAAATGCTCTTGTCTCCTGAGATGCTAACTTTTCAAGGGAAAATATATACCGTTGGAATAAAATCCTTGTTCAACTTGTCGCCAGATGTGGTATGTCAAGATTTGAAGTGCAATCAGATACACGGTTTGTCATATCATCTGTATAATCTTCAATCCTTCTCCATCTTGTTAGCCAAGTAAATGATATCACAGAGAACCAGAGAACGGGCCCCGAACAAATATGTGGCGAATCCGTGTGTAAGAATTTGAACCGTCGGCCATTTTAAAACCGTTAAAATTGGCCTAAAAACAGCACCATCTAGTGGCTCTTAGCTAAGTGACTCAGCTGTTGTTGTTGGTTTTGTTTGTCAACAGTTGAGAACACTCAGAACATAAATAACCCAAAATTTACTTCCAGGTCGCACCAAAACAGAATTCAGCTAGTTTTCTTTTTTTGCGGTGTAAAAAAAGTAACATAATGAAATTTGCAGCAGGAACTGCTTTTTAAACGAAATCTTGTCTTTAACAATGTTGCCTTTGGTACTCGTTTTGAGTTGAGCCACTGATTTTGTTTGGGGAAAAACAGCAAACATTATTCAATTGTTAGACGGGTAAGGTAATATAACAGTTCAATTATGTGTCTGGTTTAATGTGAATTATAATTTCAAAAATAGTTAAGTTTACATTTGCTGCAGGATTTCTGTATGATGTGTTAATTGATGATAGATACTCCTCGATTGGATAAATAAACTAAACTTTTCATTTAGGATCAGATTATTAAAACAAATTTCACTCATAACGAAGCATTTCAAATATAATCAATTGAAAGTTTCACCACCCATCTTCGTTCGAACACTGCAAAATTATAACACGTTAACATCGCGTCATTCCTGCGCCAGGATAGGACTTCAGTACATACTTCCGAAAATATTCGAAAATTGGAACAGTTTTCCAAATACCGAATTTTGCCTCTTAGTCGGATCAGAGTATTAATAGCATGGAGGTTACCCGGACACTTCCTAAGAATTTAAGGGAAAAGAAAAAAGGCATTTGAAAGCAACTCGATATCAAAGTTTAATAAATTCTTCAAATATTCCTCCCTTCCATTACACTCATTACAGATATCCGATAACAAAATGCGCCAAGTTTTTACCAATGCTACCGAGATAACAATTTTGTGAAAAAAAATAATACTGAACGAATTTTGAAATTTGTGTTCATCATGGAAATATATTCTAAATTATGACTTTTTTCATTTTAGGCTTGATGTAGTATTTTTTTATGTTTGACAAAACAAACACAGCCAAAAACCGAAAAACATACAATTATTTTCATACCCGATTGGTTGACAGAAAATGCATTTGGCGTTGAGTGCATTTTTCATTCGTTGAAGGTGCTATTTTCTGAGCGTGTAGAAAAAATGGAAAAAAATAAAAGTACCGGTAACGACATCTGGTGGCTCTTAGCTAAGTTGCAAAAATGGCGTCGTTTATTTTGAAATCACGGTTGGTATTTTTACACACGGTTGGGGCTCCAGCCCGAACTCTGGTTCTCTGTGATGATATCACATGGCAAAATGGGTATTTTCAATTTTAGAAAAACTATGTGTTTTAAAATATTTTTCTTGGGAACACCTTGTTTTAGAACACGTTTCTCATTTATTTCCGCATAAAATTCTTGGGTTTTCATATGACTAATGCGTGATTTTTCAAAAAATAAAATTAATTTTCCATTGCCTGAAAAAAAAATTGAAGCAACAACTCTCTCAACTTTCTGCAATCATTTCTTTTTTTAATCGCTAGAACTCTTATCTAATACTTAAGGCTTTGAAAGCTGAAATGGCCAGTTTGGCAAAAAAAAAAACATCAACCAAACGAAGAACATCAACTTGGGTCCATGTTTACCTCGAACATCAAAAAGCCATTAGATTTGTAAGTGCTTACTAAATTAAAATTTACTTTAGGTTGACCTGGTTCTATTGCCTTATCTAATTTATCAAATTTACACCCCACTTTAGCTAAACATCAATTAAAGTACCAAGTTTTTACTTCAATAATATGCCTAAACCACGTGTAACCTGAAGGAGATCGCCATGCCCTTATTTTTCTTATCAAACGGTAGCTTTTGAATTAGATTTCCATTCAATTATGAGTACTGGAAAGAAATGTTTTCATTTATGATTTTTACTTTTCGTCTGCAAAAGCAGATAGTTTAAAAATGAAAAAAAATGTATAAGTCGTAACAATCATAAAGTTCTGTTAAAATTTAAAAACTGTCTTTTTATGTAAACTTGCGTTACTTAGAACCAAGTTACGGAAAAAATGGAATAATATATGCTAAAACACACTTAGTCAGCTAGTTTTATACTAAAAATTAACATCCATGAGAGTTCTTAGACTTGCTTTTTATTGCAAGCTTCCATTTATATTAAAAATACGCTAGGAAGTTGAAAATGTAAATATTTTTGAATATCCACCTCAAATACTGATTTTCATACCGATTTTTGGGATTTCCATACCGATAAAAGATTTTTTTGGGTTCCAAAATACCGATGAAAATGTGGCATCACTGGATGTAGCCGATGTAGCTTCGTTCAATCCGTTTATTCATCTCGATAAAAAAGTTATGACAAAACTACGACAAATGACACAAAAATTAAAATCATAAAAGGTTATAGCGAAAATTACAAAAAGGATCGAAATTCTGCAAAATTTATGACGAAATTATCACAATAATAAAAAAATGTGACAGAGTTTTGAAAAAATCAAAATATAAAAATGAAAAACTGAAAATGACAAAATTTAAGCAAAATGATGGCAACATTAGGACAGAATTCAACACGTTTCGAAAATTTTTTATGTTTACAAATTTGTCATAATTATGTTTTTTTTTATAATTCTTTATTTGAAACGGCTCATACGTTTAAGTTTTAAGGAGCCACACTCGTTTTTTGTTTTTCACAATCATTTTCTTAGTCTAGCACTTTTTTTTAAAGAAAAAAGAAGATAGAAAGGGAAATATGAAAATAAAATAGGGTTATAGACGGAGATCGATAGCTTTTAGATAGAAGTAGATTTCGAACATGTAGTCCAAATCTAGCACAGCTAGCACGTCTCTCACTGGAACGTTAGGTGGTTTTCCTCGGGCCCGAAGGGAATCTATGAAAGTCGTTCTGGCGACAAGATGGACCTCACACGACCAAACAATATGCTCGATGTCGTGATAACCTTGGCCGCAACTGCACAAATTGCTGCCAGCAATACCCAAACGAAAGAGTACCACGTCTAAGGGATAATGATTGGACATGAGACGGGAAAATATACGAATAAAATCCCGACTCAGGTCCAACCTATTAAACCAGGGTTTGAGGCTTACCTTTGGGATAATCGAGTGAAGCCACCGACCCAACTCATCCTCGTCCCATTTGCGCTGCCAGTTGACAAGAGAGTTTCTTCGAACCAAAAAGTAAAATTCGTTGAAGACGATTTCACGCTGAAACGTGTCGCCTTCCATTGCCCCCACCTTTGCTAGCGAGTCTGCTCTCTCATTGCCCACTATCGAACAATGTGAGGGGACCCAAACAAAGGTGACGACAAAGCATCGACTTGATAAAGCACTCAAAACATCCCGTATCTTCCCGAGGAAATACGGTGAGTGCTTTCCTGGTCTTATCGAACGGATAGCTTCAACAGAGCTGAGACTGTCAGTTACAATATAGTAATGTTCAACGGGTCGTGAGGCTACATTTTCTAGTGCCCAATAAATCGCTGCTAACTCCGCAATGTATACTGAGCATGGAGATTGAAGACAGTACGAAGCACTAGTAATCTGGTTGAACACTCCAAATCCCGTTGATTCTTCGATAAGGGACCCGTCGGTAAAGTACATTTTGTCAGCATCGACGTGTCTATATTTAGCATCGAAAATTCTTGGAATCATAAGTGGACGATGCGAATCAGGGATTCCACGAATTTCTTGCTGCATAGACAAATCAAACTGGACAGAAGAGTTGTCGTAGTTTGGGATGTAAACACGAGTTGGAGAATACAAAGAAGGATTTACCTGCATGGACATGAAGACATGGTATATAGACATAAATCTGGTTTGAAGATTTTGCTCAAGTAGCCTTTCAAAATTAGCGATCACCAATGGATTCATGACCTCACATCTGGTGAGGAACCGGAGTGATAATAAGCTGAATCGATCTTTTAATGGGAGTATGCCTGCCAAAACTTCAAGGCTCATGTTATGCGTTGAGGGCATGCAACCCAAAGCAATGCGGAGGCAACGATATTGAATACGTTCGAGTTTTATCAGGTGTGTTTTGGCAGCCGATTGGAAACAAAAACTGCCATACTCCATCACTGAGAGAACAGTGGTTCTATATAACCTTATTAAATCTTCCGGATGAGCTCCCCACCAGGTGCCGGTAATTGAACGTAGAAAATTGATTCTTTGCTGGCATTTTCCTTTCAGATACTCAATGTGAGCTCGCCAAGTGCCTTTGGAATCAAACCAAACTCCAAGATACTTGAAACATCTCGATTGAGTGATCGTTCTGCCTAGGAGTTGAAGCTTAGGTTGAGCAGGTCGGCGTTTCTTGGAGAAAACAACCATCTCCGTTTTCTGTGGGGAAAACTCAATCCCAAGTCCCAACGCCCAGGAAGATAATCTGTCTAAAGTATCTTGTAAAGGTCTGTGCAGATGCGACTCAGTAGATCCTGTGACAGACACCACGCTGTCATCTGCAAGTTGTCTTATAGTGCAGCCTTCAGAGAGACAACAATCGATGTCACTTACGTAAAAGTTGTACAAAAGTGGGCTCAAACATGAACCCTGCGGGAGGCCCATGTAAGAGGTTCTTCTGATTGCAATATCTCCGTGAGCAAAGTTCAGATGTTTCTCACAAAGCAAGCTGTATAAGATGTTGTTCAAAAGAGGAGGCAGACCCCGGGAGTGCAACTTGTCTGCCAAAACCTCTATTGAAACTGCATCAAAAGCTCCCTTTATGTCTAGAAACACTGAAGCCATTTGCTCACGTTTCGCGTACGCCATTTGTATCTCTGAAGACAGCAAAGCCAGGCAATCGTTTGTCCCTTTGCCCCTGCGAAACCCAAATTGAGTATCTGAAAGGAGACCATTTGTTTCCACCCACTTATCCAAACGGAACAAAATCATTTTCTCCATCAATTTCCGAATGCAAGACAACATCGCTATTGGTCGGTACGAATTAAAATCGGACGCAGGTTTCCCAGGCTTTTGAATAGCAATAACTCTCACTTGTCTCCAATCTTCGGGAACAATGTTAAGCTCCAAGAATTGATTAAATAAATTCAACAAGCGAAATTTGGCAGCATCCGGAAGGTTTTTCAACAAGTTGAATTTTATTTTATCAACTCCCGGAGCTGAATTGTTACAAGAAAGGAGAGCAAGTGAGAATTCCACCATTGAAAAGCTAGAATCCAGATCGCATCTATTCGGAGGCACACTTCGGACAATTTTTTGCACAGGTGTGGAATCTGGACAGATTTTCCGTGCGAAATTGAAAATCCATTTATGCGAATGTTCTTCACTTTCGTTCGTGGAAGAACGATTACGCATGCTCCGTGCCACATTCCACAAAGTGCCTAAGGACGTTTCCCGCGACAAACCTTCAACAAAATTTCGCCAATGCGCACGTTTTTTCCCCTTGATTAGGTTTTTGAATTGCTGCTCAAGAGAAAAATACGTGTTGAAATTATCAAGGGTACCGTGTTTCCGAAATATTTTGAAAGCATTCGATTTGTCCACGTATAGTTTAGTACATTGACTATCCCACCATGGATTGGGAGGCCTTCGACGAACAGATGGATCTGGGATGGGTTTCGTTTGAGATTGAACTGCACTTTCATAAATCAAGCGAGCAAGAAAGGTATATTCCTCCATCGGAGGTAAAATATCAACGGAATGGATGGCTGAGACAATTGTGTCTGAGTACTTTTTCCAGTCGATGTGTCTAGTGAGGTCATATGCTATATTTGTTGAGTTTGAAGAGTTGACTCCATTGGTGATTGTAATTTTGATAGGCAAGTGGTCACTACCATTGGTGTGGAGTGCTGTATTTCCATGCACTTTGAAACAGTCTAATAATTTAGGTATTCACACGATAAGCAAGCTCTACCAGCAGGTAACCCCTCGTCAGTCAACAGAATCGCCCATCCCTCTTTCGGACATTCTCCATTCGAGCACTCGCTCGCCCGGCTTCCCCCCGATAGCTCGCGCAGAGCAGACGCGAGTTCTCAGGTAACAAAATGGTGCATCGTATCGTTGAACCCTCGGCCAGGTAGGAACCCAAAAGTTAACCGGATAATCCTTCCGCGGTCCGCCCCTGCAGCCACAATTGGCGATCCTGCCAGGTTTTTCCCATTTTCCACGGGAAAACAAATTTTAATCGGTGAGTGAAATTTGATAAATTTTGTGGTAGCCATTTTGACTGATGAGCGTTATTGGATGCCGTGGGTGGGTTTCCCAGCTAATACTGAGGAAGTGCTTAAGCCAACAGAGTTTGAAAAAAAATCAAATTGCGAAACGAAGGCCTTCAGCTGGTAAGACATAGATTTTTAAACGCTTTACAAAGATTGTTTATTGGAGGAGGTAGTGATTCTAATTTATGAGGTGATTGGTGATTATCCCCGCTGTTTCCGTAAGGTTTGTAGATGGACTGATAGGCACGACGCAAACATAACCACCTGATGTGCAAACGTTGGTTTTGTGGATTATTTTTTGGTTTTGATGGGACGTGATGTGAACTTCCGTCTCCATGAAGCTTGCTGGCCATCTGTCGATAGATTTGAGATGAAAAAGGGGAATGATTTGCATGACGAAGACTTTCGCCAGAAATAAAACTTAGAATTCTAAGTTGAACTGATTTTTGTCATATTAGTCGTTTGATTTGAAGCAATGAGGACTTCCTTCGAAGTTTCTATTTTGGTGCCACTCAACAAGTTTGAGAAGTGAGGCGCGATGCAAACTTCAGCCTGGCTGAATTGGATGATTGATTGTTTGCTTCTGCCAGTCGGATGGCGCAATGTAGACTTCCGCCTAGAGAGTGTGACGCGATGAAGACTTCCGTCATATGTTTGAAGTTGCGAGGCATGATGCATATCAGCCGCAAGGCGTGATGCAGACTTCCGCCTAGAGAGAATGACGCGATGAAGACTTCCGTCAAATGTTTGAAACTGTGCAAGTGGCTTAATTACGAGGCGCGATGCAGACTTCCGCCTAAGAGGATGACGTGATGAAGACTTCCGTCGATTTTCTTGAAATTGTGCGACCCGATATTATTGGCCAGGCGCGATGGAGACTTCCGCCGGATTGAGTCGAGTGTTTTGAATTATTTGATTTTGAAGTTCCATGCTAAATGTTTGCTTATATAAGCTTATTGGCGCGATGAGGACTTCCATATAAAGTGATTGACGCTATGAGAATGGTTGCAAACATAAAGAAGTTGTGGTTTGATGGAAATGAATTGTTGGGCGCGATGCTGACTTCCACCCGGCTGAATTTTGTGCTTGGGATAAGCTGACTAAATGAGGATTTCTGACTTGTTTGTGTCTTACAGTGTTTTATTGGGCTGACCTGATGATTAAGGTCAGCTACGAATGATGACTTGATCAGTTCAAATTAGAAAGCAAGTATTTGAAAAATGTTAAATATGGGTGGCTTACGCTTTAGTCTGAGCTATGTGCAAATTTGCATAAGCATTAGTTGATTGAATGTCATTTGAATCGTGTAGACTTCGGTCGAGCAAAAATGAAGACTTTTTAAGTATTGATCAATTTTCATTTTGAGAGTTTTTGTAGAATATAATGTGTGAAACGAAAGACCAAATGATAAACCTGGTCATCAGCACGATGAGGTAAAAAGGACTTAAAACGTATGAAATTAGTTCTAAATCTTCTAAACCAAAGTCTGACCATTGATAGACATCTAAAAAGAAGACATCTATAACTCCCAAGACTGAAAGAATAATAGATATAATGCAATAGTAGCGAATAGCTATAGTCCCTCACCTTCCTGATATGTAGTAAAATCTTAGCGATAAAAGATTTGATTTGATTTTCTTTTCGGTACCACCGCCTAACTTAATGGCCTTACCTGTCAAGGTATTAAATCAAGTCGGATTGATGATTTTTTTTAAATAAAAGGGAAACAGATGAAGATTGGCAATAGAAGGACGATGCTCAAAAATTACAGAAGTTTGCTGTAAATGGTCGTCGCGAATGGCGTTATTAGAAGGCGTTAGGCCTTCATTAGGTAAAACAGCATTAAGTTAAACTGGATCCGTCCCAGACGTCTATTAAGGTGCAACAGAGATCAGCAATAACTTAGACTTGTCTGAAGCAATGTGCAAGACAAGTGGAAACAGTTCTGCAATTCAGATCAGAACGATTTTAAATCTTACATCTTACATGTATTGATCTTTTAATTGATTTGGATTACAAGCATCTTTGTCTTAATGTGGAAAAGAGGTGCGAACACATTATGCAGTGTTGTTCGATCTGTAATTACTTACAGAACTCTAAAAGGGTTTAATTTGAAAGCTACAAAGTGGGAATAGTTCAAGAGTTGTTGATCGCCATCGATTTCTGTCTATTCAGACAACAGCTCGGTACGCCTATGTTTGATCACAGTTGTAACAGATTGTTTGCAGCATGCAATTCCATGGTAATGTGTGCCCTAGCGACGTGCATAACGATGTGCAGCTTTTGAGTGCTGAACATGATAAAGACCTGAAGTTTACATGGATCTGTGTTTATCAGTTTCAGGGGCTCTTTCTTCCTCCAACCAGCCAGAAGGTCCATGTTTGCTGTATGCAAGGGATGTGCGCAGTTCCAAATGATGAAAAGAGTTATGGAGAATGGATGCATGTCAGAGGTTGTGGCACTAACGTTGGTTCGCATAAGCACTTCAAGCACATATTAATCTTGGCAACGGGATCATCCTTGGTCTCAGGGAGACACAAAACTAAAATACCGTTCACTTTGTCAATCTAATGTTACGTTAAGTACGAAAAAAATTACAAAAAGAGCAGAAGGCGCGACGGACATAGTTGTTGACACTGTACAGTCGTGGGTCTTTTGAATGTTGATGTAGGTGATTGGTTGGTCCAGTGCATGGCAGTTTGCTTGAGATGGTCGCGAATTGGTTTGACTCCTACTAAAGCGTCGACTGTTGATCTCATCGTTCTCATGCCTTCGTGCTGTAAATGGAAAAATTAATTCAATCACTGAGATCGACAAAAGCTGCTACATCGAATTGGGAACTGCTTGAATTGTTTCGAATATGTCTAGTAAGTCCAATAAGAGTGGTTTTCCATCCTCTATGAGCTGGTTCGGCTAGAATGTAAAAAGTATTAGACGCCAGCAACATGTTGAGAAGTTAGGATGGATTGATTTGTGTATGCTTGACTGTTGGTTTGCACTCGCCAGATAACCCAACCAGGATTTGGCTCCAGAAACGGTTTATTCGGGTAGATCAGCTACAACTGTCGATGTTTTAAGCCGGACTTCGCATTATGAACTGAGATTCTTCTAGCTCCGACATATCAATCCAGAAATAATTTGAGATTCATTGATGGCACTGAGAGGAGCGGCAACTTCAGCAATAAAAATCAAAGTCAATCAATTTGTTTATATTTTGTTTGTTTACTTTTTAATACACGCTCAAAATGTATTCTAACGAATTTGCAAAAACTGACGCAACCATAGTGTTAACAGGGCTGAACATATTGGACTCTCGCTCGAGTCAGGAATATCATTTGTGGAAGGTGTAAATACATTGCAACTGAATTTCAATTTAATATTGCAGTATTCTGTTTAAAAATATATTAATGTTAAAAATTTCGGATTTCATAACAATTTTTTTTCGAGAGTAGAAGGGGGATGTGGAGTGCTGTATTTCCATGCACTTTGAAACAGTCTAATAATTTAGGTATTCACACGATAAGCAAGCTCTACCAGCAGGTAACCCCTCGTCAGTCAACAGAATCGCCCATCCCTCTTTCGGACATTCTCCATTCGAGCACTCGCTCGCCCGGCTTCCCCCCGATAGCTCGCGCAGAGCAGACGCGAGTTCTCAGGTAACAAAATGGTGCATCGTATCGTTGAACCCTCGGCCAGGTAGGAACCCAAAAGTTAACCGGATAATCCTTCCGCGGTCCGCCCCTGCAGCCACAATTGGGATCAGGAATTACCTTCCACTGGCAATCCAATGATAGTGAGTTTGAGCAGAGTGAGAGGTCAATTGCACTTGGTCTTGCAGGAGGTTTGGGTACTCGTGTTTTTTCACCCGTGTTCAAAATTGTTAAATTGAAACTGTCACAAATGTCATAGATAAGAGAAGAACGACTATCGTCAATTTGTTCTCCCCAGACAGTTCCATGAGAATTGAAGTCACCCAGGATCAACCTTGGCTCAGGGAGCACTGAGCACAGGTCCTCTAGGTGACTTCGATCCACTGCAACTCTCTGAGGCCAGTACAAACTGACAATGCTTAAGTCCTTACCTCTTATAGTTGTATGACAAGCAACAGCTTCAATTCCGCCTGATAATGGAAGGTGAATTCTATAAAAGGAGTGGCGCTTATTGATCCCCAAAAGCACCCCTCCGTAAGAATCGTCACGATCCAGACGGATGATATTAAAATCGTGGAAAGAGATGATAGAATGAGAAGCAAGCCAAGTTTCGGATAACGCAAAAATATCGCAATTTGTTTCATGAAGAAGAAATTTGAACGGATCCAATTTAGGGATTATACTACGACAATTCCACTGTAGAACAGTGATATCTCCGACCTCTCGGCTTAAATTAGCCATCGAGAGAGATAAACACTGAAAGAAGGGGCCAAGTTTGCATCAATTGCTTTAAAAATGTCTTTACTACAGGAAGCAACGCGGAAACGATGCCTCTTATCGATTCAGATACGTTGAAGAACGATAATATTCCATTTAAGATGTCGCTCAACTTAAAAATTCCCGATTGAGTTGATGGCTCAGCCGAAACTGTGTTAGATTTTGGGGGTTCCGAAGTCTCCGCTGATTTTGGTTTATTTCGGGTAACAAAATTAATGGGAAATCCTGGCGGAATTGATTTTTCTTTTCCCGAAGTAGATGGTTTTTGTCCATCATCGATTGAAGAGCTAAATGTAGGAATTTTTTTTGGAATTTGCCGGTTCTTCGGAGCTGGTTTAGAACGTTTTCGAGAGTTCGCAACAAAAACAATAGGATGTTCTTCATCAGTCGTGTCAGTATCTCCATTGTCAACTGGCAGCACTGAGAAAATGTTACTTATCGGAGGCTGAATCGGGGGAGAAGCGCTCTTTAAAATAGCGGCGTAAGAGCGATTGGATCGTTCTTTCAAAGAGCGCCTCTCCTTATCCCAGCGACTCTTAAATGCCTCGCACACAGAGATATCATGAGGAGAGCCCCCGCAATAGATACATTTCTGCTCTATTGCTGAGCACGCTCCTTCCTCATGATCCTCTCCGCAACGAGCGCACCGTGCTTTATTGCAACAATGGGACTCGGTATGGCCCAATTTGATGCACCTTTTGCAACTCATTGGGCGAGGCACAAAGAGTCGCACAGGAAGCCTCAACATTCCGTCAATCAAGACGTAGTGAGGGAGGGCGGTTCCCGCGAAGGTAACACGAAATGAGGCTGAAGGCGAATACCCTTTAACTCCATTTATGACGTTGGCAGTTTTAAGTTGACGACAATCCAAGATTTCGACCGAAGCCGAATCAAGGCCTTTAAACTTACCAACGCCCTTGGATTTAATGTAGTCTTCCTCCAGACTCATTTCCGTTATCACGCCCTCGATCTCTACGTTTCGAGACGGAATGAAAATGTTGTACTCTAGCCTAAAGAAATTGCTGACAACAATTTCATTGGCAGCTTTCCGGTCAGCCACAACAACGCGCAACTTGTCTGGTCGCACCTTAGTTATGCTGGTCACGGAGGTCCATCTCGCCAGATCTTTAGTTATCTGAATCAAATTAAGTCGTTTTCCACCGGTTTTGGGCCGGATGAAAACCACCCAAGGCCCATTGAAAGTTGAACCATCTGTGTAGGTTCGGAGCCGGGTGGGTCTACTATTAACTGTGGGTGATATAAGATTATCCTCCATCAGAGCATGGGAAGCATTTGATGGACCAGCAACAGCCGATTCCTCCAAATACTCCTCATCCTCGTAGGTGACACTTTCGTCATCCACAGTTAACGGGTAAAGCCCCCCGCCTTCGCTCATATTTTCCAACGGGGACACGAATGCCTTCCGTGTGGAAAATATAAGCAAAGCTTACAACTGTTGAAATCAACTAAAGGGAAAAAGATAGAGGAGAAAAAGATAAAAAAGAATAAAAAGAACTCACAGTTATTTTTTTTAGACTTAAGCGAGTGTTTTTCTTCAGTTTCGGCACCGGCTCTACCACGCTGTCGTCCTTCGTTGGTTGAAGGTGGCGACGATCAATCAATTGCTGGGTCCTCCCTGTATCCCGATTACGGCAATCAGAACCAGAATCCTCGGTACGCCCTCCTCGGTATGCAAACCCGTATGTTCAGAGCGAACAAAGAGCACCCTTTTGATGATGATGATGATGGCCTTGGCGATGTTGGTGACAATGGCGAAAAACAATCCGCAGCTTCCGACCAAATTGGCGACTGCACCCTCGCACCGGTTGTTTGTTGGCGGTGTACGGCAATTGACAACCGTACCAGCAGGAAAAACTCTGTGGCAAACTGCAGGAAAACCACCGTTCGTGGCAAATTCAGCCAAATTTCGATTTTGCGATAGAAAAAATTCACTTCGAGACGGTCGTGAAAAAATGACATCCGCACTAGTCGAGCTACTTGGATGGAGTCATAATTATGTCAAAATTGTAACAAGTTACAAAATAATGGTAAAACTATGACAAAGTTATGACATAAAGCGTGAAATAATTATCGAAATCAATTCTAAGAACAATAAAGAGCTACGAGAATCATTTAAATTTTTATCCAAATTTTCACAAACTGTTTTTTGTTGTATTCCACACGGTGAAATTATATTCAAATAATCGAAACCGAGGGTTGTTCAAAAATCAGTTTTAAAATTATCCTTTTTTTAAACGTTTATGGTATCGAATAATGGAGCTTTTAAGTTTATTGGTCATGAACCTTTACTGGTATTCTAATTTTCAAACGTTGTTTGATAAACCAAAGGACATTCGGATGTTTTAGCAGGCAATCCACAGCCTCAACTTTATATGGTCGAAATATATTAATGAATTTAGTTCTGGAATATACATAACAAGCACTGTGTTCTACTTACCCAACCTAGAGTTTTAACTTTTTAATGTCCTCCATCCGGAAATCGATCCTAAAAATAAAATATCTGTTGAAGGATTCATAATAAAGCTATCAACAGCTTCCATACCTCAGTGCTAAAATTGTTCGCACCTCTGTGGGCGTCAATCTCCAAGTGGCCGAGGAGGAATCCCAATATTCCGGTAGCTCTGAGACGCTCTCCAAATTCAAAATCGTCGCCATTTGTATCAGTTTGGCTAGTTTGTCTCTGACTGACCAGGAAGTTGCTCCAGTGAGGAATGAG
Organism: Uranotaenia lowii; assembly: GCF_029784155.1. NCBI lineage: Eukaryota > Metazoa > Arthropoda > Insecta > Diptera > Culicidae > Uranotaenia > Uranotaenia lowii. The sequence goes on from NC_073692.1 coordinate 225,912,583, forward strand.
GACAGCGCCCGCACTTCTTGATCTAGCACCAAGCCACCCAACCGATTGAAGGTGGATTTCTTTATAGCACGCTCCAGACGCGTTGTGATTTCGCTGGTCACGATGCTGACCAAAGCGTCATAGTTTCGTGGTGTTAAGGAAGTTCTGAAGTTAGTGAGTAAACCGTCTATTTGAACGATTAGAAATTGTATGAATGTTTCACCAGCTTCGTAGTTAGCGAGCTCTTCTTCAGTCATATTGTGGTTGTGGGTAATGAACTGATCGACCCAAGGATGTAGTCGAGGTTTGATTGCTGAGGCACGCAGTTGTTGCATACCGTAGTCCACAAGGGCTTTCAGAGAATCGCCAACAGATTTTAACCCAGATAGACAGCTGTCGAGCTTCTCTTTTTCTCTAGATGTCATAGAGGGAAAGTTCATCTTGATCTCATCGGCCATCATCGACCAGAGGGTTTCAATGAATTCCGTAGACATGTCGGCATTATTCAGGGCGGTTATAAATTTAGTCCGAGACTGATCTACGTCACTGGTTTGGAGACGACCTTGCTGTAACGAGCTTTGGAATGCCGATTGGGCTAAATCCATGTATCCAGAAGGATAACCAGCTTTCAGGGTAGATTTAAGTGCATTCAAAAAGTCCTGCTCCAAACAGCTAGCGGCATTATTGATGACAGCACAAACACCGTCCAACGATTGGGTTCCATTCGAGCGTCGTATGCATTTGCGAATAATGAAAAATACATCGTCCAGCATGCTCGAGCATTGTTGACCTTGTTCCAGATTATCCAAGGCAATAGCTTTCAGCACGCTTTCCTCCATGAAGTAGCGTTCGAACAACAGGTATGTCCCGAGAAGTTCTTGCATTTGCGTGTTCAAACGAGATTTTTGAATCAATTCGTTAAGCTCGTCCAGTTTTGCTTGTCTCTGTGTTGGGTCCAAGGAGCTTTTTTCCAAGTCGTTCTAAAACAAAAAATCTTGTAAAAAGGGAACTACAAAATTTACTGAAATACCTACCGCACATCTCCTTTTAATGAACTTTACGTACAGCTCTGCCCTCGAATGTATGATGGTAATTTCTCCAATCAGGGCATCAATGTCCTTGGCGTTCAGCTTATCAACCGAGCCCCCGCCAGAAGCCTTTCGGTAATGACCCATAGTGGTGTTGCCCGCATTTTTTATGTAGTCATTGATTTGTGAAACCCGTCGACCGATCTGGCGATTCCGGTTGAATTCCTGTACCAATTTAACCACCTCATCGTCACATTCTCGCTGCAAAATTTTAACGACCTGAACCAAACGCCCAGCGCCGTAACAATTTTCTATAATGGCTTGATTAACTTCCACAACCCGAGCAATATTCTCCAGCTGCACAGTCAAGGTATCAGAATAGGCAACCGTCGTTCTCTTCTCGGCCTTAGCAATATCCATCGAGGAGCGTAGCTCTTTTTGTGCCTTGGCTTGCAGTTTGGAACAAATGTAGATCATAAACTTTTCCAAACCCTGATCGTGCATTCCCAAAAGAGGGAATATTTTGAAGAATCGCTCTACCGATGCCATATCATCTTTTCTGACAGCTTCGTCAAACTTCTGATTGACGACTTGCCTAATTTGGGTGGCCGCCTGTTCGAGCGTTGAAACCGCCTTGCTAACGGAAGTTATTGAACCGGACACATCATCCGCAGTTTTCTGCAGCAAATTTTTGTCCATTGCTAGGAACCGATTGACGTGGGCTGCTCCTTTTTCAAAATCTTCCTCCTTGATGGCCGTTATAACCCCCTGGCTGCATAGTTGCAGATCGATAAGGTCATGGACACGTTGCTGGCATTCCGACACCCGGCTTCGAGCTTCATCTAGACGGCGCACCTTGGCGCTAACATTTTCAGCCAGTTGAGCTGTGTGACCAATCATATCGGACAGTTTCCGGCTTTTATCCGATACCAGGGACAGGCTGCTCAAGGCATGTCCGATGTTTCTCATTTTGCCCTCTAGCTGGCATTGTTGGGACAAAATATCTTCCAGCCGGGTATCAATTTCTTTCTAGAAAACAAGAATGTTCATTCAATATTCATGTTGCAATGGAAATGTCGGAAATGTTGTCTTGTTATTTACCTCCTTGGTCGATATCCTGCGGCAGGCTTCGTCGATGCCTTCCTGAGTGCTGATATCGCAATCAGCGGTTAACGGGTTCATCTTAAACATTTTGCACCACAATTTTCTAAAGGAACCCCAATAAATTACATAAAAATTCCATTAATTAATGAGTACAGTTTGTTTACGAAATGGACGAAATGTTGCGGACTGGGTGAATATGAAGTGTTGGCAAAAATGAACACAGAAACTGATCGAATGAACGCATTCCCCCACTTTTTCAAAACTCAAATCAAAACAAACTCATGTCAAAGACAGCTGTTTGATGACGTCATCGTTATAGGGCAAACGCGATTTGAAAAGTGAACACTGAAAAAATAACATTTTTTAGTTTTTGAACTTCCCTTGCTCTCAACAATTTATAACTAAAATGTGTCGATTGATTTCGATTTCGAAATCCATAAACTGAAAATTGGGTCTCATTTTTTTGCAACACTCAAAATTTCGGTCACACATGTTTTCATTTTTATTATTTTTATCAAGCAGTTTCAAAAACAAACGAGATAAAGTTAACTCTTTTCACCAGGACATTTTTTCCAGTGTGCTGTTTGATAATCACATTGAACTCATTTATTAAAAAAACTTCGAAGTTAAATCGTATTTTGTGGCGTAAATCTAAAATAATCACACACAGTATTACACAGATTAAACAGCGGTTTACCTTAAAACATGTGAAAATCTGCAAAAAACAAGAGACAAAAATGTTAAAGTTACTTAGAAGCAACCATTCTGTAAGCCGGCTATTTTCGGAACTAACACTTCGGAGCCGGCCGGTTACCCGGGTCCCTCGACCGTTTCCGATTCCTGTGAGGGCCCGTTTCCATTGTAACCCGATATTATCCTATCGGGAAGATGATACCTGCGAGACGGCTAGTGATCTTCGTGAAATGCAGAAGGCAACTGCCATCTGGAGTAAGGAGGAATTGCTCGGTCGCATTAGCGCCCTGCTGAATAACCCCAAACGGGAGGAATTGGAGCGGATTTACAAGGCCAACAAAAAGGCTCTCAAAGTAATTTTACCAAGGCTTCTGACCGAAAATGTCCAGCTGCTGTTGCAGGAAGGCGTTAATGAGCGGTCAATTTTGAACCATCCTAGAATTCTGTCCATTGATTCCGGTGAGATAAAATAATGTCTTGTTTTGAATGGAATGATCTATAAAATATGATTTTTCATTTAAATATTCCTAAGATAATTGAAAGAAAAATTAAAATATTCCTTGAATTTCAGATGAGATCGTGGCAAAGATAAACACGCTGAAAAAGTTTAAAGGTCTTCAGGATCTGAACCATATGATACCATTCCTCAAACTGGATCAAGCGGTTTTGGAGGACATGGTAAATATTTCGCAACAGGAGAATATCGAACATGGCAACCGTATCTATTATCTGGAGGCCCAAACGGGAGTCGACGTGGAAGTAATAGCACACTACTTTGCCAATAGCATTCGAGTGTACAGTCGGGTGGGGCTAGAAAAGTTCCTAGACAATCTGGAGTACTGTTTGCAGAACTTGGAACCGCTGGATGTGGTTAGGCATTTGTCTATTCTGGCCTACGCTAGATCCTCGATAGAAGAACGTTTGAGGATGCTGAAAAGTTCGCCATTGGAGAAAGTGAAACCATGGATGATTCGAGTGCCCAATTTGGCTCTTGAGCGTTCGTTTGAAGAAATTATCGACAAAGGTCGAACTCCTTCATTCAAAGATCCGCTGACTGGTGTTTGGTTTGAGAACCATGTGTCAAGAAGAATTATGGCACTCATAGACTGTACCGAGGAAGAAGCCAAAAGCGTTTACAAGGATAGCAAAGGTTCTGTTTCAGTGATTGACAACATTGAAGAGTTGCAGGAGTGGAAAATTTCTCAAAAAACAATACTGAACAATAGAAGCTTACTAGGTATGATGAATCACGAGCTGAAGAAAAAAATTGGTGCTCTAAATGGCCTCGTAGGCGTGCGAGATTTAAACGATTTGATTCCGTTATGTGCGCTGAAGCCTTTTCAGGTTATTAAGTTGGTCAGAGCCATGAACAACGACGAGCTATCTGGTAATACAAACCGCATTTATCATTTCGCCGATCGAACGGGAATTGCACCGTCAGAGGTGGCCAATCAGTTTGCCAGGCGAACCTTCATGTTTCGTATTCCAAAAGAAAGTTTTCTGGAAAATTTAGAACAGTTTATAGCGCACATGGATCCGGAAGATGTCCTCGCTGATTTGTGGGCCTTCAAATATTCGCCAGCCGTTGTGCATGAGCGTCTTGCCCGGGCCAAAGAAGTTCGAGGCAGAAAGCTTATGCCATGGATGGTTCGCTGTCCAGATGTAGTACTGGAAAAGTCGCTGCAGCTGACTAAAGAAAATGGAGCTCTTCTCGGAGAGAATGAAACCATCGTGGAATATTTCCAACGTCGACTTGGTTTCGATCGAGAAATTACGAATTCAATTTTTCTTAAGCTACCTTCAGTTAAAAATATCCGTATTACCAAAGTCAAGAAAGTTATCGACTATCTGCTCGAGGAACTCGACTATTTGCCCCAGGATATAGCGCTGAATCCACGGATTTTGATGCACAGCTTAACAACAACTCGGAAGCGAATGGCCCAACTTCAGGAGCTTGGCTGCCGACCGAGTTCCTTGGTAGTTGTCTGCAAGAGCCAAGTCCAGTACGAGAAGTTCATTAAGGATTGGATTGAGGCAAAAGATCGGAAGAAAAAGATACAAGTGATGAGATGATAATTGTATGATCCTTTTACAGTAAGTACTTAAAATTTGTTCATTTATAAACTTTTTTTTGATGACAGCCTTGAAATGGTTGCATGCGGGGTTTATTTAGTTAGGGAATTGACTTTAAAAAAACAACCAAACCTTCATCAACTTATCTAATATATTAACCAGCTATTTTGTGCTTTACAAAAGCACTACTAGAATTAAAATATACGAACAAAACAGCTGCCGCTAGTCGGGATTGTGAGTCCAGCTGTTGCACATCGTGAGCCCATTCGACCCTGTTCCAGTGCCCTATTTGGTACTCTTCCTCCAGTCGAGCCAGCAGGGTGGCCTTTTCGACACTCACAAATCGGTCAACGCAAGCACAGGTCAGAATCAACGATTTGATCGTATCAACCGCAAAAACAAACCCATGGAGGGCTGCCTCGTTGTAGGACGACAAGTATCGGCTCAGGTTCATGGCCGTTCCAGGTGCAAATGCTGGCACTTCCAGCCCGTCCGTAGCCTCCAGATTGACATCGTACCGTTCATTGAACCATTTAATAACTGGATCCCACTCGGCTTGTTGCAATTCCTTTAAGCCTTTTTCATCCTTTTAATAGAAATAGCTTTATAAAAATTATTTAAAATTGCAAAGTAAAAAAACTACTAACATTTGACTGATACAGCACAGCATCGGTGTTGATATAGTTGACCAAATAATTTACCAAGTCCGGTTTCTTGAGGTTATTCGGATTATCAATAACCGTACTGCTGAGAGCTGTCTATAAAAACAAAAAATCTGTGAAATTCAGGGTACACCTTAAAACTTGATCCCGACTTACCAGATGCATCTTGGATCGGTCTATCACTTCCTTCTGGGCGTCCCATTCGGTGGCGATGGCAATGGCCAAAGGCTCACTTTCTACGAAGAAGGGAGAACCCTTCGGTGTTTTTAACTTGCGTTGGTCCAACGTGATCTCGTACTTCCCATTGCTGGTAATGATTCCGGTTTGACGGTAGAAACGCTTTACCGGGGCAGCTATGGGTATAAGGATTGAAGTTAGAACACTGAAACGTTACATAATTTTGACTTTTTCAAAACAAAACTTACGATAACTGCGAACAGTGACGAAGTAAGTAAGACTTGACAATTTCGTCAATAAATTTGTGGTTTTCTTAAACATTTTGCACGATTTTTTAACGAGATTGGCTAACAAAACGTTCGATATCAACCGGTAAAAATGCTTTTCCGACTCACAAATTCAACATAAACAAACCAACTTATGACGTCATTGCGTCACTGAATCGAACACGTGGTACACTGAATAAAAATCATTGTTTAGAAATTGAAAAATTCAGGCAATTAAAATATACGGCACCGTTCCTGGTTTTCTGTGGAAATAAAAAAAAAAAACCCTGTAGCGAAAAATGGGGTTGCTTGATCCCTTCAACTTCGCTATCCCCTAGGGCCGTGGTTAACAGACCTCCACTGTTGATGATCCGGAGCCAGCATCCTTACTTGGTCCCAGTCAAGATTCCCGTCGACAGTTCGGATTTCGGCGGCGAGGCTTCGCCGCCACGAGTTTCTGGGTCTGCCTCTCCTTCGATGGATTCCATTCAAGCGCCTCCCTGAAAATCTCGTTCTCATCTCTTCGCAGCATGAACCCAATCCATTTCCACTAACGTTCCCGAATCTCGATTTCTAGCGCCCTTTGATGACACCGGCGATGTAGTTCCTTATTTGAGATCCAGTTGCCAGGCCACCAAGCGCGGATGATATTCCGCATGCAGCGGTTTACAAATATGTACTTGCAGTTTTCGCGTCGTTACCGCATATGTGCACCATGTTTCGCACCCGTAAAGCAATACGGATTTGACGTTTGAGTTAAAGATTCGAATTTTCGTTCGTAGAGATATCTGACGTGAGCGCCAGATGTTCCGGAGACTCGCAAATGTAAATCGGGCTTTTCTGATCCGGGTTTCGATGTCTTTCCTGGTACCACCATCAGGCGTTATCTAGCTTCCAAGATACTGTAAGCACTCCATTTTCTCAACTTGTATCCCAGCTACCTTGAAACTTGAGGGATTTCTTGAGTTGATCTCCATCGACTTGATCTTTCCGATATTGACTTTGAGACCTGCTGCCTTGGAGCTTTCGGTGAGGTCGTCGAGTTTACTCTGCATATCCGGTTGTGTTTGGGCGAGCAAAACAATATCGCCAGCCAGGTCAAGATCCTTCAGTTGCTCCATTGTTGAAAGATTCCACGGCAATCCTCGGTTCGGTGCACAGTCGATCGATCCAGTCAGAATCTCATCCATTACGATTAGAAATAGTAGCGTTGATAAGATACATCCTTGTCTCACTCCAGCAGTTACCGGGATTTGATCGGACAAGACACCTTAGTGCAAGGCGTTGCACGAGAATGCATCGTACTGTGCTTCGATGAGATGGACTAGTTTCTCGGGTACTCCTCGTCGCCTTAGAGCCGCCCAGATGTTTTCGTGGTTCAGTCGGTCAAATGCTTTTTCGAAATCAACGAAGACCAGACTGCCACTCATAGCAAGTCCGTCCCATTTGCATTTTCATCATTTCTGAGTTTATCCGTGGAATCACCTTAAAATTATCGGTAGTTTAAGGAGAAAAAAAATTTTTGAGTACTTTGTTCTGATGAACATTGAAAAAAAACCTCAAGTAAATTTGTCCCATCGTGAAATTGATCGCAAGTCGGTCCCATCGAAAAAATCATCACAAGTCGGTCCCAAAGTCAATAATTATAGTGATAGACGACCATGTAGTGTGCTTTGAAATATAACGTTGCTACTGTAACAATTGTGCAGCCTGCAGTTCATATTGGATATGATACAGATCAACCCGGTTGTTACAGCAATTTCTCGCATGTTATTAAAAAAAGTGAAATATTTTTGCTATTTTTCCGAACATTCTACATAAAATTTTAATTGTATAAAATAATAACGCAAAAAGGTCTTAACCTCAAGTTCTCTTCATACTTTATATTAAGCTTTCTAAGCTTATTTCGGATGTATCCGGCCGGGAAAATTCGATAATTTTCACCCAAAAATAAGGCAATCTCCTGGGCAATGAATTTCTAAATGTTAAACTCAAAAACCGGGCCATAACCGGTCGAATCTGGTCAAAATCCAGGTATTTTCCTATAAATGGCAAGAGAAAAGGTAAAAAATAACACACATAAAAACTAATTTTTTTTCCTCGATATCCGGGCAACCGGACCAGACCGGGTATTCCCCATTTATTCTTTAAAGATCCGGTAGCCTGGTTAAAAATGGGCAATCTGAAATGCTTATCGTAGGTTGTTCAAGAAATAGGTTCCGATAGACCGGGACAAGCTCTCTTCTAGCCTTGTTTTTTCATCAGCGTTAGTAGTTGGCTATGGAATGGGACTGACTTGCTATCATTTTTGCTAGATACCTACCCTGAAAATAATCGCATATGCGTCCCAGAGCATAATTTTCATCACAAACAAACCAAATTTTGGTATTTTTGAACGAGCAATGATGCAAAAGTATTTTTTTGTCACGTTAGTAACAAATGCTGTTGATTGCCGCCATCAAAACCGCGGGAAAATACGAAAATTCTCAAAACAACTAACAAAATTCAATTGCTGTTTTTTCAACTCAACAAAAACGCAAATGGGATGGACTTGCTATGAGCGGCAGAGTAGAAGAGAGTCCTGGAATTCGTTGATTTGTTCCAGTATGATCGTCCGGATCGAAATCCAGCTTGTTGCCGTCGGAGGGTAGCGTCAATTTTCTCCTGGATCCTGTTCAGGATCACTTTTCAGAGTACTCTGAGGGTTTTACAGATCAACGTTATGCTTCGCCAGTTACCGCACTCTGTAATGTCTCCTTTCTTCAGGACCTTTACGAGGATACCTTGCATCCAGTCAACAAATCAACGAATTCCAGGACTCTCTTCTGCTGGTGTTCGTTGATTTCGAAAAAGCATTTGACCGACTGAACCACGAAAACATCTGGGCTGCTCTTAGACGAAGAGGGGTCCCAGAGAAACTAGTCCATCTCATCGAAGCACAGTACGAGGCATTTTCGCGCAAGGTCTTGCACGACGGTGTCTTGTCCGAACCAATCCCGGAAACTGCTGGAGTGAGACAAGGATGTATTTTATCACCGCTACTTTTTATCATCGTAATGGATGAGATCTTGACTGGATCGATTGACTGTAGACCAAACCGAGGATTGCCGTGGAATCCTTCAACCATGGAGCAACTGAACGACCTTGACCTGGCAGACGATATTGTTTTGCTCGCCCAAACACAACAAGACATGCAGAGCAAACTCGATGACCTCACCGAAAGCTCCAAGGCAGCAGGTCTCAAAATCAATGTCGGAAAGACCAAGTCGATGGAAATCAATACAGGAAATCGTTCCAATTTCGTGGTAGCTGGACAACAGGTTGAGACAGTGGAGTGCTTCCAGTATCTTGGTAGCCAGATTACGCCTGATGGTGGTACCAAGAAGGACATCGAAACCCGGATCAGAAAAGCCCGATTTGCGTTTGCGAGTTTCCGAAACATCTGGCGGTCACGCCAGATCTCTCTACGAACTAAGATCCGAATCTTCAACTCAAACGTCAAATCCGTATTGCTGTACGGGTGTGAGACTTGGTACACATATGCGGTGACGACGCGAAAACTGCAAGTTTTTGTGAATCGGTGCCTGCGGAACATCATCCGCGCTTGGTGGCCTGGCAACTGGATCTCAAACGTTGAACTTAATCGCCGGTGTCATCAAAAGGCGCTAGAAATCGAGATTCGGGAACGTAAGTGGAGATGGATTGGGCACACGCTGCGAAGAGATGAAAACGAGATTTGCAGAGAGGCGCTTGACTGGAATCCAGATGGGCATCGAAGAAGAGGCAGGTCCAAAAGCTCGTGGCGACGAAGTCTAGCCGCTGAAATCCGCACAGTTGACGAGAACCTTGGCTGGCAGCAAGTGAAGACGCTGGCTCCGGATCGCCAGCAGTGGAGATCTTTTATCTCAGCCCTATGCGGCGGTCAATCGGCGCTGGACCCTTAGGTAGGTAGGGTAGGTTGCATCCAGTCAGCCGGGAATGTTGCAGTATACCAAATGCGCTTCGAGCTGCGGGTTCTGTTGGCCATCGCTATTCGTGACTCGGAAGAGTTGTTCGAAGTGCTCAGCCCATCGTTTGAAAAAAGGGTTTGTGATATAGTCCAGTTGGCAAGTCAGTTGCTTTCTAAGCCGATGTCCGTGAGTTCGAGCCCAAGAGTAAACATCGATAACAGTTGTACCGGATAAGTTTTTCAATGACTTGTCCGCCAACTTCATCGTTGATATAAGTCGCGAATGACATAAAGATGTTAAAACGACTATAATCGAAACAAAAAAAAAAAAAAAAAAAATCGTTTGAAAAATTGACAGCCATTTTTGACATGTCGCTTAGAATTCCCATAAAGGTTCTTTAAAACACCTTCAAGTATCTTAATGGTGCGTTTTAGAATGTTAAGCGAACGTTATCGACCTTCTTGAAAGACATTTTTGACATTCTCTTAGAAGCTGAATAACGTTCTCTTCAGCCACCTAAACGAACTTGAAAGTAGCTTTAAGAACTTAAATTTTGGGCTGATTAGCATTCTCTTCAGACACAAACGAGAGCTGATTAAGCTTCTATGGAACCTTTTTAAGAATTCTGGTTGCTTGGGCGGTCTTTTAGCGGCACTCTCAATGGAATATCTCCATTGGCGGCGGTTCTTTCTCCCTCTTTGTCCAGGCTCTCATGTCTCGTCTACAAACTCGTTTAACAGCCTTTTCCAGCTCCGCATATCGTAAGCGGGCGGCTGCTTTGGCTGACCCGGTACATGCCTGCTCAATTCAGACTTTCGCCTTTCTCCGATCAGCGACCATCCTCCAACTTTCATCCGACACCCATTGACTTCTTCTTTCACAAACTTTATCGAGAGTTTCATGGCTCGTCGTGATAAAAGCATTCTTGATTCCACACCACTGTTCGGGATTCAAGCTGTTCAACGTATGCCCTTTTCTGCTCGCGCCGTTAGACGCGCGCAACTCTCAGTTGTATCTAGCCAAGGACGAGGTGATAGTCACATTCAATGTGTGTGCTACGTTTGTTGTGGTCATCAAGAAGGCTCTTCTCAATTTTCGGCTGATGCAGATAGAGTCAATTTGAGAATGGAACAGTAGGCGTCGGTTGAAACTGTCAGACGCGTTTTTCAGAGCTGAAAATTTTCTATTTGGAAATTTAAATAAATTTATAGTTTTTACTCAAGAAACAAGTGCAAGAAAGTTCTTTAAGTGGACAACCGGAAGTGTATGTGTGTGAGTTTGAAGGAGGTCCATAGTTTTCGGCTTTGTTTGGCGTTTTCCCTGGTCAACTGGACAATTTCGAGAAATTTTGAAAGGCTTTCTACAACGATTTTATTCCTGGAATATCTACACGGGAAAAAATAATTGTATGCAGAAAACCGAAGCTAAGTATTTTTAATTTATAGCTCATTTTTCATAATATGGAAAAAGATATTTTGCGATGGATTGCAATGCAAACTGAGTGCGTTAATTTGGGTATAACTTTGAGATCTTAAATCATTCAATCATCAGGTACTTTAACGAGATTAAAGCTCAAAACTATGCTTAGATTTAAAAAAATAAGAATACTGATGTCAAAAGAAGGTATATATTTATTTCATTACATTGAACTTTAATGTGAAAGTCGATGATGTATCTAGATCCAAATTGTTATTTCCATACTTTTCTGATGTTTTTTTTTTCCATTTTTTTTTTTTCAATGAACAGTGATAACTTGTTAAGTTTGTGCCAAATTTTAATAAATTTGCAGTTCAAATCGTAAGGTATTTCTCCAGAAAGAGTTATTTTTATTTATTGAAGACATTTCCACTTTTCACATATTTTCACGGGGTGTTTATATTTCTGTAAATCAGCTTTCCAGGACGAAGAACTATGTAGGTAATCAGAGCATCAAGCGTCTGCACATAACGACCGTAGAATGTGAAATCAAGAAACTGATAGAGAACAAGCGCCAAACTTAGGAAGTTTCGGGTGAGATCTATCCTATTTTTCTTATTTTAACTGTATACATCAAACATTGCACTTTATAACCTAACCTTCATAATCCTTCATCCCTCCCTTGTTCCTGTATCTTTTGCGTTTTCATCACATGGTTGGCCTGGCCGTAGTGGTATCTGCAATGCATGTTCTATGTATCAGATACCATGTTGAAAAGAAAAATGTGAAACGCAAGTTTTTCATTTTCCAGGATGCATACAAGTTTTGGCCATGTTGGTGTTAGAAGAAGAAGAAGAAGAAGATGCAGATAGAGTCAATTTGATTTTCTGTTCGGCCATCTCGGGATACCTAAGTGATTTTATGTGCTGGCCAATAAGGGAAGAGCGATCACCATGTTGTTGTTGCCACAAAATTCTATAAACAGCTCTCCGTTTCCGCTCATCTGTCCTAGACCATGGTGCCCCATAATGCGCTTAAGGGGCTCAAGGTCTTGGTTGTCGGAACCAATTTTTGCATTGAAGTCACCTAAGTGGATTTGAATGTCACTCATCGAAATTTTCTCAACCACGCTGTTCAGTTGACTGTAAAACTGCTCTTTCTCCTTTCTTTCGGATTCCGTAACAATTTTATAAATCGGGAGCAGTAAGTTGTTAGCCTTAGGTCCCTATCCTGCGATGGGGCTGCCATCTTGGACTTAGCTGGAGGGAGCCGCATTTCATGAATTAAGCCGCATTTCATGAATTAAGCCGCTCGCTGTGATACAGACGCTGTTTGAGCCGCCCCTGACCTGGAGAACAGACGCGTGCGGCCACCTTCTCAGTCTGCATGCGACCAAAGCATCCATCGGGGTTAGGTACCCGATCTCCGCTTAGGTTACTCGCACCCCAGCCGGTACCGCGGGGGAGGTCGAGAAAGGAGTTGTGAATTGTCGCTGGCAACGGGTTGTATGCATTGAGAGCAAAACTTGCGCTCTCTCGCATACTTTCAGGATGTACGAACAAGGTGTTGAAATTTTGACTTGTTCAACTCTGTTCTACTTTGAGAAGAAAACACCATAAATCTCTCTCGATGGATAGAAAAAAAAAGAAAAAGATTCTAGCTTCCAACCGGATACGAAATTAACGTCTTAAGTAAGTGAACTCGATCCAGTGATGGAAAGCACTTATTATAAGTTTTTGGTATGTTTAACACTAGAAAGACCGCACCAGTCAAAATGACTGGTTGGACACTTTGTTTGTTGAATATCTTTTGCATACTTCGCTTTAAAAATTCGCAAAAAATACGACTTTTCATGAATTTTGAATCTCTACAAAACTATGTATTTTTTATTTCACTAGCACTTTTAATAAGCGAGAAAAATTTCGCCATGGACACTCGGACCGTGACCAGTCAATATGACTGTTAAAATTCACAACCCTATAACTCAAACAAGATAAATTTTTTTCGCTTGCTTTTGGTTTCGTTTGCAAGCTACATTCAAGACGATGAGTCCTAGTTGATTTATGGTGAGCAGAAGTGTGTCATTTTTCAAATCTCTTTTTTGTCGTATTAATCAATAAAAAATCTATTTTTCAGGTTAATGTCTTGGTTCCTGAAGGCTTCAAGTCAAAATTAAATTCCAATTTCAATTCAATTCACTATAGTTTTTATTTCAGAAGCTTTATGTTCATTGGAAATTGACGAAAATTTTAATTCTAGAGTTTTAGAGCTTAGAGTTATGAGTTTTGTAGTGAAAAAAATCAGGTACATAATACATATTATCGGTGTATAAAGTCTGAAAACTATCTCCAATTTCAGAGTCTCAATCTCATAGCCATTTTTGAATCAACATTGTGAAAAGTAAACTTTAACCTTTTTCTGATTGCAATTTGTATTAAATGCTTCGTTGATTTTTGGTTTCATATAAAAAAAACTGTAAAATAAAAATAGTCAGAAAATTGCTGGTCTTTCTGTGTCCTTCTTGAGACTTTCCTTCTCATTCTCTTCTGAACGCTAAGGCGCGTCTCGTTTTTTCCACCATGTGGTAGGAAGGAAATGGGCGGTTAGAGAATGTAAACATAATCTTTAAATATTTATTGGACTTTGAGAAGGCAGTTTTTTTTGCTGTTTGTATGCGATTATCTTCGGTATTTGGGCGATTTTTTTTATTCCACATCCTGTTTTCGTGTTGCTTTGAATCTTGCTCGAACTATAGAGCAAACCTTTTAGATACAGACCATTGATTTTTGATCCCATTAAATTGGAGAGCTCTTGCTTCCTGCTTAAATTCATGGACTCCGTCTCGATTGATACTGCTACGGAAATATATTACCAAGTTTCCTCATGAGCGAGGGTGTGCTTCCGCTTGCTTACGAGGCATGATTACTGCTGCTTCATAAATTAACCTTGAGGGAATACTGCAGCGTCAATATTAATGTAAGATCCACCGCCATCAAACCATGTCTTAGTACGTACCCCGCAGAAGCATTAGGGTTGCAATTTTTCCAATCCATTTGACGAGACGTTGCATACTGGCCACCATCATCAGCATCGTCATTTTTCGCATCATTAGTTGTGAATATTGCATAAGGCTCAGAATTGCGGTCACATCCAGTGGGAAAACTGGCCCCGTTATTATTGGTGGAAGCTCAATGAAATAGCCGATGCGACTCATTTGAATGTACATAATATTGCATCGGCTTTAAGGATATTGGTATATTCGCGGAAGTAACGAACTGAATTTTATTCATTTTTTTTTTCGAAATTGAGGAGCATTCGGAGAAAACTTGGTGTTTGAATCAAAACAAAACTGATGTTGGTTCCAAAAACTATTCTATTGAAACAGACTCCTTTATTTGAAACAATGTAATATGAGTTTGATTCTAAAGAAATTCTTTTGAAAAATGCATTTGTTCTTTAAACTAAAAAAATCTCTGAGTCAAAGAATTTGTTTTAATGTCAAAGGTGAAAAATTTTTTGAAGTAAAGGAAAACAGATAAGAAACAATTTTCAGTGAACCTACTTGGTAATGTAATGTTTATCAAAGCAAATTTTTGTGGTGTTTTGTCAAGTGGTTTTTGACATAGCGTTCAATGAAAAAGTTTTTTCTACTTCATTTTTTGGGCAACTCATGCACCATATATAGTGCATACTATGAACCAACCATTTTTCAAATCAAGGCTATTTTTGATAACGTTTTCTGTCTCCTGAAGCCTGACCTTCAAAATAATTCAATTTTTTTATTTTGTCGAATTCTAACAAATTTAACAAATAGTTCTCCTTCGGCATAAAACAACATTTTTGACTTTTTATCACTCCAACAAAGTTTTTGTCAGGTGCCCGCTAAAGAGTTCGTTATTGCTGTCCATTTAGAAATTTTTCAAAATGTTTCCCAACAAGCTGTCCTAATATTTTGCCCACGATTTAACCACCGTATTTTGTTTATTAACCGGGGGGCAGCTTTTCTATCTTGTAGAAATGAAATCAGGCCTTGTTTTTTAGTCAGCTAGATAAACCAGTCAGAAAAAAAAATCTTTTTTATTATTCCCTCTATTGATATTTTCGGATAGAGCTTGAAGAAACTCTCACATTCCTTCACTTTATGGAATCAATAATCTTCACTTTTATCCGAATTTCCAGCTGTTTTTGAGTCTCCCACTTGGACTTTCCTGTATTTTTCTCGATCCTGCTCAAGAAATTTTGTCTATGAACTTCAGTATTGGACGGTATTATAAAAATCACTTGACAGATTGTCACTAAATTTCATACATGTACACATTACACGTACACATCACACATACCTAGGTAGCTTCACTGAAAATTTCGTCAAATTCCATTCATGGTCTTCTTACGGCTTTGCTTAACTATCGTCCAATATTTGGCGATTGGGAGAAGTTCTGGTGTGTTGGGAGGGTTCCTTGGGGACAACCTGAATGTTGTTAGCGGCATACCACTCCATGACCTTTTTTCATAATGGCAGGGTGCCAAATCCGGCCAAAACAGACAGAAAACCCAAGCAACCAGAATTCCTTAAAAAGGTTTCATAGGAGCTTAGTCAGCTCTCGTTTTTGTCAGAAATGCTAATCAGCTCAAAATTAAAGTTCTAAAAGCTACTGAAGTTTGTTTAGGTGGCTAAAGAGAATGCTTTTCAGCTTCTAAGAGAATATCAAAAAACTTCTACGCCCCGGAAAAAAAACCGGTTGACAGATTGCTCTGACTACTAGAAGACTATTTCTAGAGTTTGTTTTGATTAGGTCGTATGAGCCAATATAAACAAAATGGAGTTATTGGCTGCAAACGATTGATAAATACATGCTCTATGTTATGTAGAAATTTGGTTTTATTCAAACAATAAATAACATGAAAAAAATTGATTTGAATTTAAGACGTATAATGACTAAAATATTTTTGCGTGCGAATTGGTTTTAACGACGTTTTGCGCTGCATTGAATTGCCGTGCAACCAAAGGTCGCAAAAACACTTTTCGGCGAAGTGGTTTTTACGACAAAATGCATTTCCGCAGAAAGCGCGTCGCTGAGTGTCCAAAAGTTGTAACTTTGTACGAAAATGGTGTGTGAGAGTGATTAAAGTAGAACTTCTTCATTGCTGTTACTTGGTAAGTTCAAAAAACGCTTCTATCATGGTTGGACAAGTTTTCAGCCTCGTATTTTTGTTTTGAATTACAGAGGCAGTGGGTATTACCGCAATTATCGGGGTCATAGAGAGTAACCAGCTGTCCAGTCGGATAGATATATTCCTGATGCACGCAGTCCCTCGCAGCACCGATTCCAGACTGCTGGAGCGAGGAAGAGGATATTTTCCACTGGTAGAGAAATGTAAGCGAAGCAGATTTAAATACATTGGCAAGACCCGCTTCACAATTATTGTGCAATTCGGATAATCTGTAGACAGCATATCACCCGTGGGGATCCTGATAACACTCCAGATCTTCAAAAGTAAGTCCTCTTTCTTTTATTCTCCATATTGAGGTACTTTGAAAATTGTCACACCAAAAGTTTCTTCTAATCACATGATAGTAATTGTGCAGATCTCCATAAGAATATTAATCATGGTACTTTGTAGTACTTGAAGATAGTTAGCAGGAATTAGTGAAGTTTTAGACAAATGAAATCGGATTTTAAGAGAAAATTCATCAACCTACAAAACGACGTTTCAACCAAATATGCAACGCAAAAGGTTGTATGTGCATGTTTACAGAAACAACCAAATCTATGCCTGTATTTAATACACGAGCGTATATCTAATCTTTTTCTGCATCGCATATGAAATTTTGCAACAATTCTGAGCGATATTATTAAGATAAGAATTAAATATGTTTAGTAAATCTTCAACAGCGATTTTCTCGAAACACGCGAAGTGGCTCATACGACCTAATCAAGACAAACTCTAGATTTAATTGTTAGGTTGCCGGTCTATCTTATTAATTTTAATTATCTATATTGTTTCGATTACAAAAGCTACTTACGCTTAGAGAATTGAACCGCTGCTCTCTAGGTTCTCGCTAACTTTCAGCTACTCAGTTCAGAGTGACGGTTACTCAGTTGTCGCCAAAACCGCACCTACTCAGTTCTGACTAAACGGCTTTTACTCAGAAATGACTAACAGCCCTTTTCGCGACAACTGAGTCATGGTTACTCAGAATGCGCGAATAGTTCTGAAGCGGTTTCTTGCCGCTTTTTTCATGTTAGAATAGTTAAAACCTGTATTATTATTCATACTAATTATGGATTTGTTGATTTGATAAATATCAAAAGTAAAAATAATGTCCATACACCTTTATTTTAAAAAAATCCACAAACTTGTTGAAATTTTTTTTCACCCGTCGGGTTTCGTCTCTCGGGCCAGGACCCAGTATGCCGTACCAGATTCAGCTTTGGACCATCATCGTTTCGTCATTACAGGGATAAATAAAATCGAATTAATACCTAGAAATTACCTTTAAAATGAATATTCACCATGTAAGTTTTCTAGTTTTGCCGCAGAAAAACAAACCAAGTCCGACCACCTCGCACAAACTGATCAACATTTACTCAGTTGTCGCCTTCAAGCACTCGAGTTCTCTGAGTGCCGAATTTTCTGACATCTGAGTAATTTTTCCGCTGATATCTGAGTTCATTAAAATCAGCCGTCGGCTGCTTCATACATGTGGCGACGTATGAGTAAAAGGTAGGCGGGCTCTGGGTATTTCAAATTTAGAGAGTTACAATGAAACTCACTAGTCTCTCGACCAATCCAGCAATAGTTCATTGCCACTGTAATAATTAGTATTTAAACTTAATGTCATTTGAGATGATTGAATGGGTTGGTCAATAGTTTGTACCTTATTTCGTTTAGAGGACTTTCAGTATATTCAATAAAAAATAACAAAAATTCTCATCACCAAAAATTTATTCGAATATCTTAATATTGATAAGATAAGTTTGAAAAATTCTTAAATTCCATTTGTAAATATCAGTAGTGGTATAAACACAACAAATACCAAGACAAGAAATTGACAGACATTTTTAACATGTCGCTTGGTATTCCCATATGGGTTTTTTAAACCACCTATAAGTATCTTAACGGTGCGTTAGAATGTGTTAAGCGAACGTTATCGACCTTCTTGAAAGAAGTTGCATTAAAAGCGCTTAAAAGTTCCGTTATTTAAACCATTCAAAAGGCGACGGAAGTTCCTGAGTAACTTTTATGTGACAAGAGTCACCTGAAGCTCCCGTAAAACTCTTTTCAGCCAAATGTGAACTTTGGAGTTCTATCTATAAGTAAAAACGCGACTTTTGGTTGCTTGGGAAGTCATGTTTCTTCATCAAAGGCAGCAAACGCTTTTTAAGACACTCTTTTACGTAAATTACCTGGTTGACGGTACCGGCTGGAATGAAAATGTCACTTTACAAGCTTCAGGTACAGATAGCTTCTCAAACGAGATATTTCTTGACAACCTTTGATAGTTTAATATGCTTTTAAATGTTTAAAATGTCTGTCACCTTTCCCCGTTCGGTTGCTGAATGAAATTATTGTCTCGGAAGCAGTCTGAAGTCTGCTTTGGCGTGGGTTTCGCCGCCCACTACCACGCAATCAAACTTTATCAACAATGTCGTATACAGCTTCCGAGATCTTGTTTTTGCCATAAGGTTTTGCTTTTGATTGCAATTAGCAGTCACTACCTTCTTATAAGTCGATAGTTCGGAACGTTTCCCTGATGAGTTTCTCATGTCGAAGGCGCTTTGCCATTGTTGCCAGTTTTCAACTTATTTTTACTGGTTCGTGCTAACGAGCCTATAGTAAACAAAGAGACGAAATGTCACGATTGGAATTATTGATTTTCTGTCATTGTCATTCCAATCGAGCAAAACCTAGCAGTCTTGAAGGTAACCCTACAGCAGGGTTGCAAGCTTATTACTATAATCTCTTTGTTTACTATAGTCTCTTTAGCTCGAGCCACCACATGTTATGGGTACTAAGTTGTGAGCCAAACCAAAAAATTCCTCGGGTGGACAGATGAGGTCGTTGACCCGCTTCCAAGCTACTTTTGTTATCCGTGTGGCACGTTCGCAAAGTGTTCATCAACCAACTATATAATCCACGTTTTTGGTTTTATAAATGTTGTTTATTCGCGGCACAAATAATAAATTCAACGTTTTTAGGGAAACACAAAGTAGATTAACACTATTTATTCTTATTTTAATAACTTTTGAACTTAAAATTAAATCATGCTAACTATACAAAAATACTATAAACTGGAGTGGCCGATTGCCTAACTTCGTGTATCGTCATGCATCGGAGATCCGAATCCAACTGCCGAATACCGCGAAATCCGCCGAATCGATACTGCTACCGCAAATTGTGAACTCTCCGGAGTTCCATCCGCGATGTTTTTCCTTATCAGAGAATCTTCGCCGTCATTATCACCCGTCCTTATCGGTGATGATACAGTCATGATGGATAATGATGCACTCGCTAAGAATGGGTGACGAAACAATAGATCGATAGGCTGGAGGGAGATCATGGTCTGGCTCAACTACTTTGTTTCACCCCAAAGCGCTTGTGTTTTTTCCCGCGTTGGGTGTTGGGTGCCAAATCTGTAGTACTCGAACGCTATCGCACTCATTAGCGATAGATATTGTGCTTATAGTGTGAGAATATCATTGCCCAAATTCAACTCAGCTACGCTAGATGATCTCCTGGGCATTGTGGAGGTTTGAACTTTTGATTCGGGTTCAGTTGTGGTACGATCGTTGAGTTGCATGCGTCATCATCGTACAGAGAACTTTCCTGTTTAAGGCATTTCACGTTTTGCAGCGATTTTTTTCAAGGAGAACGTTGGACTCCAGTTGTTTCCAACTCACACCTGATTTTAAAAGCGACTAAGATTAGTGGTGGCTCAACTGCTGATGCTAATCGGCGATGTCAGATCATTCTTGCCGACCTGATCTATTTCGGTGATAAATTTAAGTTTTTCTAATATTTTGAAGTTTTTTCGAAGCACTTGACAAAGGCGTCAGGCGGAGTAATTTCTAAATTTTCGCGGAACGGTCGTTTCAGGAGAAATGTATCAGAAGAAGGAAAAACTCTTATCGGCCGGGCAAACCATAACCAGGCTAACGATCTCCTCAGGGAGTGGTGCATTAAGCCGTTAGCAAAACTTTTTAAACTAAAACGTATAGGATTATCAACTTCACTTTTAAAATGGATCGAGTCATATTTGTCAGATCGAACGCAGGTAGTCCGTTTTAAAGGAAAAATCTCGACAGAAATACAGGTCACTTCTGGTGTTCCACAAGGATCTCACTTGGGCCCCTTGTAATTTATAATTTTTGTTGACGATATCAATTTAGTATTAAATAGCGTCAAAGTACTCATTTATGCCGACGATATGAAACGTAACAGAATGGATTTACAGCATTTTCAGGATGATATTGATATTTTCTACACTTGGTGTGCAAAAAGTCTGCTAGATCTCAATATTAAAAAGTGCAACATTATATCTTACTCTAGAAAACTGAACCATCATGATTTTAATTTTACTTTAGGGCAGCAGCAGATTGAAAGATGTAACAAAATTAGGGACCTAGGTGTAATACTGGACACCAAACTAACTTTTATTAGCATTTTAACACGATTATTAATAAAGCTTCCAGTATGTTAGGGTTTATCAAAAGATTCTGTTATCACTTTAAGGACCCTTATACAATAAAAACACATTTCATATCGTATGTAAGATCTATACTCGAATATTGTAGTGTAGTTTGGTTCCCGTATCAGCCCACTCATGTTACAAGAATAGAATCGGTTCAAAAACAATTTCTACTGTTTGCACTAAGAAAGCTGGGCTGGAGTTCCACTTTAATTCTTCCATCATATGAAGCACGATGCATGTTAATCAATATTGAAACGCTTGGAAAACGAAGAGACGTTGCTATGATTTCCTTTGTTAACGATATTATCTCCCAACGTGTAAAATCAGAATACTTGTTAGAAAACTTGAACTTTTACACACCCTCACGCATACTAAGAACCAGAAACTTATTTCAAGCTGAGTCTCAACGAACCATGTACGCTAGCAACAAACCTGTAAACCAGTGATGAAAACTTATAATCAATATTGTGTACATATTGACATAACCATGTCCAGAGCTGCAATAAGAAAAGTGTTAAACAGAAGACATTTACAAAATAGTGGTTAAGACAATTTTTGTATGAGCAAATTGTAAACGTAGTCTACAACTGATTGACGAAATAAATAAATAAATAAAAAACCTGCACAATCTTCCGAGGATATTTAGGTCTCGCCTTACAGCGTAATGTGCCGAATGTGGAATGTCCGAGAAATTGGAGAACGGTTGCCATGGACCGAGTGAATTTTAGGAATTATGCTCATCATTTTGCAGAGCGATTGTTGAAATATAAAGCTAGCATGTCTGAAGATTTTGAAAAGTTCTATCGATGGGACAAAAAGTTACTCGAAGTACAATTTTTAAGGGTGCACTATACTTTGAGTAATATGTTCCATATATGGTTTTGACTTGTTTTAAAGTCCTGTATTCGAGAAAGTTTTTGTGGTTTTACGAAATTATAACACGGTTATAAGTACCCAACAAACAAATGAAAAAATAATTTCAAAACATTCTTCTTCAAATTCTCCAAAACAATCATCAAGTTGAGCTCATACAAGCCCCTTATAAAATCACAAGTTTTTTTACCCCTTCCCTATTTTGAATTATTAATCTAATTATAAAATTGGAGGCGTTTTTTTTGTAACATCATCACGTATAAATGGACGATCGCAATGAAGCGAAATTTGGTATCCGAAGGATTTCCGGGTCAGAGATGGTTTGTACAATAGTTTCAAGAATATAACTTTTGATGGAAGCGGGCCCCCCATTTAAAATCAACTGATAATGGTACAATTTAAATACGATTTTCATGAAACAATATTCTCGTGCACGAAGAAGTTATGGACGTGTAGATGAGGTTGGTTAAACATGCATAGAGATTTATCAGGTTAAAGGTAAAACGAAGTTTTCTGTGTCAGCTAGTAGAAATTAAAAACAGTTTCGTTAATTTGTCTCTGGGAAAAAGTCAAACGGAGCCATAACTTTCTGCGGCGTTGGAAAGTATGCTTCATCAATGTGTCACCACCGAATTGATATCATCCTTATGGGATTCAATTTCCACATTTTTCCTATTATGTTTTATCTGGCAGCCGCCACCCATCCAATTCTTCCAAGTCAAAAAAACAAACCAAGGCAAGTTGCATTAGGTTCACACGGAAAGCTCCGTGCATGGAGCTCCTATTTCAGCGAGCCCATTTTCAACTGGTGGGTACCCCTAAACAGGATGACTTCCAGGACGGT
The DNA here is from genome assembly GCF_029784155.1 of Uranotaenia lowii. Lineage (NCBI taxonomy): Eukaryota > Metazoa > Arthropoda > Insecta > Diptera > Culicidae > Uranotaenia > Uranotaenia lowii. The sequence continues at coordinate 225,935,342 of NC_073692.1, forward strand.
AGGGTGGTTTCGGGAGGATGTTAGTCCTAGGAAGCACACTGTTTTAGCGTTGACAAACGGCCATCGTTCAGTGGCAATCCGCCTCCCTCCTTTAATGGGGCTGCCGTGTCGAAGAGACGTTTTTTTTCTGCTGCTGCTGCTGTCCAACCAAACCATCGACTTGACTGAGAGTTCTTGACTTTAGTTTGGATTTTGTATGTGTGCCGACACCACTCTCATGTATGTGTGTGTGTGTGTGTGTTTGTGTGCGGTTGTACGTGTTCAGAAGGTGTCTTCCAAGCGATAGTGGGAAAATATTATGCTGTTCAGTTTTACATTCTGCTTTCCGGTAAATCGTATCCCATTATACGTAAGACAATCTCACTAAAGAGGATTTCTCTGCTCCTATATCGGATTGAATAGTTGAAAAGTTGGATGGTCATTAGCAATCCAAATGAGACCGGGTTCATTGATTGGATATCTTTAGGAGTTCGCTTGAAAAATACGTACGATAACGTACGATCACATAAAAAATGACATTGGAAAATCAAGCTATTCTTCAACTTAAGTGAAGTAATGTAAAGTCTAACAACAATCCATAGAATAATGTTGCAGTCCTGTGTCTAAAACGTGCCGTTTTTAAACGAACTGGACACAAAACAATACGAGAACAAAGGATATAAGTGAATAACTTTACACGTCCTTGAGTTTGAAAGTGACCCCAACTTCTGGAAATTCTGAGAATATTCAGTGATTCTTAACCAGATCCAGCCAGAAGGCCTAAGAAGGGCCCTCATGTTTCTTCAACAGAGAAAGCAGACGCTTATTTACACTCCTTGCAGTAGGTCTTTCCAGCAAAAAGCGCTCTCTATTTGCCACATGTAGGGAACCTGGTTACGAAGAAAGGGCAAGATGCGCCACCATCAGTATTTCACAAATTAAACATTTTTCAACATTTCTGAAAATGCCAATTTGTTCTATTACTACTTTTTTGCGTTCATAAACATTTATGGAGCTTCTAAGTTTTTTATATCCCGTAAATTTGATGTGAAATGAAAGCAAAAATTTTTAGGATTTTTCTCTTGCAATTTGCAGCGCGCCATGTCTTAAAGCATGTTTCATATTTGTTTAAATTTATGTACAATTTTTATCACAATACTTTAAAAGAAATTTCTATGTGAAATTGGAAAACATAACTTTAATATAAACGGAAATATTTGAAATTCCTGAATTTCATAAAGATTTAGTTAACTTTATGAAGAGATTAACCACCGTAATTTATATTTGTAGCTTTTAATTTATCGGCCTTAGCGGTGAAAAGTGATGTCCTTTTTAGTAGGGACATCTAAAGATTATGAAATTTTTTATAAAGCTTAGTTCTTTTAGAAATGGGACAGTTACGAATGCATGTATCTCAAAAACCATTCGTTTGATCGAAATATTTTCTATGAAGAAAATGAAGGTAATTTTATAATATTTCATGAAAAAATAAGAAAAAAATTATTTATCGTTTTTTGTTAGAGAAATTTCCACTTTATTCTTGGTATCTCCCATTGGCCGGCGCACACTTTTTTCAGTCATGATATTGATCAGTTTCTCCAACTTATACTTCGTCAAATCTAAAATTTTAGGTGGCTTCACTCTCTTTCTTCAATTTCTGATACTTTTTGGTCCAACACTTCTCTTTTAAAAGAAACTGGAAGCATTTTAGTAAATACAGTTGTTGCGAAATGAATAAAATTTGATTATTTTTGACCGCAGTTTTGAACGTTTTTCATGTAAAAATCTGGCAAAATCTGACAAAATCGAAGTTAAACCATCATAAGATTGAACTTGAAGTACAATTGGTTAGTATAAATCGTAGGTTGTGGATGGTACATACAAGATTACTCTTTTAAGGCTTTTAAAAACAGCGAAAACCAAAGTTTTGTTTTAAAATTTTTTGTTTTTTATTTCGCAGGAGCAAAATTTTGGTAAATCGTTATATTTTTATACAAAATAACCAGCAAATAAATACTTTAATATACTCGGGATCTTGCAACGAGCAGACATGGTATAGGATTCAAACGCTGGAATTTGTTTAAAAAAGGGTATTTCATAAGTTTCGTCGTTCATCAGAAATCATCTGTCCCATAGCCTCGGTACCAGCTTTACAGCTTACGAGCTCTGAAACTAGCAAAAAATGGTTGTTTGAGGTTGGGTTTCAATGAGTCATCACTAAGCAACACTTTCAGCTTATCGAAGAAATTTTTTTGGACATTTCAGCGATCTACCCTTAGTTTTTCGCTTATTCAAAATTAAAAATGCTGGTATGAAACTTCACTTCCCTGATGACCCTGAACCGTAGTTGCCGATCATATGCTTCACTCCAATGCTTGATTTGAACTTTGTGGACAGTGACAGTGTTTACATACTTATCCATCACAAAAACTTAGTAATTCTTTGAATAATCAACGGTTTTGTCAGCTAACAATTTGATAATGACGAATTTTAAAGGAAACTGTGCAAAATTATTTTTTTCTTTTTCTCTTGCATCGTTCATATCTCAAAAACGCGTAAATTTTAAATTTTGAAAAAAATAGGTCGAATAGTACTTTTTACAGGCAACAAAATGCTGTCAAAATTTTGAATATCTGATAACTATGAAAGGAGCTAGAAGCAAATGAAAGTGTCCCATTTCTAAAAGAACTAAGCTTTATAGATGGATAGAAGGTTAGATAAAATGAAAGATGGTGAAAATGGGCGGGTCGAATTTATCTAGAATCATTATCATCACATATCAAATTTTTGTTGCTCACGGGCCTACTACTATGAAGTGGTGGATACAGATAGAATTGCATCTACCACCACACATTAGTAGGCCAAGTGTGGTCCGCCCCACAAGGAAAAACTTGCAGTGCGGACGAACAAAAAGATGATAAGCTCCCTTTAACTCAGAAACGCATCTATCGATGTATAATCTTCTCAGTTTGTTATCTTCGCATTCGTTACATCCGGGGTTTGGATGCGAAACGGTACGGTCGATTGTCTGATAGTGACCTACCACCGATGCTATGATGTCGTGTTTTTTATGTCTTTTTGGCCGAAATTCAAATTTAGCTTTAATAATAACAATACCAAAAAATACAATAAATAAGGAAATGGATTTCTAACATCATTTTTTTACTCATAATTATCACACAAGCTCAATAATAATAAATTTAACTGATAACATAAATAAAAACTATCAAACAAATCACACACTTTTATTGTCATCTTCGGTAACTCATTGATATTTTTTTCACAATGATTTTTCTTATTCTGAACTCGAAATTTGCTTCAAAATAATTTCCAAGCAGCCTAGTTTTAAAATTTGGAATAAATAAAAAAAAACAAAACACTGATTCCGAAAAAAATGATTTTAAATAAATGTCTCATCAGGTAAAAATTAACCATGATTAATTATTAGGAAAATGATAATAATTGGTAATTAGTTTCCATCTTAAATTTATTTCTTTTCTTCATTTTCAACTGAAGCGTTGATTAAAAAATTACGCTGACGTGTTTTGAATAAAAAAAAATCGCCTTCAAAAAATGTGATTTTTCGATAAGGAAAAAAGAAGGTTTATGGTTTTAGAACATCAAAAATTCAAAATTGAAAAACAAACGCAAATTTATCAAAAATATTCAAAAAAAAATGTTTGACTTTGAAATTCGGTAAATTTAATTAAAAGTTGAAAAACAACTGTACTATAAAATTCGGTAAATTCAATTGAAAATTAAAATATAATATTTTTTGGTCTTGGATTTCAAACCAACAACTTTCTTTTTGAAATTCCGAAAATGTCGGGCATTTAAAAAAGAAACTGATTTTCTTGAAATCCAAGACCGAAAAATAGCAAAAATAATACACTAAACATCAAAAACGGTCGATAACATAAACCTAACAGAAGATTGAGATAAAAAGATTGTTTTTTACCATTCAAAAAAGATTTTTTCAATAAACACGACTTACCTATATAAAAACTTATTTATATAATTAGATTGATAACTCAAGGGAGAACCATTTTGGTGCTTAAGTTTAAATAAATGATTCAGTTGATTTTAGCGTCCTCAACTCGAATCTTTTGTCAAACTTGGTCTGTAACCTTTAATTTTGGTGAAGTTTAAGGGAAATCAATCATTGATAACTGATTATCTAAAAAACATACATTTGAGAAAAAATCTGATTCTGATTTTGTTTACTATACTTCATTCAATTAAGGAATAATATTTTGACGAAGATGATGCATGATATTAAGAAGTAAAGTTGATTTCATTTTATAAATTTGTTGAAACCTGCAAAACCTTTCAACCTATTTTGGCATTCGAGTCCGTTGAAAGTTTTAAAAAATCGTTAAATGATATAACTTTTATCTCAGAACTCAAAATAACTTGCATCTTCAGGAAACTTGATAATTGATTTCAAACTTTTATTTTGAAATGTTTTGTTTTTGTTTAAAAGTGTTTTCAAAAAAGTGCAGAACTTTCTTAATTAGTTTTATCTGTTTTTTAAAGTTATTTCAATAGCAAAAGCTGGTAAAAATATACATATGAGGATTCAGGGCATCCAAATCAATCAAAATGACGTTTTAAATTCCTTGCGCCTCGAAAGGATGTAAATTTTTTGGCCTTGTATAATTTATCAAAACCTGTTTAAATGTGATTGAGCATTGAGAAGAAAAAGGAAAAAAAATAAAAGAGGCCGAAAATGGTTTCTTAAAGAATATTTCATATCAGCATAACATTTGTAAAGAAATTGAAGTAAAAATATTATATGAAATTGGCCCAAGTACACTGCTCTGAGGGACACCAGCTCAAATGGGTGTCCTTTCAGAGCATGAATTTTTACAGTTTATAGTTTATAGCTGCCGCCATTGAAAATATCCGATTACTATATGATATTTCTTGCCGCCTTAGTGGCGCAAAGTCAGGACAGATCGAACAAATCAGCTCAAGCGATGGACTGAGCATTTTGAACATCTTTTCCGAGCCACAAAAAGCGATGGCCATCAGAATCCGCAGCTCGAGACGCCAAGGAGACCTGACATAGTGCGGTAACTGGCGAGGCATAACGTTGATCTGTACAACCCTGAAAGTACTCTGCAAAGTGATCCTGAACAGGATCCAGGAGAAAATCGACGCTACACTCCGATGGCAACAAGCTGGATTCCGATCCGGACGATCATGTGTGGACCACATCACAACGCTACGAATCATACTGGAACAAATCAACGAATTCCAGGACACTCTTCTGCTGGTGTTCGTTGATTTCGAAAAAACATTTGACCGATTGAACCACGAAAACATCTGGGCTGCTCTAAGGCGACAAGGGGTCTCAGAGAAACTAGTCCATCTCATCGATGCACAGTACGAGGCTGGAGTGAGACAAGAATGTATTTTATCACCGCTGCTTTTTCTCATCGTAATGAGATCTTGACTGGATTAATTAACTGTAGACCAAACCGAGGATTGCGGTGGAATCCTTCGATAATGGAGCAGCTGAACGACCTTGACCTGGCAGACGATATTGTTTTGCTCGCCCAAAGACAACAAGACATGCAGATAAAACTCGACGAGCTCACCGAAAGCTCCGAGGCAGCAGGTCTCAAAATTGTTGATGTGGAATGACTTCCCCTTTTATTAGAACGAAAATGAAAACTGGCAACATTATTTTGTTATCTTGAAAGCTCTCCTTCTGAGTGCAAGTCAGTTAAACTTCCGCCTTTGTACACAACGGATCAATAAAAATTACTGTTATTCCCTACGCTGCGCATGTTCTTTATTCGGTTCTTCTCCCGACTTATCCGAGGATAATTTCGCTGGAACTCTGTTGGCTTTGCTCATCAGGTTATGGGCCCAGAGTCGGAAAGTTGGAAAAGTGAAAACATTTGAGAAAACTGCTAGAAGAAAGTTTTTTGTGGGCACGCGTGTTTTTAGCGAGAAAAGAAAAATGGCGGAAAGTGTAAAAGTGTCCTTCGCGAAATTGAGCTCCACGAATTACTCATCGTGGAAATTTCGCATGCAAGCAATGCTTGAGCGTGACGACTTGTGGGATGCAGTGGAGTCAATCAAACCGGAACCGGGCTATGGGCAGTGGATGCGAAGCGACAGAAAAGCTCGATCGGCAATAGCTTTAGATTAGCAATAGATTTAAAAGAAAAGCTGTTAGTGCACGGGAAATGTGGGAAAGTCTTCAATCTTACCACGAGAAGGCTTCGATTGGGAGCCAAGTGTTACTGCTTAAGCAGCTGTGTTCGCTGAATCTGCGCGAGGGAGGCGATGTGGAGAAGCACATCGAAGAGCTCGAATATCTTTTCGAGCGGTTGGACAGTGTTGGCATTCAGTTGGTGGAATTGCTCCGAGTTGCGATGGTGTTGCGAAGTTTCCCTGCGTCATATGATAGTTTCGTTACGTCACTGGAAAACCGTCCGGTTGGTTATTTAACGATGGATTTAATCGTGGAACGTTTGCGCGATGAAAGTTTGTAGCGGGAGGGCCAAACAGGGGCAACCATCAAGGAGGAGAAGGCCATGAAGGTGGATGTGAAAAAGTTTGTGAGAAAATGTCATTTTTGTCATAAACCGGGCCACTTTAAGAGTGTGTGTGCTGAATATTCGGAGTGGAAGAAAAAGAAGAAGCCGGAGGCGTATCAAGTTGTTGTGGAGCAGCAAGCTAAACAGGTTCAGGTGGAAAAACCAGTGTCATCAAAATTGGAAGTGTACAGTGAATCCTATGGTGGACAGATCTGTTTCATGGCGGGCGATGTGATTCCTGGTGCCTGGACGGTTGATAGCGGATGTACGTGCCACATGACGAATGATCGCCAGTTTTTTAATGAATTTAAACGCGATTACGTCATTGATGTCACTCTAGCTGACGGTACAGTGACAAAATCTGCTGGATGTGGAAGCGGGGTGTTTTGCGGTGTGGACGGAGATGGTAAGCGTGTGGCCATTGCGCTTGATTTTGTTTTGTATGTTCCTTCTTTGGAGGGCGGTTTGATCTCTGTTCGGAAATTGGCTATGAAAGGACTCAAAGTTGTTTTCACGGCTGAAAGATGTGAAGTTCGCGGTTCGAATGGCAAAGTGGTCGCCATTGGTGAAATCGTCGGAAGCCAATATAAGTTGAAGACAGTTGAAGCGTGTCTGGTTGCGGTGGGTAACCACCAAGGGAAATGTCAACATACCTGGCACAGGAAGCTCGGCCATCGTCATAGAAAAGAAACAGTTGGACAGTGGTTTGGATATTAAAGACTGTGGTGAGAAAATCGTGTGTGAGTGTTGCTTGAAAGGGAAAATCGTTCGCAAACCCTTTCCGTTAGTAACAGAGCGAAAATCAAACCAGCCATTGGACATAATCCACACTGACCTCTGTGGACCAGTAGACAATTCGAAGCCTAGTGGAAACAAATATATGATGACGATGATCGACGATTGGAGTCGATATTGCGTGGTATACCTACTCAAATCCAAAGATGAAGCGGCGATCAAAATAAAGGAGTATGTTCGATGGACCGAGAACATTTTTGGTCGGAAACCCCGTATCATCCGTTCTGACGGCGGTGGAAAGTACATTGGCGAGAATCTGCGGCAGTTCTATAAGTCTGAAGGTATCCAACCGCAGTTTAGTGCACCGTACTCCCAGCAACAAAATGGCATAGCGGAGAGAAAGAATCGTTCGTTGCAAGAAATGGCCACTTGCATGCTTTTAGACGCTGGTATGCCGAAGCGATATTGGGGCGAAGCTGTGATGACAGCAGTTTATCTACAAAATCGGCTCCCGTCACGAGCGGTTGAGCGAACGCCATTTGAATTGTGGACCGGTCGTATGCCTGATCTGAAGCATCTCCAGGTATTTGGTTGTGTTTCTTACGTTCGAATACCAAGTGCTAAACAGAAGAAATTCGAGAATAGAGGGCAAAGACTGATATTTGTGTTGGATATTCGGATGACCACAAGGCATATCGCTTCTTGGACCCCAGCACGGATCGAATTACTATAAGTCGAGATCACACACCCATCGAACTGGGAAATGGATCCGAGGCGCAGGAGGAGAAGTGGATTGAAGAAAAATCACCTGAACCTGTGGAAGAAGATGGTGATGAAGTGGAAGTGTCTGGCGTTCCAATGGCGGAGGAGCCTGAAGAGCCAAGTGAAAATTCAGTGTACGAAGATGCTAATGCATCATATGAAAGTTATTTTTTTGGATTTGAACGAGACGAAGAATTTGTGCGAAGGTCAAATCGGATAACTCGTGGAATACTTCCACAACGATTTGATGATTATGTGGTGGGACTCGTTTCTCACGAAGATGAACCAAAAGACTATAAAAGTGCTTTAAAAATTCCTGCGTGGAAAAGTGCAATGCAAGAAGAAATAGACGCTCACGAGAAAAATGGAACCTGGAAGCTCGTTGAATTACCTGCAAATAAGAAATTGATCGGTGCAAAGTGGGTGTTCAAATTGAAGAGGGATGAAACGGGAGCTATAGTGAAGAACAAAGCCAGAATAGTTGCCCAAGGCTATACCCAACAGTTTGGACTAGACTACAGTGAAGTGTTTGCACCAGTTGCGCGGCAGGCAGTTTTACGATTGATGCTTGCAATTGCTGGTAAACGGAAGATGGTACTCAGGCAGTACGACTGCAAAACGGCTTACTTGAACGGTACTGTCCAGGAAGAATTATACATGCGACAGCCCCCTGGCTTCGAAATCCCAGGCAAAGAAGATAAAGTGTGCAAATTAGAAAGGAGCATCTATGGTCTTCGACAATCGGCGCGGTGCTGGAACAAGGCATTGCACACTGCACTTCTAGAGTTAGGATTTGTGGAGTGTAATTCTGATTCTTGCCTTTACAAACGTGCCAATGAGTGTACTGAAGTTTATCTATTGGTGTACGTGGATGATTTGTTGCTGGGATCCCCTGAAGAGTCGGAAATAGACTGTGTTTTTGCTGGACTGCGTTCAAAGTTTGACGTCAAGTGCTTAGGACCTGTAAAGCATTTTTTGGGTCATGATATCCAGAAGGAAGACGGTTATTATACGCTACGATTATCATCTTACATCGAGACTATAATCGAAAAGTTTGGTATGCAGAACGCCCACCCTGTGAAAACGCCGATGGATGCCAGTGGGTATGCCAGTGTCAACGAAGACAGTTTGCGATTTATGGATACGACCCTGTATCGCAGTCTTGTTGGTGCATTATTGTACCTCGCTGTGAACACAAGACCCGATGTAGCGTTGAGCGTTGGATTGTTGGGCAGAAAAGTGAGTGAACCTAACAAATCTGACTGGAATGCGGCAAAACGAGTTGTACAATATTTGAAAAGTACCAAAGACTATCGACTTAAATTTGACCCTGGTGACGGTTGGAAGTTGATAGGGTACTCTGATGCGAATTGGGGAAGCGATATTCGCACACGACGTTCTACTACTGGATTTGTAGTCTTTTATGGAGGAGGGCCAATCAGCTGGACCAGCAGATATGTCAGGATTCTGTCGCGTTGTCATCCATGGAGGCAGAATACAACGCCCTCGCATTGACGTGCCAAGAAATTGTGTGGTTAAAGAGATTACTAGCAGACTTCGATGAACATCAAGAGGAAGCCACTACCGTGCTTGAGGACAACCAAGGTTGTTTATCTTTTGCTGTGTCAGAAAGAGTAAGCGGCAGAGTCAAACACATCGATACGATGGGTCACTTTATCCGCGATCTATGCGAACAGCGGATTATCAAGTTGATGTACTGTCCTACGACCGATATGTTGGCTGATGCTTTAACAAAACCTTTAGGGCCGGCCAGGCTGCGTAAATTTGTTGACGGAATTGGATTATCTGGTTAGGACCGTCCGGTAGTCATTCAGGAGGAGTGTTGATGTGGAATGACTACTCTATTATTAGAACGAAAATGAAAACTGGCAACATTATTTTGTAATCTTGAAAGCTCTCCTTCTGAGTGCAAGTCAGTTAAACTTCCGCCTTTGTACACAACGGATCAATAAAAATTACTGTTATTCCCTACGCTGCGCGTGTTCTTTATTCGGTTCTTTTCCCGACTTATCCGAGGATAATTTCGCTGGAACTCTGTTGGCTTTGCTCATCAAAAATCAATGTCGGAAAGACCAAGTCGATGGAAATCAACACAGAAAATCGTTCCAATTTCGTGATAGTTGGACAACAGGTTGAGAAAGTGGAGTGCTTCTAGTATCTTGGTAGTCAGATTACGCCTGATGGTGGTACCAAGAGTCTCCGAAACATCTGACGCTCACGCCAGAACTCTCTACGAACTAAGATCCGAATCTTCAACTCAAACGTCAAGTCCGTATTGTTGTACGGGTGTGAAATTTGGTTCTCATATGCGGTGACGACGCGAAAACTGTAAGTTTTTGTGAATCCGCGCTTGGGGGCCCGGCAATTGGATCTCAAACGTGGAACTTCATCGCCGGTGTCATCAAAAGGCGTTGGAGATGGATTGGGCACACGCTACGAAGAGATGAAAACTAGATTTGCAGAGAGGCGCTTGACTGGAATCTTGATGAGAATCGAAGAAGAGGCAGGCCCAGAAGCTCGTGGCTGCGTAGTCTAGCCGCTGAAACACGCACAGTTGACGAGAACCTTGGCTGGCAGCAAGTGAACACGCTGGCTCAGGATCGCCAGCTGTGGAGATCTTTTATCTCAGCCCTATGCGTCGGTCAATCGGCGCCGGACCCTTAGGTAGGTAGATAGGTTGCTTTCGGATGTATTCGGCTGCTAGGCGCGTATTGAATATACAGCGGCGCGTATTTGTAACACAGTTTTGTTCTGTGGCTATGAATATGGTTTTCAAAAATGAAGTTTTTTAAACAACTGAAAGAATTTGAGTAATTAAAAAATCATGAGCATTTGTAGAAAACACTTTTCTTTAACGATTAGACTCGTTTCAACACAAAATTTACATGGAATTCGTAGCAAATCAGCGATTTGCTTAGGTGGGGCATTATAGAACATGTTCCCCTACCCTCCGTGCGAACTGATTTTACGTCCAGTCAGGCAATAGAGTATTTCCTGAGACAGGTTGTGGTAGGGTAACTTTTTGTTTTTGTTTTAAAAAATGACTGAAAAAACTGATCGCCATTTTGATCTTTGATGATAAGCACTGTTCAATGCTTTCTTTTAAAAACTTCTTAAATTAAAAGCATCAACAAACCTTCATGTCTGAACTTGTTATCAATTTACAAATAATTAAATAAAAAATTTCTATGCTTCTCACCAAGGTGCGCTTGCAAAACCACTGCAATTGCATTGCCAATTTCAACCGTTACTATCTGGCCATTGAACATACGTAATGTTGTTGTCATGTTTACCCTACCACGATATGCCGAGAAAATGTAAACATGAGAAATCAGCTGTTCGTCTGACAAGTGGGGAAATGCCTTATTCCGGAAATAGCCAAGAAGAAATTTGCAGAAACCTAGGCGGTGGAGATGGCAATTTCGTGGTTGAACTTGACGAATCCGTGCTGATAGTTGGACAAATTATGCTTACAGTACCAGTTGACCAAAACTACCTATTCGAATAGTTTGGCTATCGCACATAAAGCCGAGATTCCACGGTAGTTGTTGGCATCTCTACTATCACCGTTTCATGCATCGGGAACAAGTAAGTTTCCTCCCACAGTGAAGGGAATGTAGATCTGTTAAGTGAAACTTAGAAAATAATCCTAACAGGAGTCTGCAATACAGACACCAAACGTTTTATAAAGTAGATAGTATCTCGTTTAAAGCCGTAGAGAAAACAAATTGTGAAGCTTAGCTACTGCTTTAGAGATAACTGTATCCTCAACTACAATGCTGTTAATAGAGAAGCCCAGTGATGAATTATTCCTGATAGCACTATTTGAATGTTCTGGAGATGTTGAAGCTGTAGATAGACGAGAAATTTTGGGCAAAGAGTTCACAGACTCCACGACAGTTCGCCTTTTTACCATCTTTGCTCTAAGCATTCAGAAAAGTTTTGTTCTATACTATCAGCAGAAATAATTGATAGATTATGAAACATCTCAAGTGCATGAAAACCAAATAAACAAGTTCAACTTTAATTAATTGGCAATCCTCAGGTGACAAGTTTTTTCTATGTTTCTATACAACTTTCTTCTCAATAGAGCACAAGTATCTTTGTTGACAGGGCGTACCTCTTCATCGCCTGCAGCCATCCAACCGTACCGAGGTGAAGTTTGACTTCACATGTTCACGAGCCTGTATCGCCTCTACACGCGCGAACTAGATAAATTGTGCTACTTGCAAATGTGGTTCAGAGCCAACGATGTGGAACGCTCTCAAGGCCACATCACGCTGGCTGCATCTCGGCATCTCTAAAGGCAAATTCTTCGACAGTAGGACCTTCTTTCCGCCTCACGCTCGAGCGAATCTTCCAAGTTCCATGTGAACAACATAAATACACAACAGGTAAGCACTTTCCCACATTTTGCCGGAGTACCAGACAAGGATTTCCCTTCCCACTTCCGGCCTTTGCTCTCTACGCCACCCTCGAACGCATGATTGTGCTCAGTTTGCAAACATTGTCGCGCCTATATACGCGTGAGTCCACACACGACAACTTCTTCGTCCCTAGCTGTGTGTTTTTCTCGTGTGAACTATCCTTAATGAAGGTGGCAAGCATGAGTTTCCACGTTTTCCTCGATACCCACCTAGGTATTTGTGACGAATAGTGTGAAGCGAGTATAATGTTTTCAAAGTTATATTTATATTGGTAGAGCCCAGCTCTCGGTTAGGAATTCTGACAGATGGTTAACAATTGTGTCCTTTTTTGCTCCTGTCGCGTCTCTCTCACTGTTCGGTATTTTGAATGCCAAGGATACGAATTGCTGTATGGGGAGCGTATTTGTTGAGCAGTCTTTGGGGCTGACATTGAGAGTCGCTGGAGAGCTAAGAGACTTGTATGCGCAAGTCTGCCCTAGTGAGAAATCGGCGAGTATGAACGATGAGATGAGAAAGGATACGAACATTTTAGTTTGATTTGTAGACACCGAATAAGATAAGAAAACTAAACGAACATGAGTATATCTTATCATAATTTTATTTAACTGGATTTCTGAAGCATTTTTCAAATAACGTTTTCACGATGAACAACACGAGAGTGTTAAAATCCCAGAAAAACAAAAAAAAAGTTTTCACTAGTATTCCTAACTTTTATGTTAATATACGAAAAATTATTACTTTGTCCTAAAAAACGAGCATGTTTTTTTTTCTTTTCTGGAACCGACCCTTTTAACTTTGTTTGTGCCATTACTTCGTATCTTTGAGGCAAACTAGTTTGAAGCTGGTGAATGATGGTATCACTTTTTATATTGGAAATTCTAAGAAATTGAAATTGAATGGTTAATATTAAGAACTAAGTCTAGAAAGTTTTTATTGATGATTTAAAAGTTTTCTTTGAAATTTACATATTTTTGTCAATTTTTTTTTGTTTCGATTATAGTCGTTTTACCATCTTTATGGCATTCGCGACTTTATAAACGTTGCAGTTGGCGGATCGTTATTGAAAAACTTATCCGGTACAACTGTATTCGATGTTTACTCTTGGGCTCGAACTCGCGGACATCGGCTCAGGAGACAACAGACTTGCCAACTGAGCTATATCTCAAGCCCATCAAAATTTTTTGTTATAGATCTTTTTCATCAAAATGTTTGAGGTTTCATTTTTGAAAAAATCTTCAAAATTAGAAGACTTTACAAATTATTAGTGAAAATTTTCAAAACTCACTCGTGTATTTTATTTGCAAATCTTCAAATAAAAAAAATGTTCTTGACCACCCGATCGATTTTGCGCTGAATACCGAAGAGCCTCCTATATAGTGTGGCAAATTTTCAGAGATGCCGATTTTTCTTGTCTCGAAATTGTTCTCAAAAAGACGCATCACGATGTCAGGTGATCATTCCAAAATTATTATTTTTATTTTACACATCTTTTCGGGAGCAAAAATTGTATCGGGTAATCACATCTGAAGTCGTTCACTATGCTTAAAATAATAGATTTCATTTGCTTTTCCACTGTTTCATAAAATTTTGTTATGTTTTTTCTTTGATTTCCTAATTTTCACAAAAAAAAACCCAAACTAGGTTGATAGTGGCTCCAGAGAGTGAAAAGTTGAAAAGCACATTTTAGAACCACACAGAAAAAATGGAATATTACATTTTCGTAGGTGATGGAAACAATTAGAGAAACATGAGGTATCAAAGAACGAAAGAACATAAACCGTAAATATCATGAATTTTTCAAGAAAGATACAACGGCTCACCGGCAGGACTTGAACCTGCAATCTCCGAAATATTACATACTCCAGAAAATCCAATCGCAAATTAAAGTGAGCCTTCTTTAGACCAAGAATAAGGTTGCCAGAATTTTCTTATTTTTCCTAAAATAAAAGAGAATCAATGGAAAACTCGTTAAAATTGTAAAGGGTCTAAAAATATGAAACTTCCTACTATGACGTGCCATTGTTAGACCTGACATCATCAAAGTTTTGTTTTAATACCAAACAATCAATTAAGGAGTGAATTTTCAATTGATTCATGATTTAGAAACTATAATGAGCATTCCTAACATTTTTTGCCAGCTTTTTGCAGAAATCTACAAGTAAGTACACACAAAAAAAACTTTAACTGTTGTGCTGCTGATAGAGTTGACTGAGAGTGAAAATATTTGAGGAATTCATAAAAGAAATTTTGGCATTTTCAATCGTTAAAAAGCTGTAATAAATTTTCATGATTAAGTTTGATTGAAAATTTCATTTTTAATCCATTTGTTCGCATTTAACGAATAATTAAACTTTTTAAATGGGTTTTTAGTTCTAGGTCCAACAAAAGGCACCCATTCAGTACCAAAAAAGGAACATTGGGTTCAAAATTGGAAATTTTTATCTTCGAAATCATTGTAAATCTTTCTATAACTGTGAAACATATGTAAAAAAATTCATTGAAGCTTGCAGATAGGATCATAAATAAGGTTTTCCGAACTTTTTCAGCACGTTTCCGGGCCGGATAAATCTGAGCAATAAAAGCATAACAAAATCCGAGCATTTGATTTCAAAATGGACGTTTATAAATCCGAACAATATCCGAAAAATTTTACCCAGAAATTACTCAACAAAATTCAAGAAAAAATTGAAAACTAGTCCAAAGATTTTAAATCGTACTCAAGACTTCCAAAAAAGCTTTCATGACAATTTTTTATAAAACTTGTTCAAAAAATTTCGTTTTGGGACATAAATAATAAAAAAATAGCAACACAATTTGTTGTTTGTTTGATTTGCCAAATAAAGTGAATAAATCCGAACAAAATCCGGGCTTTTTTAAGATGGGGGGGGGGGGGGGGGGGGGGGGGGGGGTAGGGTCTATCACTTTCAAAAAATCGTTTTTTTTTTATTTTTTCATTTTCTTATTGTAAAACATTTCAAGAATGTTGTGTCAAATTTTCAAGTCAATTGAAGCAAAACTGTAGAAATGATAGGCCTTTATCTCCTCCTATCTAATACTGCAAGAAAGGAAGAGCAGAAACTTCAAACGCGTTTTTCTCGAAAGCACATTTTTAAAGCCCATGGACATCGTCATTTGAAAACTACTTATCCGATTCTTTTCAAATTTGGAACATATTTTCTACATATAAAATACCAGACCCCAACGTTTTTCTTTTTTTTTTTTTACTTTGGGGAGATTTTACAGATAAAAATGGCGGATTTTTTCGTGAAAAATCGTAGTTTTTACTTCAAACAGCCACAAAAATTTCATAAAAAATTTTTTGAGTTAAATAAAAACGTTGGGGTCCAGAAAAACATCTATTAAAAATATTTTGCTCGGATTTTTTGGTTTCAGATGATTCTGTGCTGAGATACAGTGTCCACCGCAAATCCTGTTTTATAAAAGGCATCCTCGAAAGTGCTCCGTCACCGGCTCATTTTTCAATATTTTTCTACAAAAAAAAAACTAGATGTTCTTTTAACAATGCTTTGTATAATGCAAAAAATTTGAAGACATTTGTTTGAACGATAGCTCTAGAAAAAAATCGTGGAAATTGTGTTTTTTTTACCCGTTAGACCCTACCCCCCCCCCCCCCCCCCCCCCTTAAAATGAAATTCGGGCAACCGGGCCAGGCCAGACTCTTCCCAAATTTTGTATTAAATATCCGGGCAAACCCGGATAATGCCGGGCAATCTGGCAACCGTAATCGTGAATTATTAGTGGATTTCCTGAAAAAAAAAAATAACTCCCGTCCATTTATGAGACACAACCAAATTCTAATTCCTCAAAGATTTCAAACTTACTGACTGTTTGTTTCATTTATTGAGTTGAACTGGATTTGTTTATTCAACTGGAAGTCAAAAGCAAAAATGGCTCCAGAAGGAAAAAATCTTAAGACTTCGGATCTACAGTGGGGTGGTCTAAAAAGGGGGAGGGTTTCGGAATCAGAAGCTTCATTGGATTTAATTGGAGTTGAATGATCTGTATTAAAAATTTAAAAATTTCATTTATAGCTCGAAGATTAATCATGAAATGTGATTTTATTGTTCAAAGGACTAAGAAAGATAAAAAATCTTTTAAGTTGACCTATTCGTGAGAAAATTATATTAGACACATGATAACTGCTTCTTAATACGGTATTGAATCGAAAAAAATCGCTCATGGTATAAAAGACTGACTACTGTAAATATCCCTAAACGTCTCAAATGCCTCCAAATCGTCAAACTTTAACTCCATGGATCACCTTTAGAGGTTCCGAAAACTGGGGGAACTTCGATCACCGGGGTAACTTTGATCAACATGAAATTTTAGCAGATAAACATCATTAACTAAGTCTGAAGTTAGAATATCTGAAAATTCTACGTTTGAAAGCCTTCAAATTGAGTTTCAAATAGGTTTAATTTTGTTTGTAGTTGGAGATCTTTTTCTATATTACTTCAAATGTAGTTTAAAAGTTTTAAAATATCTGTTTTTTTCGAAGACTCACAAACAATCACCTCTCCTGATGAAATGTTAGCATTTATGAGCAAATTGGTTTTTTTTATATGCAAGTTTAACTTTTTTCCTTTGTATAAGTATAAGTAAGAACTTTTTTTATGATCATTATTTGATTATTTTTGGATATTAAAAAAACGGACATATTTTATGAGAAAGCCTGTATGAAAAAAGGGCAAAAACCCTATCAAACAGTTAAGTTTCAATAATAAAAAAAAAGAACATAGGAACATTGGGGGACCTAGGGAATTGCATGATGGTAAAATTTCATTTGTTTTTGATGCCAAAAAATGTTTGCCCCTAAATGTATGCAGCGACATTGTCAGTGTCCAGTTTGCCTTGAACTGCTGCTCGTCCTTAGCAATTTTTTTTGGTCTTCTTTAGAATCCGCTTGACAATAGCCCAGTATTTCTCAATTGGGCGGACCTCTGGCGTGTTGGGAGGGTTCTTGTCCTTGGCAAGATGCCGAATCCGGCCAAAACAGTACGGAACAACCGTGTTTCTTCAGGAAAGGCAGCAGACGTTTATTCAAACACTCTTTCACGTAAATTTCTTGGTTGACAGCTCCGGAAGCTATGAAAATGCTGCTTTTCAAGCCACAGGTACAGTTTCATGTGCTTGAAAATATCTGCTACCTTTCCCCTTCCTTTTGCCGTATAAAACTCCTGCCCCGGAAGCTGCTTGTAGTCGGCTTTGACGTAGGTTTCGTCGTCCATTACCACGCAGTCAAACTTCGTCAGCATCGTCGTGTACAGCCTCCGGGATCGCGTTTTGGCCTTCGTATTTTGTTTATCATCGCGATTTGGAGTCACTACCTTCTTGTAAGTCGATAGTCCGGCTCGTTTTTTGGCTCGATGCACGGTTGTAGACGATACACCCAGCTTATTTGCGGCATCTCGGAGAGAGAGGTTAGGGTTTCGTTTGAAACTACCGGCAACTCTCTTTGTCGTCTCAGCGGCTTCCGGTTTTCGATTTCCCCCCGATCCAGACTTCCTGGCTGTCGACAAACGTTCCCCAAACACATTAATTACATTTGTAACGGTTGATTTGGCAACTTTTTGCGATTTTGCCAGATTTGCGTGCGAGTAGCTCGGATTTTTACGATGCGCGAGCAAAATTTTGATGCGCTGCTCTTCTTCCTTGGATGGCATTTTGACAACTGAAGAGTGAATTCCAAAATCAAAATAGGAGCAACATTCTACACACACACACACCTTCAAAATGAGGGGTGTTCAGGTTTTTTTTTTAAAAAGACATACACCGTCTTAGCCGATTTAGGCTTTACAGACTGAATAAATGACGCGGACAACTTAAGATGCCGAAGATACCGAGATGGGAATCGAACCCATGCCATCAGTGGACCAGTGATTACCGTCTTACCACGCTAACCACTTGACCACCGAGACGTAAAATGCAAAATTGAAAGAAATACGTCAAGTTGATATTGACCAAATTTTGACCGTATCGCCCTTTAGTGAAAAACAAAGTTATGCTTGGGTCGATAATTCTTGATATTTTGTCTAGTTTTTAACTGGTTTTCAAATATTTCTAAAAAGTAAACTTGTAGTGTAGGCCATTTTTTTTTGTAAGAAGAGTACTTAAAGTGGCTCCAGAGACAAAATTTCAAAGTTGTTTCCATAGCTGCGCTACTCAATATTTTTCTGATTTATACTGCAAATATTTGATTTTCAAATTGCAATTATTTTGTTTTCATAAGTGCATAAGTAAAATGCCTTAATAAAACCATTTGTGAATAAAAAAAGAGTGCATAAGGTGGCTCCAGAGAGACTACTGATTGCCATTCAATTCACCATGAACAGCAGTATCGATGAGTTCTATAGCCCCAACAGGTTCTTGATTTCTTCTGCATCTCACCGAGCTTGGCATCGCGTGATAATGTGTGAGTTCACAAGCGTGAGCTCAACCATCCACTGCGAGAAACCATCTCGGGGTATTAAATGGGAAGAAAATCTGCTGCTGGCCAATTCTATCGCGGTGCTCGGGTCCAATCGGTTGGACCGGTCCTCCTCAGTCAGCCAGTCAGTCAGTTAGTTTCTCTCCAGCCGTATCAGCAATCGGTCGATAACAGACAGTGGTCTGCGGAAGCGGATAAAAATCCAAGAGGTGACCCCCTTTTTTGGACACCGGGGATAAAAAGTTAGCTGTGTCTTGGAATTTCTTCTGTGTGATTTAAAGGGAAGGGAAGCTTTCTGTTGCAACCCTTGAGGGCACAATCGGTGTTTGCTGTGCCGTTTGGTGCAGTTTTTGGGTAGTTTTGGTGGAAATTTTCTTTCGTCTGAAGATGTGGTTTGATTTTTGAAATCAATTCAGTGAAGAACTTGTTGTGTGAGGGGGTTAGGGAAATATATCAACCCCAGCCCCTCGAAAGGCTTTTGATGTATGTACTGGAAAAGGGTGCCAGTGTTAGTATCATTGTGATTCTCCGCTAGTCAAATGAACAATGTTTGCATTAATATTTCATGAAGATATTGGCGTTTTTAGTCCTTGAAGGCATTAAAATTCAGTCGAAAAGCTATAACCGATGACTGTGGCTTCATTTCCTGTGTTATTGATTGGATTTTTCAGTGATATTGGAAGCAATTGTCGGCTGCACCACCTCTTATGGAAAGGGTTGATAGCTGGTGAAAAGTTTTGAAAATAGATTCCGCTCCCCGATCACTTTTCACCTCGAAAAGAAGGAAAATCTGAAAATTTGGTAATAGTGTATGCTCTGCATTTGACAACTCTCTACAGCATCCGTACGAACGACAAAGCTTTTCTATGTGGTGTCCCACGTGAGATTCCAGACCGAGGAAAACCAAGGGAAAACCTAATCAGCTGTCAACAGTCGTACAGACGAAGCTAGGCAGCATCCTTATCGCCGTTTGCTAGTGTTAGTGAGTCATCCTAGCGCAGCTGTATTGGTATCTACAAGTGGGGTGATGTCGTAAAGTGTGAACCTCTTCCGTCGTCTGTATAGTGAGTTTTTGGCGATAAGAGCAAAAAGGAAAACTCACAAACAAAAATTTTGTTACTGGAATTGATAAACCGAGAACGACGAAGCGGACGATTGGTGAAGGCGAAAAGAATCCGTGAAAATCGAGCGCGCTTTTTTCGTTTACCCCAAAATTTATTAGGACCGGAGCTGCTCTTCGAGATTCCCTTCCACACTGCCTCGTGATAGGAAAACGATACAGTGAAGTGAAGTCAAGGCACAACGAAGGTGATTTTATTTGAATTAGATTGATGGTTGTGTGCGCAAATCAAATGAATTGAAAATCGATGAAAATTAAAATAGAGTAATGTTCTTAGTTCGACAACCGAGAAACACGTGTCAGTTGAATTGCTCTTTGCAGTGTGGAAACAGTATTTATTTCATCAGTCAAGAGGAAAAAGCTCGTGGAGAGAAATAAACAATTTGTAGCAAGATTCAATAAGGTCAGTAAAAAAAAACGATCATTTACAATGTTCATTACTTATTATCTACTGTAATCATTGTTAATACAAAAACCTTAAGTCAAACTTTTTTAAATCAAAAAAGTACAAAATGCATTTTCTTAGTTGGTTTAAGAGATCACATATGTGAAGGTTCCTTCAAATGAATTCCCAACATGCATAATGTTATTATTTCATAATTTAATTTAAAAAAAGTTAACGACAATCGCTTATTTTTTCATTTAAAATTAGGTACTCAAAGTATAAACAAACATACAATGTATATGAGCGTGGTCTAAAAAAACGATGTATTCGGTATCAAATTCTTGGGGGCTTAAGTATTTTTTTTTTGAGAAAAAAGGATTTGGTAGCCTTTATGAAATTATTTGAAAATTTGATAAATATAGTTGAATAATAACTTGTTTGAATTTGTAAAACGAAGTCAGTTGAGATAGCTATCTAATGATATGAAAAAATAGTTATTGATTCAACAAAATGCAAAAAGTAGTATTTTTTTGTATGAGTCGTACATAAACTACGACGAGCGATGTAAACATCAATTTTTGCAACGAATCGCATACACAATTTTTGGCATATACCCTGGTGAAAATAAAGTCATGATTCCTGCAGATAATGGTTGTTGTAGCTTTAAAAAATCTATCCAAAAATACTACTATAAAAATACAGTATTCTTTCGGCAGATAAAGCTGGCCTTTTTGGAACCAAACTTCAAATTGAAAAACAAACATTTCAGTACAAAGAGCCCATAACAACTTCAAGTTACTAAAAAAAAATAAAATTTAGAAACTTGCAAATTTGAAAACAACAAAATATGTATCAATTTTCAAACAAATAGAAAACTTAAATCTTTATGTAAAACTACAAAATTAGAAAAAAAATCGAACAAAAATATGTAATGCATTTGTAAGTTTTAGAAATCGATTTCAAATCATATAAATTAGCTTTACACATGAACTAGGGTTTGAAAGTTCTTTACCAAATTTATGTTTATCAATTTTGTTTCTTGAGCGCTTAATCGCAGACATCAGATACCCAGACTGACCACTGAAGGCTGATTTTGGTGCTTGTTCCGCAGCGCTATCTACGGGTTATCGTGAAACGGCCACATACACAAAAGGAAAAATCTCGATATATCACACACACATTTGAATTGTGCTATTTGTTTTTTTACATCTAGCGATGAACACGGTCGTTTTTGATATCCTACTTTTGATAGAAAAAAATAACACGATATATTTCGAAAACCAACTAAAGAACCGTTTTTGAATTGGAGCGTATTAACCAAATGTGGTTAGAATTCAACCATAAAGCTTATAAAAAATACATCAACTTCGACAGAAACGAAAATTGAATGAAAACTTGGGGTTTTTATGCTCCACTTTCTTATTGCGTTGTGGTTGAAAAATAACCATTTTATGACATCTTTGGCTTCATTTGTGAAGATCACTTTCAACTGCAAGATTTCGTTAACCCCGAAACCTCCGTCAAGGGTAAGTTCAAGTTTCCCGAGTAGAAAAATATTGTGACAAACCCAATTATTTGTAAATAGTTATACAACGATCTAGGACTTGTTGAGAAAACGACAAATGACATCGTAAAAACATTTCACTAATTGTATATTGCAAAACTACAGTATATTGAATGTGGCTTCAAATTATATTACTGTTTAGAACTGTCAAATCAGTTCAATGGACAAGATTCTTACAAAATTTTAATGAACAATCTGTTTCAGTTAGCGTTTCTCAAAACCCTTCACCTAGCCGAATTGCTGCATTTATAGAGGTTTACAAAAACTGAATAAAACAAAAGTAGAGGTGATATTTACAAAATTTGCAAAGCAATGAAGAAGCTTAATGAAAATCGCAACAACGAAATATACCATCTACATCAAAAAACCGGTGACAGATTTTTATTTACCTTTTTCTCCAATAAATCCTTAAACACCTCCCTTTCTATGAAAAATTTAGTCACATTTGAGAAATGTCTTTTCAAAATATCTAGCTAGACTTGGATATCAAACTAGTCCTTTTACCACCCACTGGAAGAGGCAATTATGGAAACAATATTTTCGGCTTAGAGATGATGCATTTTTCTGCAAAATTTATACAATTTCTAACAAAGTGCGTTGGTTGACATAATGATGGTTCTTGACAAACAATCTCAATCATCCGAGTCTGTTTAGTAAGAATAACTTAGCTCTTCCTGTTTTATTATTAAGTTATTTTTTCATTATTATTTTTTTGGTTAAATTTCGAAGCATTTTTTGAATATCGCACTTGTAATTGATTTTATCCATGGGTAAAATAAAACAAACGTGAGTTCGTCACATCAAAATCAAAACATTAAATGAATTCACTCACACATACATACGAT
This sequence comes from Uranotaenia lowii, assembly GCF_029784155.1. Lineage (NCBI taxonomy): Eukaryota > Metazoa > Arthropoda > Insecta > Diptera > Culicidae > Uranotaenia > Uranotaenia lowii. The sequence continues at coordinate 225,958,182 of NC_073692.1, forward strand.
ATTTGACAGTCCATAAAACGACAAGAAAATAAAAATGACTTTCGTTTGCATCAAGATAGTACTGTTCTTTTACCATTCAAAATTCGTTTTGGTGGTGTAGAAAAGCATTGAAATCGATATATAAATTTAGCTACAGCGAAATTATTTCTTATTTACTGAGCAGCGGCTAAGGAACATTAAAATTACCCTTATTCAAAATTATAGTTTATTGAAGAATGGATTCATTTAGTAAACTAATAACTTTAGAAATATGGTTTTAACAAAACTTTGAATCAAAGAATTTGGTTGAATGTCAAAGGTGAAAAGGTGAAGCAAAGAGAAATGGATTTGAAACATACATTTTGAAATATTCCAAATTCATTGCAATTTTTCAACAATTTTTTTTCGAATAAAAGATTTTTAAGTTGACATTTCTCACGCGCACTTGCTCTCGTGTACGGATTAAGATGGGGAAAAAAAGTCTAAAAACATGATCGCTTTTAAGGTTAATTTTCCAGTCCAGTCCAGAATTATGCCAAAATCTCGCGTGAGCTTTCATTACGTCGTATGAAACAAAATGTAAACAAACAGTTTTATTACGAAAAAAACAAAAATTGACATAAACTAGTAGCAACTTCTCCCCATTTAGCAGATTTGTAGCCTGGACAACATATTCTATATTTCAAACTTGTTTTGATAACTTTTGAAGCAATTTTTGTGAATTTTCAAGATGTTTCATACAACGTAATGAAAGCTCACGCGAAATGGTTATTAAAGTTGTTTTTTTTTACATTTCTCACGCACATTTGAGCAAGGAAAAATACCAAACACGGTCGTTTCTGAGGTTATTTTTCCAAAAATTTATAAATTTTAGTGAAATTACCAGCATTATATCACGAACACTTCCAGCGGCAAATAGGATTTAAGGACTTGTCAATACATTTATCACATTTAAATATTACTCAATATATGTCAATAACCTATTTCACTCCTCAAACCTATCTAGGTACGAGCCAAGAAACAGTTAAGATAGATTGGAATTTAAGTTTTTCAAGGAGTTATATATAGTTTGTCTTTTTGGTTGCAGTCAACCAGTCAGATTAAGGCGAACAATTCCGAACTCAATGAATTATTTATAACAGACATTATAATTTTCAAACTTTTACTCAGCCAGATAAATTAATTTTGAAATCAAAACTGAATCTCAAAATAATGAGCCAATTTAAGCTAATTTAAGGACCGCTATAACGTTGCGTTTGTATTTTTTTTCATCTCAATCGATCAACAGTCATTGTTTGTATAACATTCATCTCTTATTATGATACAGTAAATTTAAGTAAACAATTAACATTGAAGATAAAAACGATAATGAATATATTTGAGGTAGAATTTCAAATACTAATAGGTGATTCAATCAAGACGGTTTTCATTTGGCTTGTTAATTATCAAGTGTGATTTTTTTCTTGATGAAGCATAGTAGTTTCACGATGCCCCGACAGATGGCGTATGATTCTGGACGACTTGTAGTTGTATGGATCCAAGCGCCACTGATCAGTCTGGGTATCTGGTGTCTGCGGCTTAATGTAATTCCGAGCTCTGAACGTCGAGTTCTTATTCGATCATTTTTTTCAAGGAATTTTACAGTAAGCTGTCATTGTTCCCAAGACTTATTCTGGATTCTACTTCAATTTTAATTATTATTTTTTTGTTTTGGGAAAGTCGTTTAAGACAGACACAGCGAGTAAAACGGACGCTTTCAATATTTCGAAAATTACAATGTTTGGCACAAATCTAACGATTGGGAAGATGACCAAACATAACAACTTAAGTGACATACTCAAACCTAAGTTCGGCAGCCGAACTCCAATTTGAACTTTCATGCCTTTCATGCCTTTATTGGTAGCCACTCAAAATACAGTTTGGCAGCCGAACTCGCGAGGTGCTTTCAGTTCAACATACACAAAGAGAGTTCAATAGATCGATCTCAGTTTTGCTCCTTCGCCGAAAGAAAAAATGAGATTAGTTTTAGTTCGCAGTTTGAACTTCGTTTTGAAGCATCGCAAGGATGAAAAATGGAACTCAACTTTAGTTCATACAATCGATCTATGATTTGACCACGGTCAAAACAGCACTTCAGTGGCAGCCCTCAGCTTTGAGTTTGACTGGACAATCGCGAAACTGAGTTCTGACAAGCATACTCAAAACTAAGTTCCACAACCTCGGTAAAACTTAAAATTGAGTTTAATAAAAGGAGCGTGTGTTTTATAGAAATTAGCTTTTATGCACTTGTCCGTCCCCTTTGGCTACTATGGCCTTATATTGCTTCAAATTTCCAGTGCACACTTAGTTCTATATAAAGTTTCCGGGACACTTACTTAAACTGATTAATTAGTTTGATTTGAAACCAAATAATATCTTAAATTTAGGGTAAACAAAATTCTATGTTCACTTTTAATTTGCATTATTGAATACAAATTAATTACTGTCAAGCCGGTAAAATAACGTAAAAAATAGTATGATTTATTGATATCTGAATTTGAGTTCATAGTTGTGCAGCATTCACGGGTCATAAAGATTAAATTAGATTCTAATAACTGAATCCTGGCAATGTAAGTGATAACCGAATAGATTAAAAGTTTATCCATTGCAAATGAAACAATTGTTTTTTTTAATCGATTGAAATAGAGATGAACAAATAAAAGCTAAAAATAAAAATTCTTGTACTTAAAAAAATTCTTTCATATTTTGTTCAAAAAATCCATCACTCACTTCATCACAAATGACGTCTTTGTATACAGATTTTTCCGAAGGTTTTTGCTGCATAGCAGATTTTTTGAGTCAAAATAACTCACAGAATCGAAAAAAAACAAAAATTGCCAATATGCTTAGTAATAGCTTTTAAAAACCTTTGGTGACCAAAATATTAAAGCATAATGCTATTACCGGGGATTAAAAAATTTGCCACGATGACGTTTCTAGAATAGGGGAAAATAGCCTGGATTTATTAGAGTTCTGGTGATGTTATAGAATGCGCTTAAGCTTTTTATGAAGATTAATGCTATAGTCCTAAAGAAATTTTGCTGACCATAATAAAGCTAAAATTGTAACTTTGGAATACATTTTAAAGATTATCAAGCATAGCCATCTAAAATTATTCTTGTTTAGTATAACCCAAAATAATCTTACAAAACAACATAAACATGTAGAGCGTATATAAAATCAATGACAGTTTAAAAAAATCTTTTAGATACATTTAAAGAAAAAAAATTAAAATACTGGAACAAAAATTAATGCTCTGTGAAATTATCTATAGACACATTCCACCGTGACGTGAAATCGCTTTTCACGCTAGACTTGAAAATGAAAAAAACTGTAGCAAACGGTCGCAAATTGAATTTCCTTCAAAATGAATATAATTTGGTCATTGTAAAATATAAGGTCTTTTAGTTGTGATTGATTACTTTTGTGACGTGAATTCATGCTAGAATTAACCATTTTGGACTTTAGTACATACAACTTTGATTTCCTGTTCTCTATGTGGAAATCGAATATTGGTGTCTTCGAATGAGTTGTAAAGAAAATAATTACCCACACTTTGATGTACGCAACTTCTCAATTGAACGACAACGAACGAAGTTATGCTTATTTGAAATTGTGACGTGAATTCACTCAGTTCAAACAGAACAGGGTAGTTGACTGAATTCACGTCACGAGTATAAAGTTATACCTGTGGTTATACTGAACCATTCTTTGGAGCCTTTAAATTTTATGTACCCTTTCAGAAATGATATTCTGTTGTTTCGACTTTTACAATCATATATTTTCAGTATCTGAACCTAACTTTTTCCTTATTTGGATTGGCACTTGAATAGCAACATATTGAGGGATCATATGTTAAAATTACTACTGTCTTCATTTAAAGATTCACCAAAAAAAATTTTTTATTTTTTTTTCAATCTTTTTGTATATTTATTTGAAAATAATGAACTTATTAAAAAATCAATTAAATTATGCTCGATTTTTAAAATCTGACTATTTGGAGGGAAAACAGCTTTCAGAGCATATTTTTCATATACAACTTAACAAAAAATAAAAATTTTGTGACGTGAATTCACTCATTCGCGCTGTTCTAACTCAGCTAGATTCCAGCCGATTTCTATAAATTTTGGAGTTTTAGAATTGTCTTATCATGTTCAAAGTAAATCTCATTTTTTTATTTCAAAAAATGTCATAGTTTTCTCGTAAAATTGAAAAGTTCCCTTTTTTGTGACGTCATTCATTTGCGACTGTTTTTGTTCGCTTCTCAAACCAACTACATTGGATATAAACAAATTCTTTTTTCTACAAAATGAAGCCTTGTTTTTTGGCTTCAAAACATACTAAAAATATTTCCGAAAAAAAAATCATCCATATATTCAAATTAATGATTTTGTAAAAGTTGTCAAAATAACCACTTTTTCCAACAATAAAATTGATTTTCAAAATCATCTAAAACATGTGTAAAAAAACTTTTTTCTCTTTTTTCCGTTGGTTTTGTGTGATTTGAATTATCAAAATTATAGACAATTTTGATATTTTTGATACGCGAACGGATAAAAATAACTTTTGAGCGGTACAAGCGCTTGGAATGTGTCTTCAGGGAAATCTGTTCTCTGATCTTAATAAATTTTCAAATTTCAGAGATAATATTCTCAGTCGCTCTGTACAAAAAAAATTTCAGATGATAAATTCTACATCCTGTTTTTGTGATTTGCATAACCCTCAATACTGCACACGCCTAAAATCAAATATACCTACTCTCTGATATCTTCATGAAATTTATAATCTATATATTTAAAAAGCAATTTCTGTATGTTTGTTTGTTTGTTTGTTTGTTTGTTTGTTTGTTCGTTTGTTTGTTTGTTTGTTTGTTTGTTTGTTTGTTTGTGTGTTTGTGTGAGAGAGCTGAAATTTCACATGGATGCTCATTAGGACCAGGAATGATGAAAAATGTTTTTAGATTTTCGGATGACCCCTTCTGAAGGGGGTCGTCCATACAAGACAAATATTGTTTTCGCGATATTGACGTTACTTTTCGTCGGATCGTGTTGAAAATTTGCACATGAGTGTTTTGAAAGACGAGCAATCGATTTCAGGTGTCAAATTTTGTGTAAGGGGTCGGCCAATGGGGTCGTCCATATTAAATGTTCGGTGTTTTCGCGATATTGACGTTATTATACATCGTATTCAGATGAAAAGTGGTACACGACAGTTTTGAGTGACGTGAAATCGATTTGAGGTATCAAATTTAGTGTAAGGGGCCGGCAAAAGGGATCGTCCATATTAAATTTTCAGTATCTTAGTGATATTGACATTTTTATACATCGGATTGGGATGAAAATTTGCACATAGGAGTTATTAGGAACAAACAACTGATATCACTAATCGAAACTAAAATGAGGGGTCGGCCAAAGGGGTCGTCCATATAAACTTTTTACTGTTGATGCGATATTGTCGTTATTATACATCGGATTCAGACGAAAATTGGAACACGAGAGTTTTGAGAAACGAGCAATGGATTTCAGGTATTAAATTCAGTGTAAGGGACCGACAAAAGGGGTCGTCCATATTAACCTTTCAATATTTTTGCAATATCGTCGTTATTATACATAGGATTGGGATGAAAATTTGCACACGGTAGTTTTCAGGGACGGGCAATCGATTTTAGATATAAAATGTTTTGCCAGGGGTCGACGAAAGGGGTCGTCTATATAAATTAAATTTTCACTGTTTCTAGCAATATTGACGTTATTATACAATCAATTACTATGAAAATTTGCACACGGGAGTTTTGAGGGAAGGGCAATCGATTTCAGTTATCAAAGATTGTATAAGAGCCCCCGAATGGCGTTTAGCTGTTTGGCAATAATTGCGTTGTTATGCAATGATTAAGACGAAATTTATACACGTGCTTTTTTGACACGGTCAATTGATTCCTGTTTTCAAATTAAGGAACGGACGACAAAGTGATCGTCCAATATTTTTGCAATTATTACTTAACAATGAAGAAGTGCATCTGGAAAATGCTTGGCAATTGACTTTCATACAAACTGTTCATGACATATTCCAAGTTGAAAGCGAAACGGAGTTCGTATGGGATCAGCTAGTGAAAAATAAAAATTACATGCATGAGATCTCACTACAAATTCTGTATCAGAAGTTTTGGTTTTTCTAAGCACTAGAAATTCAACCATAAATTGAATCTGAACTGTAAATTTGGATTTAGATTTTTCAATTCAATAATCATAGTTAAATAAAACTTTTGATGCCTACATACCAAATTCGTATTTGCTGGAGGCCAACAAAATTTTGTTGGTTTCATCCCGCTGATTTTTCAGCAAAATTTCCTTCAAATGCATTACTGGAAATCAGCTATCTTAAAATGCATATCTAGAAATCTACAGATGTTTGGTAAAAATTAAAGAGATTTTATGTTTTGCGATCGTTATTGAAAATGATTTCTAGAATACACAACTTTTACAGAAAATATAATTCAGTGTATTAACTTGTTCAATGCAATTTTTTTTCAACCCTTTTCGCGACAAGAAATAAATTTACCCTGAATAATGTTTCGCGCCACCATTGCAGTGAAGCAACAGCTGCTGTTAGAAGCCATCTTCCGGCTGAAATAAAAATTAATGATTAATTATCTTTAGAATGTTTTTAAAAAATGTATTACTCTTGACATACCCTATATTTTTCTGCAAATTATTTTCTTCGACAGCAATATTTGGAGGCAACTTCTTCCAGGCAACATATAGGTACTCAGAACTTAAGAACGAGAAACTGATGGCTTTGCTATGTTTTTAATATTTTAACGATAAACTCATCAAACTATTTCAGCTACATTATTCATTTATCCAAATCAACCTTCGGAAATAAACATAACTTCCAAATTTAACAGATCGATTGTAGATTTTTTACAATTATAGGTTATTTGCTGGAAAAACTAACAATCAAGTATTCATATTTGCTGTACCTATTCCAGCAATAAATCGTTTTGCTGCAGTTACTAAGGTGTCTTTTTTGAGACCAATAAAAAAATGATAGTGCAGACTCTCCCCTGTCCAACGCACTATTCACGAAATAAAATCGTGAACAACTTGTTTTTTCTAGATTATCAAACAATTTTTTTTTAAATTTTCACTGACTTATTTTTCTAAAATTTTCTAATTTGAAAAGTATTTTAATATTCCTTCCAAAATTAATATAAACAATATTTAGATTAAAAAAAAAATGTAACAAATGTTTTGGCAAAATTTTCCAAGAAAATTTTAAAATTAGCAATAAGAAATTTCTAGAATCAGCTGAAAATATAACTGGTAACAGTGTAGAACATTCATAAAAGCACAATAAGAAAGATGTTTTCTCAATGATTATCTTCATCGAAGACAAAAAAATAACGTTGTTGTAATTTTCTTTCTTCAACACAAAACTGCATTTTGTCTGCAATGGAAATAATCATTTAGAAAACACTTTTCTAATAGTGCTTTTATAAATCTTCTACGTGTTGCCAGTTATTTTTGCAGCTGTTTTTATTGTTAATTTCAAAATTTTCTTCGAAATTTGTACCTTTTAACCAAAATATTTGATTAAGAATCTATTCTATCAAAATATTGCGAATTTTCAATAATTGTGAAAGAATCTTAGACTCTCAGATTGATTTTTTTCGTGATAGTTCTCTCTTGCATGTAGTAAATTTGCAGAGATGCCGATTTTCATGAGATCGTTCTAAAAAAGATACCATGGTTCAAGGTTGCGAAATCTCATGAGATTGAGATTTTTTTGAGTGAGATTTTCCCTTTTTGAATCTCAGTGTGATGCTAGGTAATCTCATCGTGAGTATCACAAACGGTTCTTGTCTTGAATGTCAACGCTTTCTCAGACTGAGAATCACGAACAGAAAAACTACTTTTTGGAAGGCAGAGATGCCATGGAATAATATTTGTGCAAGCTCTTGAACAATGAAACAAGTTTTATAGTTCAGAAAAAGCTGAACATACCACGACTCTTTAAAAACTGTCAGTTATACTTGAAGGCCAGTTATACTTTTTTTAAACATTTTTATAGAGAACATACTTTTAAAAGCTCAGTACAATCAGGTGGATGATAAAAATTTGTTTTTTTTTTAATTTATGTCTTAAGCAAAGTTGCGAAATCTCGTTCAGTTAATAGTTTTATCGAGTGAGGTTCTTCCCTTTTGAATCTCAGTGTGAAACGTTAACGTTGATTGTGAATGAAAGTTTTGATTTTAAAACATCTTTCTGAAGAATGTATTATCATGACTTGTAAGAATCTGATTATAATATTTATGTCTTAGTTTAATGAAAGTTTTACAGAAAGAGCAAAAAGTTTTTATGACCAAATATGTTCATGAGTCTCGCTCGTATTCAGAGGATTTAAGACATGCAAGTTATGAAATTGTATTTACTACAGTAGTGTACTTTTAAATCTTTTAAAAACGTTGATGCAAAGTTTTGCAATCATGGAAAAGAACCGCAAACATTGAAATGCCAAAGCTTAAAATTCTTCAAAAACCCCCAATGGCTTAATGTGCTTGCCAGAAAAAAACATCTCAAATCTTCTGGACATTACAAGAAACTATAAAAAAATATAGCAAAATCTGAATAGCTAAATATTTGATTATTATAAATATTAACACAAAAAGTACCGCAAAGACAACTAAGCTGGGAAACACTAAAATTCAAAATTAAAATTATAAGGATCCACCGGGCCTAATTTTACAAATTAAGTATCTTTGAATTATCGAAAGTTTGTTTGTCAATTTTGCAGAAAAAAGTTTTATGATTTTATTTATAGCATTCGAGCTATGCTTTGCTTTTACTTGTAGCGGCAACCTTAAAAACAAAGGTGAAATTTATAGGTAGCTATGTAGAGTTTTAATATAAATGAAGAAAATAGTTTCTTAATCTTCCAATCAAATTAAATTTTAAAATATAAAAATTAAAAAAAGATTGTTACCAACGAAAAACCATTCCAATTAAAACGCATGGCATCCCAGCTTATGCAACCGGCTGGAATCGACCATATATGAAAAGCATTTATGAATCAAATAAAAAGTAATAAAGAAATATCATAATTTTCTCTTTCAAATGAAAGCGGCGGTTTGTAGCTTCTATCCTAACGGTTAATCTTATTTATTTCAATTTAAAAAAGACATTTTAATGATTTTTTATGCATTTTAACGATTTTCTTTTTCAAGAGAAGGAAAGCCGGTTTTATTTGCACTGGCTCACAGATCTTTTTTAAATATTATCTCGACTCGCGTGATGTTTGAAATTCCCTATGGGAAATTTCTGAAGTAGAAAACATGATCGTTGCACCAAAAAGTAGGATATGATTCATACCAGCCTATCTAATGTCCGATAAATTCACTTATTCTATTAAGGGCGTTTCCAGAAGATTTATAGAATTCTAAATAGAAAAAAGAATATGACAGAAATAATAATGTGCCATTGAATATTAAGATTGATCAAATATTATTGTACTACCATTTGGAGTAATTGTAAAATCGCTTCTTTTGTTAAGCGACCTTACTTCTATTTTTTTGATTATTATCTTATGCGCTTTTAGACACATGCATTAGAAATGAATTGTTCTTTAATTATCATAGCTGGATATTTTTTAACGATTTTTGAGTACGTTTAAAAATGCCCTTTAAAAGAAATTCGTGAAACCCTTGGAAAAAGCACTGTTTAATTTTATTAAAATGGCTAGTTTAGACTGTTAATTGACCATTCACAGCCTAGTACATCATTTTGAAGTGGTTTTTGTGAAATCGGGAATGTTAAGATTGGTTTCAAAAATTGGTTTTCTCTACGGTTGTTCCGGATCTTTTACAGTCTCTAAGTGACTATTACTGTCAAAAATTCGCAGAATATTGCACTACCAATAAGTAGTTTGGAACAGAGAAGGGATGTCAAGGACCAAGGACGTTTAAAAAAAGATCGTTTGAAAAGAGATTTAAATAAAAGTTGAAACAAAGGACAGCTTATCACTGACATCACGGCTTCTATTTTTTCATTTAGTTGATATAAAAAAGTAGGTTTTAATTCTGAATGTATAGATGCATATTTGTTAGAATACATGATCTTTATTAATATTTCCAAATTTAGATATCCTTCACTCGTACACAACATGCTCTGAAGAAGGGACATGACATGACGCATGACAAAGCTAACAAAGCATATTTTACTGATTTCAAATAGCCAGAAAATCGATTAGAAATATTGTTTTAATCCCATATTATGTTGTTGCTTTTAATTTTGAAAACCAACAAAACGTCAACGAAAGAATTTTATATTTTTTTATTTAAGTCGTCTTGACTATGAAATGTGAACTATGTTATAAACTGTTTAGTACCAAAGCGCCGTATTTGCAAATAATATTATGAAATTAAAGTGTTGTTCTCAACATTTATAAGGTAGTGTGTTGTGTACATAGACACTTTTTAAAACATAGGTACCACGAGCTTTAACACTTTCGTTATTAAAAAGTTTCAATAAACTCCAATCATTAAAGCGCTCTTATTTTTTTTTATATCAAAGCGTTTGGAGTCGTTTAACTTGGCGTGTCGCTAGTGTGAAAAGCTAATCACATTATATGATACATTCAAATATTCCATAGATTCGTTACAAATTCAACTGTCGTCGAAAAATAGTAGGGGAAAAAGTGGGGAATATAGCTGAAGATTTCTCTAATGGGATTCTGGATTTCTGATTTTTTTCTAGATGTGATGCTCAGTGAATTTCGTTTGACATCGAAAGCTTTGAGCATCACAACGAAATTCATTGTGCTGCTTAATTGATACTCATCACGGTGAGTATCAATTTCAAATGATTATCTGAAATCTTGCAACTCTGCCATGGTTATATTTGCTGGAAATCGAATAAACTTATGAATATGTACGTTTTAAAACTGATTATGGGAGAATTTGGAGTGTTGAATTTGAATCTTGCCAGATTTTGTCTATCACCTCTCTAGTTTCTACAATTCTACAATTTATCAACTTGAGTGAAATGAATTTTTGTTAAATGATACAGTATCAAACCCCGCCCCCCCCTGTAGTGGGCTCTCTCCTACAAGGTAAAAAAATCAAACCCTTATTTATAAACACAAAAACTGGTTTTGAATAAATCATTCAATGAAGTATTCAGAGTATTCCCATATTTCCAAGTTACACAACTTTAAAGAAATAAAATACCAAAGTTTTCAGAGCATTCAATAGGAAAGGTCATAACTTTTTCTAGTCCCTTAAAACGGGGTAACATTGATCAACGGATCAACTTTGATCAACCTGAATTTTTTCCACATATTCATCAACAACTTAGTCCAAACTTGAAATATCTGAAAACTTTTCTACGTTTAAAAACTAAAGGTAAAATTGGGAAAAACTTGGATTGTTATTGAAAATTTCAAATGTAAATGAAAACTTTTTAAAAACCTTGAACAATTTATTTTTTTTAAAAGGCCTCCAAACAAACACCCTTCCTGATGAAATCAAAGCGTTTAGAAGCAGCGGGATGGTTTATGTGGAAGTTAAACTTTTTTCCTAAGTAAATGTATAGTTTTGATGTAGTTTTTGTTGTATTTTGAGGTAAATTTTTGATATTTAAAAAAAGGGACATTTTCTAAAAATAAGTCAGTCTAGGTCTAAGGGCTAGAAACCCTATCAAATGGTAAAGTTTCAAGAAAAATAAAATTCAGCATTGTATATCTCAAAATCCACTTAACAAAAAGTAGCAAATTTAGTATCTTTGAGCCACCGAAAGTATTGTGTTCAATTTTAAAGAGTTTCATGATTATTTTTATTACATTTGATTTTGTTCCAAACTACTTTAGCAATTGATAAACTAGCATTTGTAAATATTATGAAGGTGTTTTGTATCCTTTATAATCAAGAAAACTCGATAAACCGTCAAAATAGAGACTGATCAATGTTACCCCTAAGCATCAAATTCTAAACAAAGACATAAACTCGATTATTAAATCAAATTCTAAGAAGTCTAATAAACCAACCATGTTTAACGTTCATTGGAGTCCAGTACTGGTTTTAAAAATATGAAACACGCCACATTCCCCTTTACAGAAAAAAAAAATCTTACCCCGTATTACGTAACATAATAAAACTTCAGAAGGGAAAATCAGAATTCAGAATAAGATTCATCATTCGAAATTCATATTTTAAAACAGATTCACGTGTCAGAGTAAAATGAATTCAGATTGAAACCCAAAACGTCAAAACTTAAACAATAGATTGATGATTGAGGGCTCCGAAACAAATTTCAATTCTTTTCAGAAATCATATTAAAACTCGGAAATAGAACTTAATTAGAATTTTAATTTAGATTAAAATTTTGAGTTCCGGTTCAGAATTCAGATACCGAATTAATATTCAATATTTAAAATCAGCTTATAATTGAGTAAAAAATATCAGGATAACAATTTTGTTGAGGAATTCAAATTGCTAGAGATCCCAGACTCAAAATTTTGATTGTTATTTCTATTTCAAAAATTCTAATTTGTAACCAAAGTCAGTCAGTTACATTGATTTGAAGCTTTTAGAAAAAAAAATATCAACAGGATTTTAATTAGGATGATGCAGATATAGAAACATGTAGTAGTCTTCCCGTAAAAATGCAGGAAGTACAATTTTTAATCTATTATTTAACAACATAATATTGCAGTTTTATTAGGAGGAAGTTGGCCTTGAATTTTGGACATCTGACGTAATTTTTTCGTGCTCCGTGAAAATTTATCAAATAATACTGTAAATAGCAAAAAAATCGTGAAATTGTGCATAAAGATTAGAAAGGATAACGTTGATGTAAAGTGTAATGATTGGTGGAGTTTGGAAAACAGCTTCCCGGGGTATATTAATTGCGATTCAAAAAATAGTGCTCAAAAGAAAAGAAAAATGGCTATCGGTGTGATATGATTTGCGCTTAAGCAGTACCAAATTTATCGATTAATTTTCAAGCGTACTTTCCTGTAGATATAAAAATGTGCTCAGTGGCCGACTGCTCGTGAAGTCAGGAAAAAATGTTTAAAAGACATCTGAAGAATTTGGAAAAACTGCAATGCAGTTGCGCAGCCCAATTATTAGGCCACAGCAAGAGAAAAAGGGAAAATTCCGCAATGGGCGAAAAAATGCAGTTCTTTTTAAGATTGCTGCGATGCGCGTAGGCGACAGATATTTTAAAAAATATTTGGTTGCAACCTGTTCCAGTTGACTCCAATCAGGAAGTATTGGGAGACAGCTCTGGCCTAAACCTTCTCTACCAATTAATGGATTTGGTGAGATCGTTTCTTTTTGAAAATTTAATGCTTTTACTCATTTTTTCATTCCTATTTGCCGAGTAGGATTTCCCATATAAATATCCCTTTCACTTCCTATCTGACTACAGCGATCTGGGTCGTATGAGTTCTCTGCACCTGAAAAGTTTTATTTGCTGTATCAGATTATGATTACATAGTCTTGTCGCGGTGTGCATTATTGTAGTACACTTATTTTTAAAACCAACACTTGAAACGAACATTGAATCCAGATACTCGTTTTGGCATCTTGTGTTTGTTTTGATGATTAAGTTGTACTTTGTGTATCAGCCAATGCAAGATGTGTGTAGTCACCCAATGCTATGCTACATAATATTGCAGTTTTATTAAAAGCTGAATTTCAAAATAAAACCTTGAATTTTCATCAAGATTGCAAGAATCAGGTTTGAACCTCATAGTTTCAATCAATTAACTTTACTTTCGATAATTTGATTTATTTCCATTTGGATTACAATATTTGAATTTGCTCGAAAGTTTGATAGATCTACCGAACAGGTGGCAAAAATTACAAAGAGAAAACGTCTTCATCTTTTCTTTAGATCAGCTCTGAAATCCTTTTCACTCCGAAAAAAAAAACCCATTTTGTAGACCTGTGTTATTAATCTTAATTTTAGAATTGCGAATGGGAATGCGAATGAAATCCTAATTTTGAAGCGTACGTTTCAATCTCAAATATTAATATGAAATCAGAAGTTCAAACCACCTAGCAAAATCTGTTGGGTGGCTAATGAATATCCGTTCCAAAACTTGTTTTGGATTTTATTTTGAATTTCATATACATACATTTTCATTCGTGTACATTTTACATGTAAAGTATTGGAACTTTGAACCTTAGAAACATATGGTATTTACAATACAATGGTATGTTTTGAATTTAATCAATAAAAAACTTATTTTTACAAAAAAATTCCGATTCTTGAATTTTACCGAATTAGTAATATTTTAGCACAAATATTCGGTTTAACCAAACTTAGACTTAGAACTCTGTGCAGCAAACGGTTTATAAAGGCTTTTATCAAACGCAACAAAAACTTGCACAATTAAAGTGTTGAGGGAAATCTATGACGTATTCAGGAGATTTTAGTTTGGTCTCATTTTGGCTATATCCCCCTTTCGTATCTTAATGATATTGAGAAAAATTTATTCACGAACTGAACCTTGGAAAAACCTCTCCAAATTTTCTTCCAATCTAACGTATATCATTATGGATTTGAACTTTCCCGTGACAAAGGCTGTTGTTTTATTCATTTTCCCTCCCAAAATTAATATGTATTCCATCCCTCCCTAATCCAAGATGACCGAGCCAAAGAAAAACCAGAAAATCAATCTCGTGAGAAACTTTGATTTCAAAGCTGGGAACAGATTTTGAAATCTGGATTGAAAGAAAAAACCTAGACAAAATTTATTCATCAATTCCAACGATAAAAAGCTCGTTATGAGATTTTTTGCCCCAGTTTGAAAAATTTTCACCCAACAACAGTTGATAAATATGGGGAGTGTGTCCTTCCCAACACTTGCCGTAAAATTTGATTTTTATGAGCACGCATGCTAATATATGTATGCATGTGTGTGTGTATGTGTGCCCACAATGGCTTCCAGACGACACTGACTGCCATGTGAGATCTAAAATTGTGGGAGTCAGATAAGAAGGGAGGGAAGGAATTTTTGCCTCCCTAGAAGATGCCATTGTAAGGGAAAATGCCCCAAAAAAAACCTCATCTAATCAGTAATGAAAATTTAAAACCCACTGGGTAAAACATGCTGAGTGGGTAGCAATTTCTTGGTAAGAAGCTAATTAACAAATTGGGGAATTCTCTTTCGGCTTTCGGCTTCAATGTAGAAGTATCGTGTGTGAGTTTACTTGCCGAGAGCCGCCCGCCGCATTCGGATGCTGTGGATTCACAGTGTAGTGCAGAATGCTTCTGGAATGATGAAGCTTTTCATTTGAACAGCCATTCTGGGTTTAATTAAACATTTTGCAATATTTTTGTAAACATCATTTTGTACCTTGAAACTGATACAGATTGTTCCGAGATATATATTTGAAAATTAATAATATTGAAATGATAATCAGGAAAAAATATTAAAAATATAATCAAATATTCGTATTGGTACATCTTCGTACTTGAAAATTATCAAATTTTTAAAGGCGATGGAAAGCATTAGAGAAAGATGAGATATCAATAGGATCTCATTATTTACGACCATTAGACGTAAATACAATGTTTTTTATTGAAAAAGATACATCGGCTCACCGACATTTTCCGCTTGATTGCACAGTAGTTCAAAACACAAAAATTGTGACCATGGGCCTTTTGAAGACTTAGAAGTCAAAATAGCTTGATAATATGTTCTACAATGTTTTATCATTTTTAAAAACGCATGTATTTACAGTTTCTTTTTTCCTGATCGATTCAAATAAAAGGGAGATAATTTTTTTTATTTATTTCTATTTATTATCTCATCACAATGATGTCTTCATAAAAGATGTTGATCATTAAATTTTAAAATCTTTGTTGAAGGCGGCAACGTACTATCTTTTGAAAGAACATTTTTGAAGTTTTTTTTTTTTAAATAAGCCTAAAAACCCGATAAATTCGTTTAACTTTTTTCGAAGCCAGTTTTGAGACCTACTTTGTATGAGAGAGTTGTGAAAATTGTAAAATTGCACTAAAGGTGTCAAGTCTCTATTTTGAAGTTTAATAGTACTTTTTGATTGATTTCATTTTAAAATAGCATATTTTCAATCTTCATAATCTCTGAAGGTTGCAAACATTTATAAACAAAAACATATGCATTTAAAAAGGCAACTTTTCAACTTTCATAAACATAACTATATGCGTACACGTCGAGCTGCTATATATTCTACCGATACATTCCCTCTGTATATTTTGCATGCCATCATTTTTATCCCAAACTAGCTGACCCGGTGTGCGTTGCTACACATTCCGAAAATAAATGCACTTTGTAAAAGTCATTCAAATTTAGATTTTTGTAAGCATTTTTTTTTAAGTCAAACCATCACAGCTCAGATCCAACAACTTTGAAATGAGAGCTCCAGTTGGAGTTCCAAATTGCGATTCAAAGATGGTATATATTATTTACTGAAACTTGATCTCTAAATTTGTTTTTCAAGATCTGAAATTTGTACTCTGTTTTTTAAGTTTCATAATGACTTAAATAATGTCAAAATTTATGGATTTTTCACCTTTTTCGCAAAGTGAGAAATTACAAACTTTCATAAAAACATTTGTAACATCTTTTTTCGAGTTATGCCAAATATCCGTACGCAAAAAAAACTCTCTTAAAAAATATGGTCCCTTTTTTGAAAACTCTTTATGTTAAACTTACATGGGAGCTCCCCCATCTCGAGTTTACATAAATTTCTAATTGAAAGAATAAGATTCGCATTGTATTTTATGGAGATAGAATTTCTAAAACCGATCAATAGCTTGAATCGGGACAATTTTTTGAGTATATTCCTAATATTCTGTATTTTGAGCACTTCCAGTTCCTGATTAGCTTTAGATGGTGTATTTTTTTGAGTTGAAAAAATAAGCTATAGAAATTTGAAAAAAAAAACGATGCAAAGGATTTTTAATAACCATTTTCAAAAAGCTTTTTTCACCATCCTCGCCCTTCGAAGCTGTTTGAATATCTACCCTTTTTGCGCCAAAATTATGTTAAAAAATGTTTCGCCATATACCAAACACGTGGACATGAGACATTAGACTGAGTCGATTTGGGGTCATTTTTGAATTTCTCAAACCCTGGGGTCTTAAAAGCTTCGTTTTGGTCCAAAACTCATCCATGATTTTTTTGCAGAATTTTTAAGTAACGTTTACATGAGTAAATTTGAACTTTTATGTTTGTATGGGAAAATTGAATATTTTGTACTGAAAAATCAACATCATTTTTGTTTCATCTGTAGAACCGAGTCTGCTAATAGTTTTTGTGCCAATTTATAAAATCTTCAAAGGAAATTTTCCGCTGAACAACTTTGTCGAATGTCATAACTTGGTATCTTTTTAGACAAAAAAGTTATTAGCTATTTAACAAGTGTATGTCTTTTGGTATTGATAAACAATTAATTCAATTGACACCACTGATTGTGCCCCGCGATGTATTGCATGAAAAATGGTCATGCAATACCTCGCTAGGCACTCAGCAGTGGTGTCAATTGAATTTATTGTTAATCAACACCAAAAGACATACACTTGTTAAACAGCTAATAACTTTTTTGTCTGAAAAGATACAAAGTTATGACATTCGACAAAGTTGTTCAGCGGTAAATTTCCTTTCAAGATTTTATAAATTGGCACAAAAACCATTAGCAGGCTCGGTTTCACAGATGAAACAAAATTGATGTTGATTTTTCACTACAAAATATTCAATTTTCCCATACAAACATAAAAGTTCAAATTTACTCATGTAAACGTTACTTAAAAATTCTGCGAAAAATCATGGATGAGCTTTGAACCAAAACGAAGCTTTTAAGACCCCAGGGTTTGAGAAATTCAAAAATGACCCCAAATCGACTCAGTCTAATGAGACATTTCAGCTTGAAGTTTTCCCAAACAGCACTTGTCATGGTTTGAAAATTATCGATTCTATACAGTGCAAATTTCTTTTTTTCTAATTAATTCATTAAAGCAAAAAATATAAATATTCAAATAAAATATCAGTTGCATCACCAAATAAATTTTCAACGTTTTTTAATTTCTCTTTGAAAGTCAAATATTCAAAAATGTTAGCAAAAACAATTTATAATTTAACATTTGTCCCGTTTATTGGGACAAGTGTAAATGCAAAGTTTATTTTCAGATGCGTCAGAGTAATGGCTTTGAAATGGATTTAATACGTACTTCTGTTTGTTTGTTATATCAAGTTTCATTGATATATCTGCAGTATTCCTGCAGTATAAATTTATGTTTGTTACTCCACTTTTAACGAATGTTGTTCAAAGCAAATGGCCTTCATTACAAAGACATTTAAAAATTTTTAATATCCACTTCCATTTCAACATTCAGAATACCTCTCCTGGTCTTTCCAACATATTGAATCATTTTGAAGATGAATTTCTTAAAAGTTCGACGTTTGCCCTTGTCCCACCGTGTAAGTTGACAGGAGGTAATATTTTTTTAACACTTCAAGGGTACACTCAAAATTTCTCAAAAGTCTTGCATCCAGTTGAATATAAGTTCTAAAGTCTCACTTTTCCAAAAAGAAGCGGATCAAAAGTCTCTTTTATGCAACCATGTAACGCAAAAACACTTTTCATGTTAAGTACGTACTTGAATTGGTATGTAAGCAAAAAGTACGACGTTTTTTTCAGAAGTTTTTGAAATAAAAAGTTTCCATTGTCATGTCTAAATTCGTTTCAGTTGTGTATTTTGGCCGATGTAACAATTTTTAGAAAAAAACATATTTTTTTATATTTTTGTAACAGAGAAAAGTTGAACGTTTGAACATGCTCTAGTGTTCCTTAAATAAAAATTATTTGGGAAAATGAATTCGCTTACTTTCGGTCAATAAAAGTCAGTTTGTTCACTGATACCTTTCACATATGCACACGTCAGTCCTATCTTATCCAATTTAAAGAAAAGGCTCTTGATCATTTCATGTGTCGGATCGGATTTTTTAATCTTCTTTAAATTTGGCGCTTGATACAACTTGTTCATGTTCAACAAAATGTTTCCGATCTATCTCTGTAGGAAACATTTTATTCATATTTCTGTTATCAATATGATTCAAAAATAACCTTGTAGGCAAAATGGGTTAAAAAATTGTATGTAAATTCATTACTTTCTGTATTTTTTTTGTCCGCAAAGTGTCATACCATTATTTCATTAGCATCAGAACTAAATTTATATTTTTTAGACAACAAATGCTACCTACATTAACACGAACTATTTTTGCAATTCTTTAAATTGGTTTTGATTCAATTGATAAAATACCAATCCGTGTCACATCTAGGCGTCGTTTATTTCCACGTGCTGTGTACAATTAAGCAAGAAAAAACACATCTAAGTTGCATATCGCCCCCACGTGCGTAAGAAATATAGGTTGAGAAACAGGCGCCTAATTATTAAATTTTTTTCAGCGATCAATGAACAGTATGCTTTGGTTACCATCCACTTGCGACGACGCTTGTTTGGCCATAGAGACGAAAAACAAACCCCTCAAAGAAAAGAAAATCTCTAAAAATGAATGCCATGCCTTTTCAATTTCAGATTTTGGCAAAAAATAAAATTTATATGTTTTATTCGATCGGCAAAATGTCAATCTGAGTCACATCTAGGCGTCATTCATAACCATGTGCTGTACAAATGAGCTAGGTATCAAGTTGAAAAAAAATCACATCAAGGCTTCATATCGCCATCCCTTGCATTGAAAATATGCTTTGTTGAGAAATACGCGCCAAAATATTCCCACTGATCAGTATGCTATGCCATGGTTACTATTCTCTCGTGACGCCTCGACCATGGAGACAAAAAACAAACCGCCAAAAGGAAAAAAAATCTCGAGAAAATGGATGTCATGACTTTAATTTGTTTCGAAAAACTACAAATTTTGTATGGAAGCCCCTCCTCCCTTAAGTCGGATGGGGTTTTAACTATTATAGAAACCATCTCCGGCCCCAAAAACCCTCAGATGCCAATTTTGACGATGATCAGTTCAGTAGTTTCCGAGTCTATAGGGAACAGACAGACAGACAAACATTCATTTTTATTATCCCAAATTTAGGAAGTTTTGTATACAAAATCAGGATAAACCAGGCTAATGTGAGATGGTCGAACTCAGTACCTTTTTTGTCAATCCTACAAAAAGGTATAAATATCGATCACGGTGATATCATTATTTATGCGTTCTAGACAATCTTTTATAAGGGATGCTCGATTCAGTTCGATTATAATCAGTCGATTTCTAAAAATCTTATTGTTTAAGATTAAAATTGATCCTAGGTCTCATGCAAAATTTGGTTCAGATTAGATTATGAAGAGGGGTCGCATAATTGTATAGAAATTGGAAGCACGCGCATTGTCACTTCGACTTTGAACTTCCATAATATTTTACTCTAATGATATTTTTTGATCAAATTTTTCGCGTTAGATAGAACAACTATCACACTATTATACCACAAAATTTGAGCTTTCTGGAGTTTGTGTGGCCTGAGATACAGTAATTCTACGAAAATTGGACTTTTTGGACTTTTCTCATTCAAACTGCAATATCTCGGAAACTAAGCGACATTTTTTAAAGAAATTTTGCTGAGTGTTTGTTGAAACATAAAGCTAGCATGTCTGAAGTTTTCGAAAAGTTCTATCGATGAGATCAAAAGTTACGCGAGGTGCAATATTTCAGGCATGAACCTAGAAATGCATGTTATTTGGTCAATTTGGATTTGGTGGCCCACGATTCCCCACCATTTTTCAAAATCCAAAAAATATTGCTTCTTTTCAAACAGTCAGAATTTGGGGAAAATAACTTACTAAAAATTTTAAATAAATACCTTATGATACCTTGAAAATGTAGAAAACCATACCATTTTTTTTAATTTCCTTTAATCTTTTACAACAAAGAAGTTATGGAACAACGAAAAAAAGTGGCCCATGATTCCCCACTCTCCCATACATAAATTTAGGAATTTGAAATTTCCATACAAAGCTCGCAGCGGTCTAATATGACATAAGTATGAGGGCCTTGAAGCCAAAGGGGTATAATAACATAAAAGCTCATTCCGAGAAAACACGCTTTTGAGTTTCCATATATTTTTCGTAAATTTGCATTTTTCATTCGAACGTAAACGTGTTTAAAAAAGTCCCAAAAATCTAAAAATGTCATCAAATATAGTTGGAAATTTGAATAATTGGTATTATGAAATCAAAATCTACCATTTTTGCAGTTATTCCCCTTTTGGCTCTAAGGACCTCATATCAAAAACAGGACAAATAAATGCATTTTTCCACACGACTTACTTTCAAGTTCAAATTATACGCAAGATAGGAATAAATCTTAAAATTGTAGTTTTACTGATTAAATAAATTCAACCATTTTTAGTTAGTTCATTTGGTGGCTACATTTTTTTAACCCTGATGTTTTTAATACCATCAATTCAGCCACAGGTCATGGCACAAAGGTAACGTGTTCATCTATCATCTGGAAGGCTAAAGTTCAATTCCAAATTTTTCAAGCATAATTTTTCATTAAGAGTTGAGGCAATTTTGAAGTATTTATATTAGAAATTTTATAATTTACATTCAAACATAAAAAGAAGGCTTTATTTTTCTAGAAATACTTTTTTATCGTGATCTCATTTAAATGCTGAACAGCCTTCTACCGTGTTTCGACTATAAAACAAGGTTGCCAAAATTCTTTTTGTGTGTTATACATCTGTTATTCTGTGATTTGACCTCAAAATTTTGTGACGGTTTTCTATGATGCTGTTGTCATGAAATTAATGGAAAAAATCAAGTCAAATATTCACAAACTTAATCGTATTTTGATAATTCCATTGTAGAAAGAAAATTAACATTACAAATTTAATAATATTTCATGAATTAGATGGAAAATATGAGGTTAAGAAGAATTAAGTATTGTGAATTTTTATATCACTAGTATTTCAAAACTCCTAATTTCAAAAATTTGTACAAAATGCAGACATTTTTTAAGTTCTGTGAAAATTGTCAATATTCACTGATTGACACGGATTCTGTGACCAAAATTTGCAAAAATTCTATGAAATTACAGATTATTCTGTGATTTCGGCAACCAGACTTGAAAGTATCGTTAAGAAGTTAAATCTTGAGCTAAGTAAAATGCTGCAGAATATTGAAGTTTAATACAAGGCTGAGAAAGCTTTCAAGGGACCATTCTATTGAATATTCGATTACAAGAGTATTTGATAAAAGTTCTGTTTTCCCAAGAGAATATAGACGAAAAAAATGGTACCTTTTGAATCGGTATCGCTTTTATTGGCATGGAACCACCAATAATGAAAAGAAGTCTTCAGGTTTGTACAGAAATCCAAATTCTGCACGAAACTGAATCTCAAGACCAATAAAAAGGAGGAATAAAAAGAAATAAAAACTTCAAAAGATCGTTAGATCGGATCGACAATAAACCGATTTAATCGATTTTCCGATCGATCCAAAAAATTGGAAATTTGAGTTCAAAAGATCGATCTCGCAAAGATCGATCCAAGATCGATCCAAGATCGACCAATCCTAGTCACCGTATCCCGCAAAGCTTAAAAGATTACAATGCAAAAACTTTAAAAAAGAGAGGAAAGCTTCATAAAAATAAAAGAAGATACATCTTAAAGTCATTCAAATTTTGAACGCAACTGCAGGTAACGAATTGAAAGTTTTTGTTAGTTGTATTTCTTTTGTAAACATACTTCATATCCTGAATCAAATAAGTTCATTTTTTTTATCAAAAGACTCACATCAGATAAGAGTATATTTCGTAAAATTTCACAAAAAGAAAAGTGCGCCCATTTCTCGATCGAAAAGAGTACATTTACTCTTAAAAGAGTACGTATGGTATCCCTTTTCTAGTTGCTACTTCTTATATTGCGTAAATTTTCAGAAATCAGAGAAAATCAAGCTTCTTTCCATACATCAGTGAAGAACGCGAGCGTGTCAGGTTACCAGGATGGACTTCCAAAAATCAGGCAAACCCTGAAAAACAGGCACATTGGCATCTCTGGTGGTGAAAGAAAAGCAACACTGAAAATCGAAAATACCTAAACTTGAGAACTGCCACCCCCAAAACCAAAGTTCAATATCGACAACTCAAGTTTTTGTAAAAATCACAGCTTGCCAACACGCCAAACTTGTCCTTCAAGTGAAGAACTGTTTTTTTTTTGGGTTTTTGTTGTAAGCGAATCTGATTCTATTACCTTCATCGTGGCAGATTTAGGTTTGGGGGATAAGTTCAAAGCGGAGAACTCTTTATTGGGGGATAACTTTTATTTCTTCATTCGCAGAAAGTCTTTTTTTTTTAGTTGGTAACCACAGGTGGTAAATCCCGGTTTACGGATTGTATTCCAAGGCACGGCGAGCCACCGCGTCCCCCCAGTTTGCTACTCTGGGTCCATGGGTACAATGGGAAGACTCATGATATACTCCGTGTATACCCCCTACTCCCTAAACTCCACCTGGGGCCGCAGACCTGGTTCCCACCTCGAACTGTTTAGTACACTATGCTTCAATAGTGGGAGGTCTATTCGCGCTAATGCGCTCAAAGGCAATACTCATTAACGAGACCACTTTCAGCAAAACCTCTCATCCTTACGACTTGACGCCTGAACTCTCCTCTGACGACTCGAGAACCGACATCTCCTCGCAATGACTCGAGATTCCCACACAAACCTCTCCTCTTCGCGACTTGAGGCCTGATCTCTCCTCTAACGACTTGAGATCCGACCCCTCCTCGCATTGACTCGAGGTTTACCTCTCCTCTGCACGATTCAAGGCTCGATCTCTCCTCTAACGACTTGAAATCTGACCTCTCCTCGTAATGACTCGAGGTGACCACTTGTACCCCTCCTCTTGTTGGTAAGGGGCCTGATCCCTCCTCTTACGACTCGGGACCCGACCTCTTATCATAAAGACTCGGGGTTGACCACACAAACCTCTCCGCCTGAAGGTTTGAGGCCTGACCTCTCCTCTAACGACTCGAAGCCCGACCCCTTATCTTCAGGGTTCGAAGTTTGCCACCTTGCCCGTCGTGTGCCAGATCGAGAGCAGCTTATCCTAGACTCGCGCCTGTCACGGCACACGCGCGGGACTTAACGCAACGACTCGGATGATTCCCGACGAAGACGTCATCCTACTCCGACTCGAATAACTCACCCGGCGTCGAGAGCCACTCTACCCGTGGGTATTCCCCGAACGTGGAATAACCCTTTCCCAACGATTTCCACTGCGAAGAAGGTCAAGTCTTATCCCCGCAGCTTCTGTCGTTGAGAACCGCTCTACTCGGATACTCCCCGAAGGTGTTGTCTTATCTTTGTAACTTCAAACCGTGGGGTCGGACGCACTCTACTCGACGGCCCCCCGTCGATGGGGTCAGTCTACTCCGACCGTTGTCCGGTCTTCTTTATCCCCCTTTGGTTGGCAACCCTAGGTTTTTTGGCCCGCGGATTTTCCTGCCCGTTGTGTGCCAAATCGAGAGCAGCTTATCCTAGACTCGCGCCTGTCACGTCACACATTCGGGACTTGGAACGCTACGACTCGGGTGTTTCCCGACGGTGACGACATCCTACACCGACTCGAGAGGCTCGCCCGGCGCTACGCAGAAGATGATGCCTTATCTTTGTAGCTTCGATCAGGGGATCGGACGCACACTACTCAGATGCTCCCCGCCGATGGAGTCATCCTACACCGTTCGCGAACTGCCGTTGGTTCCAGCTTCTCTGCAGGGCAGTCATGATCCGGGTGAACCCATCGCTGACCGCATGCCAAGTGTTGGAATCCGCACACATCCTCTGTACAACGTTATCTGCTGTCGTGTCAGGCCCACAGGCGGCAAATATGGAAGTACGTACCGCCGCAAACCTCGGCCAGACAAACACCACATGTTCGGGTGTCTCCTCTTCATCACCACAATCTGGGCAATATGGCGAAGCCACATGTCCAAACCGGTAGTGGTACTTCATGAAGCATCCATGACCAGTCAAGAATTGCGTCATATAGAAGTCCACTTCACCGTGCCTTCTTCCGATCCAGTTCCCGATGTGCGGGATCAGACGATGGGTCCACCTTCCTCTCGTTGAGCTGTCCCACAGCTGCTGCCAGTTGGACATCGAGTCCTCATTGGCGAGATCTCGAACGTTGGGCGTGTCTTTGTTGTCGTAGCAATAGACATCCTCCTCAAGCAAAACCGAGATGGGCATAACACCCGCTACTACGCAGGCGGCTTCGGACGACATGGTCCGGTATCCGCTGATAACCCGCAGGTTCATCAGCCGCTGAACGCTGCCAAGTCGCTGCAGGTTACAGCTTCCTCCCAGGGCCTGCCTCCAGGCCGCTGCTGCGTACCGCAAGATCGATGTGGTCACACTTGCCAGGATCCGCCTTTTGCTGCTTTGGATGGCCGAGGAGTTCGGCATCATTCGTGTGAGTGCGGCCGTGGCCATTGCCGCTCTCTTGCACACGTATTCGACATGGCTCGTGAAGCTGAGCCTGTCGTCAATCATCACCCCTAGGTACTTGATTGCGCGTTTTGTGGTGGGCTAGACGCAGGCACTTGGAGTGCATCCAGCGTTCCACTGCCTGGATAGCTACCGTGGCCAGTAGCTCAACCTCCGCTATTGAGGAGCCTCTCGCCAAGAGGACTACATCATCTGCAAATCCTACGAGTTCTGCTCCCGATGGGAGGCTCGTTCGTAGGAGTTCGTCGTAAGTGATGTTCCACAGAACCGGGCCGAGTATTGACCCCT
Source organism: Uranotaenia lowii (assembly GCF_029784155.1). Classification (NCBI taxonomy): domain Eukaryota; kingdom Metazoa; phylum Arthropoda; class Insecta; order Diptera; family Culicidae; genus Uranotaenia; species Uranotaenia lowii. Next base: position 225,984,004 of record NC_073692.1, read on the forward strand.
GTGGAACACCCGCCGAAACCTCTTGTGTTCGCAAACCCTCGCCGGTCATATACTGCAGTTGGCGATTGTGGAAGTAACTTTCCACAAGCCTATACAGATATGCCGGGATCCTCATTTGGATGAGCGACGACGCAATCGCTGTCCAACTGACACTGTTGAAGGCGTTCTTCACATCCAGAGTGACAACCGCGCAAAAGCGGAGCCCTCTCCTCTTGGTCAGCCTGGCTCTGTCCGCTACCTCGATGACCGAGCGGATGGCATCTACGGTGCTTCGACCTCGACGGAAACCAAACTGTCTCCCCGAGAGTCCGCCCTCACTTTCCGTGTATCTCTGAAGTCGGTTCTGAATCACCTTCTCCAGGACCTTACCCGCTGTATCCAGTAGACAGATCGGCCGATATGCCGATGGGTCTCCTGGATGCTTACCCGGCTTTGGCAGAAGAACAAGTTTCTGCCGTTTCCACGTGTCAGGAAACACCCGTTTCGTCACGCATCGTTGCAACGATGTACGGAACATATCGGGGAATTCCCTGATCGCGGCCTTCACCGCGACGTTCGGAATGCCGTCCGGTCCGGGGGCCTTCCTCGGTTGGAGAGACTTGGCGATCTCGCGAAGTTCTTCCACCGTTATCTGCTCTTCAGCGCTGGTGTCCCAGTCATACGGGACTGTTGGCCAGCGGGTAACATCGTGCTGTGGGAACAGCTCATTGATGATGACTCTCAGTTTATCGGGGCACGTTTCAGGTGGTGCACCCCCACTTTTAGTTCTGCCCATGACTATCCGATAGGCATCACCCCATGGACAGTCGTTGGCGTCACGGCATAACTGTTTGAAACGTGCCCTCTTGCTTGCGTTGATGGCCCTGCGGAGGGCCGATCTCGCGCTTGTGAAGAGTGGCCTACGCTCCGTTCGCTCTTCTTGGGTCCTTGCGTTCTGCATCCTGCGCCTTGCCATATGGCAGTCGGCACGCAGACCCGCAATTTCCTCCGTCCACCAATAGACGGGTGGCCTAGTGCTTTTATGCTTGGCCCTTCTCGGCATCGCAGCATCGCAAGCGCGAGCTAGAACCCTCGTCAGTTCCTCCGCGGACAGGTTGTCCAGGTTCCTCTCCCAGTGCAACGCTTCGACAAAGACGTTCTGGTCGAACTGCGTTGTCTTCCAGAGGCGTTCTCCTGTACGAGACTCGCGTCTACCTGTCCGCGTACTTGAGCCTAGCCGATAGCGAATCGCGAAGTGATCGCTATTCGTGTAGGCCTCGCTCACCATCCAATCGCTTACCAACCCCGGGCTACCGAAGGTGACATCTATGGTTGACTCGCTCCCGTTCCAACCTTGGTAGGTACTGGTATTCCCTACGTTGGCCAGATCCACATTAAGCCTCGCCAGGGCTTCTAAGAGAATTTGACCTCTAGGGTTTGTGAGGCGGCTACCCCATTCCTCGGCCCACGTGTTAAAGTCGCCAGCAATAACGATGGGGCTTTTCCCCATTAGCACATCTACCATCTTGTCAACCATAGTGCCAAACCTCTCCAAGGACCATCTTGGGGGAGCATAGCAGCTACAGAAGTAGATCCCGTTCACTTTGGCCACCACCATGCCTTCGTTTTCCGTCGCCACAACTTCTTGTATGGGGAAACAACCTGTAACCCATATCGCGGCCAGTTTGGCATCATCAGTCGCCCAATTAATGCCATTCGCAGCTCTGCGATATGGGTCTGCCACTAGCACGATGTCCAACTTTTCCTCAACTGCCATCTGCCGCAACAGCTGATGTGCTGTGTAGCAGTGGTTGAGGTTAAGTTGGACGACCTCTATGCTCTTGGCGCCCGGGGTGGTACCGCCTGCGCCTTTGTGTAGGCGGGGCACCTAGGGTTGCCAACAGCGTGGTCTCCAGCGCAGACAGGGCATTTAGCAGGCTTTTTGCAGTTAGCCGACTTATGGCCGGTTTCGCTGCATCGCCAGCATATGCCACTTCTGTCTGGCCCAGTGCAGTCGAACGACTTGTGACCGTTCAACAGGCACTTGAAGCACCGGTCCGGTTGCTGGGGGATGGATATCTGACAGATAGATCATCCCACCTTTAGCCGCCCACACCTAAGTGCGGCGTTTGCTGCTGCAACCGCAGAAAGTCTAGCATATACAATGATGTTGCTGCCTGCTCTCCAATGGTCGAGCGGTTAGCATCCAGAGATGGTAATCGCAGTGCCATTGCAGGTGTGGCTGTGATTCCCGTACCTGCAGTAATTTTTTAAAGTTATTTCCATTTTATCAGATTTTGGGGTTTGAGTTCTGCTTTGAGAGCTTAGCTATGTCACCAATGTAGGGAGTGAATTTCATTCGAGTTGGCGGAGAAAGTCTCAAGTTTGGGTATTTTCGAGGTGAACAGAGAGATTAATAGTGGACAAAGAACACATGCGAGCAGAGATGCCAATGCGCCCGATTTTTCCGAATTTGCCATATTTTTCGAGGCTTAGCCTGACAACCGGATATGCCATTGGATTTTTTAAAGTAAGCCTTGTTTAGCCTGATTTTTGCTTATTTGATAAATGGGTTGTAAGGAACTGCATTAGCCATTACTGAAGCGAAATTTCCGTTAACGTAACCTGGTTTTTTCACCGGTCCCTGATTTTTTAAATAAAATGTTGGCAGCCCTGCTTGTGAGATATATAGTGCATCGAAATGCATCGATAGAGGATCCAGCTGTCGACCGATGGAGCTCGACGTGTCCGCATACTGGACCCTATTTCGCCATGTTCACCGTTGTTTAATTAGTTTAAGCGCAGTTATACTGATGGGGAAATTGCGGGTTCAAGTCTTGTCGGTGAGCCGTTGTATCTGATGGGCTTGTTATACAGCTCAGTTGGCAAGTCAGTTGCTTCCTGAGCCTATGTCCGTGAGTTCGAGCCCAAGAGTAAAAACCGATCACAGTTGTACCGGATAAGTTTTTCAATGACTGTCCGCCAACCGATCGTTGATATAAGTCGCGAATGACATGAACATGTTAAAACGATTATAATAAAAAAAAAAGAGCCGTTGTATCTATTTCGAAAAATACATGATATGTATGACTTACAGTCAGTGACAAAAGTTAGTAACCAAGAACAATTTCTACCATCATTTTGTTCATGTGCCTTTAAAATGCATATTTTATTAAATGAACTGCACTGACTGATAATGTTTGAATTTCTTGAGACATCCAGGAAGTTATTTTTTGTAAGAAATAATTAACAAATGTGTAAGGGACCCGTTTTATTTGATATCATCAGAATTTAATGAAACAAAAGTAAGTAACCGTATAAGGAAATAGAGATAAATTAATAAGATTCAAAAGTAATACAGTAACAACTTTCATATTATGCATCGAGTATGACCACTTTTGGTATTCTCGGGTGCATGTGAGCGTCGCGATACCTTTTATTATTTAATTAAGGTTTCTGTGCAATGTAGATAGAGTACACTCTCAAATCTGGTTAACTGCTATTTTCCAGTTCGCTATTGTTCCTGATTTTTTTTGTTTTTTTTTTGCCTCTAACTGCTCCATGGAGTTGAAATTTTACGATTTGTAGGAATTCTAAGGCGTTTAGGAATATGTACTTTAGACCGCTGCAAAAAATGACTTTTTGCTCCCATATGTTTTTTCGATGCCTTTTTGGCCACCAAGCATCAGTGTAAAATGTGAGATGATTTGGTTGATTCCTGAGTTAGCGCAACGCGTTTCAATTTTGTATGGAAATATGTATGGAAGCAGAAATTTTTGCACATTAAATCATCCAGATAATTCAAATAAGCTTGAAACGAAATCGGTCTTTGATTTTTGGTTTTGACTATTTTAGAGCTTCATTTTTTGGTAACATGACAAGCAGCTAAGAATTTCATGAAAAAAGTTATTACCGTTTCAAATTAAAAAATCTGAATCCATTGAAAAGTATTTAAAAATAGTAGATTTTGCTTGCTATAGCTTTTAATAATTTCATGAAACGTTTTTGAAAATGTTATACAAATCAAAAAATTCCCTGGCTATGAAAAACAGTTTTTTGATGTTTTTTTTATACTCATCCTACGGTTTCACAGCTTTCAAACAAGCAGTCAAAAACGCTGAAATTAAAAATAATAATTTTGAAAACAAAAATTTTGTAAAACATCGAAAATCTTCCCTGGGGTAAAAATTAGGTGTAAGCTTTGTTCACACGAATTGTACTGCAAGAATCAAGGAGCATTTTTCATTCAAAGTTATATTTTTTGAAACTTTCATTACAGCTCTGGCGATTTTTGAATGGAAAATTTTGATTTCCCATACAAATTTCCATATAAAATTAAAACTCGTTGCGCTAATTCAGGACTGGATGGATCACTTCCCAAATTTTTATTGCTATTTCTGGCAGCAAAAACAACCAAAAAATGTTATGGGAGGTGTTAAAAGTTAAGAATTTGAAATTTTCATACAAAGCTTGCAGCGGTCTAATGTACTTACTTGTCTAATTCATATTTTGTACTCTCGCAAAAAATATGAAATAAACCAAAATAAATTTATCAAATAAAAAAATATGAAATAAACAATAATGAATTTCTATCTGTCACTGAATTTTAATAATTGGTGTGAAGTGAAGTTGTGTTTTTCTATTTCAAATAAAATTACCTTGTCCTTCACTTTTCTTCACTAAGAAAACAATCGAGGGCACTTCGGTCCAACTAGCGACATGTTTATTTTGTAGTCAATTTGCGGCTACAATCATGCGCGATAAAATCTGCTTCATCGGAGTTTGTTGTATATTTAAGATGCCGGAGTAACAAAAACCATACAGCTCCCGGAAAGATTTATTACTTTAGGGGGAAGTCTTGGCATTTCCCGCTGGGTCTTTCTCTGTCTCTGTTGGAAGCAATTTTTATGTGGGAGGAAACCACTCGTTAATGTTAATTAATATTCCATTTGAGGAGCCATTTTCAATTCCAAACGCCCCGACCGGAACGCTGAAATGTTGCGATCACTTAAAATCACGATGCGAATTTTTCCCGATTCCCATTTTCCATTATCGTGATGAGAAAAACCACAAAGATAGGGAAGAAAAAATACATCGGGGAAACAAATCACGACGATATCTCTCCGGGCAGCAAGTGAAGATATGGAAAATTAATCCCTCTAGTAAGAAGAAATGGTTTAGATTGGCAGCAAAAAAAAAATCCCTCGGGCCAAGATTTTTCCCTGGAAGAACAATGGACGATGCGACGTAAAGTTACGAACATTGCTAGCTTCTGTATAATCGTAGCTACTCTCTGGAGCCACTGATAGATTTCTATCTAGCGAGATTCTGAGGTCGAATTCACAGTGAGCGCGGTGCGAAGTGCGAAGCGAATTTCCAATTCGCGCGAAAAACCGCTTCTCATTGAAACACGTTGAAGAAAACATCGACCGGCCACAGTGCAAGCGAATTTTCGTGCGAACACCTGGCTGGATCGCGCGAATTCATCCTGTTCATCCGGACATACACTGAAAATATTCTCTCGGATATTTTTTATCGTAAAATGATTTATCAAAAAAAATTTTTTCAAAAGTTTATTTATTTAATTATCATTGCCGTTTCTGTTTTGGTAATGAAAAATGCACGGTTTTTTAGCGCGGATTTTCGAAACAAACGCGGTTTCAGTCTTTTTCTATTGAAACAAATTATAACTGGCAATAAACGACCGGTGGCATGAAAGCCCCACAATATGTGTATAGGGTGAAGGGGCTGAACGGATAGAAGTTGGAATTTGTTATCCGACGCCATCTTGAAATCCAATATGGCCCCTTTCACTCAACTTTAAAATGCTGGAAGTGACTGAAAAGCACATGAAACTCCCACAATATGGGTATTGGATGAAAGTACTCAATAGAAGTCGAATTTGGCTGTCCGACGCCATTTTGAAATACAAGATGGCGGTTTCCGCTTAATTCAAAATGCAATAAATAACTGAAAATCGTAAGGTCCATCCACAATATAAGAAATCAGTAAAAGGGATAAAAAAGTAGATGAAAAATTACTGACAAAAATTTAACAAAAATTTTGAGAGAACTGCAAAAAAGCACTGAAAAGAATAAACAAAAATATAACAAGTGTTATAAAACTAAAGTAATATTGACAAAAATAATACAAAACTGTGGGAAAATATGAATAACTATTACTAAAATTAAAAAATATGACAAAAAAATTAGTGAAAAATGACAAAACTTTGGATAAAACACGCCAAATGTGGTTAAATAATTAAGCCAAAAAATATGACAAATATTACAAAATTAGACAAAAATATGAGAAAAAAATCACAGAAATGGCAAAACTATGACAAATGAGAAAAAAAAAATTTATGATAAAATTATAATCAAAATTTGATAATGAAATGACCTGACAGAACTAATATAAGGACCAATATTTGACAATAAATTTACAAAAATGACAAAATAATAACAACAAATTTACAATAAAATCACAAAAATCTGACAAAAAATAAGGCAAAATGGCTAGAATATGATAAAGTTTTGAAAAAAATATGACAAAAAATTGTCAAAAATAATGACAATAATCTAACAAAATTATGAAAAATGAGATAAAAATATGACAAAATACTTTCAAATATATGTAAGAAAAATGACAAAATGATGACAAATACGACATAAAAATCACAAAATTAAAAAAAAAAAAGACAAATCCAAACATATAATAATAATAATAATAATTTATTAATGATGAATATGTAAAAAATATATCGCAAATACGACGAAAAAATGACACAATCTATAAAAATCTATGGGCTTGTGATATGTGTAACTCAGTTGGCATGTTAGTTCCCTCCTAAGCCAATGTCCGTGAGTTCAAATACAAGAGTAATCATCGAATGCATTTGTACTGGAAAAGACTTTCAGTATGAAGAGAAGGTGGTAAAACGAATATAATCGAACGAAAAAAGACAAAACTATAAAAAAAAACTTACAATCAAATGAACAAAAAATCTGACAGAACTATGACAAAAATATGACAAACGAAAACATGACAAAATAATAACAAAAATTAAAATAAAATGACAAAAATCTTACAGTACTATGACAACCTTTGTCAATTGTCATAGTTTTGTTTTATCATAGTTTTGTAATATTTTTTCATACTTTTGTTGCATATATTTTTATCACATTTGTAAGATTTTGGTCATAGTATTGCCAGATTTATGTTATTTTATTTCAAAATTTTGTCATACAGACCCCGCTTGATTTTGGCAACATCCGAGCAAAAACCGTTCGTTTTTGGCAACATCCAAAAAAGACGTTTTTTTGTCTTTTTTTTATTTTTTATTTTCATTTTAAACAAATAAAAATTAATGTAAAACGTAATATTAGCATGAAATTTTTTCATTCGGCTTAATTATGATAGTTTTAAACAGTAAAAACATGATTTTTTCCATGTTTAATGCTCATAACTAATATAATTGAGTCAAATTGAAAAATTGTATGCTAATATAAGGTTTTACATAAATTTTGACTAATTTGAATTAAAAATCAAAAATGAAAAAGTGTCAAAAAAAACCGTTCGATTTTGGCAACATAAAATTTTCGGGCGTGTTGCCAAAAACGAACGGGGTCTGTATTTGTAATTTTTGATTAGTTATTATATTTGTCATATTTTTATTTCATTTTTCATATTTTCCATAATGTTGTCAAATATTTGTCAAAGTTTTTAATTTCGAGTTTTGGCATTATTACTAATTTGTTGTTATTATTCAGTCAACTTTTATTAATTTTTGTCAGTTTTTTTTTTTTAATTTGGTCATGGCTTTGCCATTTCAATGTCAAATTTATCATAGAATTGGTATATTTTTCTAATATTTTTGTAATATTTTTATCACCATTGCCATATTTTTATTAAAGTTTTGTCAGCGTTTCGTAATATTTGTTATTATTATATTGTATTTTTTTTTCAAAATTTTGTTATATTTATGTCATAGTTTTAGAAGATTTTTTTTGCGATTTTCAGTCATTAAAATTATTTTAAAGTTGAACGGAAGCCGCCGTATTGGATTTTAAGATGGCGTTTCATAGTGTCAGAAAAATTCGACTGTTACTAATTGATTGAGTTTTTCGGAATAAACGCGGATTGGTTTTTTTTTTGCGCGGTGCGTATCCCTCGCTCACAGTTTTGTTAATTTGCAAAGATTTTTTCACATGTGATTAATTTTTGCAACACCGAAGGTTTTTTTCAGTGTTGAACCGCTTTGCAATTCGCGTGCACTGTGGCCGGCCTTCAAAAGCGAACTTACGAAATTCATCCGGTGAATGAATATTTCGCTTCGCAGTTCGCTTCGCGCTCACTGTGTTCGTACCCTGAGCCTCAGCCTCGTGGACCGAAACAATCGCATGCATCAAAATACTAGGGAAGGGGATTCAATGTTTGGTTTTTCTCAAAAAGAATGTTAGCTTGTTTTTTTTTTCTTGTGTGGCTTCCTGATTCGATTTGCCATAGCACCCACGAGTTGTGGTTTTTTTTTTCATTATCTTGTCGAATCTGTTTATATGTAGATGCCTCTAAGAAACTAAATTGGAATTTATAAACTGGTTGTTCTCTCTGTTGCTGCCTGTTTGTTATAGGTTAAAAATGTGGTGAACTCTTATTACTCATTTTTTGAGAGTAAGAAATTTACATTGAAAAAAAAAGTTTGAATTATAATTCTAACCAACAGTTCTTTAAGAAAAAAAAACGAAACTGTATTATATTCCAACACTTCTTGATTGATTGATCAAAAGTCAACCATTTCTGGAAAATCAATCGAATTAATCATATTGCCGTTTTCTTGTGACGAAAAATGTAAATTTACTGTTTCATGTACCAGAAGAAAACTCGCGACTCCATGTTAACGCTAGGCGAAACCACATCTACATAATTGCGCTGACGATTTTCCTATTCGTGACAAAACATTATACACACTAAGATATATACAAAAGAGGAAAAAAAACAAATTTACGAGTGATTTTTCCCATTTAGGCGTACACCGAACCCTAACTTTCGGCATATTTACACTTATAACATAACTCTAGTTGATTTCTTACCAACAGCACAGTGTTTTACGCCTTCTTATCGGCCAGCCGGCCCGGATGGTTTGGCCGGAATGGAAAACGAAATAAAAGAGCAAAAAAAAATATATATATATATATCGAAATTGACCGAAAGTTCCTTGGCGAAAAAAATCGAAAAAAAATAGGAAAAGAAACAAAAAAAGATTCCAGACACAATTGCCGCCGTTATTGTGTGTGCGTATACAAATTTTAGTGGCCCGGCTCTTGAACGCCGCCGAAATTTTATGATTATGGCTGGTTTATTTATTTTTATTCATAACTTATTCGTCTCATGTTCAGCATAGACGGGTGTTTGTCGAGTCGAAAGAGTTCATTCTCCCTAACGTTCGTTTCGTTTGTGGTATGTTAAGCTTTAATGGTTTATTCGGAGAATGGGTACCTCCTCGGGCAGGACTAATTATTTGTCCACGCTTAACGAAAAAGTTTTGCCGACAATACGTCCCAAGGTTTTTTTCATACATTTTTTCAGTTGAAATACAGTGAAAACATTCGATCTTATCGATTTTCAAGGAATTGGAAATATATTGTCCCTTCGTTAAATGTTTAAAAGATTTTTTTGTTTTTTTTTTGTAGAGAAATGAATCCAACTGTGTTAGATGAATTTACTGTTTCATGAACCAGAAGAAAACTCGCGACTCCATCTTAACGCTAGGCTAAACCACATCTACATACATCTCGGTACGAGAAATATATTTACGATTATATTTTTTATTTTAGATGACATGTTTATGATTATTTGAGACTTCTCCCTTTTACCATTGAGGAGAAAGGAAGAAGGGAGGAGGGCTCTCTTACAATTTCTTACATAACTCGAAAACTATTCAAGTTAATCAAAACTGATGTTATGAAATCGCTTGGTACATCTTGTTTTCGACAGAAGGTCCAGCATTTGATCGGCAGAGCTCGATTGCTCGGGTTGGCCGGGCTCATCATGTTCACCGTGGTGAAATTGGCTAACGCGCAGTTGTACTGAAGCGGAGATTGCAGGTTCAAGTCCTGCCGGTGAGCCGTTGTATATTTTTCGAAAAATTCATGATATTTACGACTTATGTTCTTTCGTTCTTTGATAGCTCGTGATTCTCTAATTCTTCCCATCACCTACGAAAATATGATGTCAAATGACCATTCGGCCAAATGACTATTCGGCCTAGTGACCATTCGGCCAAATGCCCGTTCGTCCTAATGACCATTCGACCTTATGACCATTCGGCCTAGTGACCATTCGGCTTCGTGACCATTCGGCCGAACAACCTTTCGGCCTTACGTCCTTTCGGCCTAATAGCCTTCGGCTGGATAACCGTCGGCCGAATAACCCATTCGGCCTAGTGGCCTATTCGGCCAGATAGCCCATTCGGCCTAACATCCATCGACCGAATGACCTTCGGCCGAAAGGCTTTCGGCCTCATGACTTTCGGCCGAATGACCCAGCCTAGATATCAATATTTAAAAAAAATGAAATTCTAGAAGAAGACCCTAAAAATTTATTCTACTTGCTTTTAAGAGATCTCTGAAGTAAAACGCCATAGTAAAATGAAATTTAAATTCACATTTTTGTTTACAATTATTCCGTATAACTAAACGTCAAAGATCTTCTGGCATTTCAAATGGAGCATTGTTTGTTAATGTTTAGGCTTGGGCATTATTCACTTAATTGCAAAATGTTCAATTTCATTCTTATTCTAAAAAATTCAATGATATTTTTATAAAAATTAACTGATATTACAAAATTAACAAAAACGACACAATTGACAAAAGTAAAAAATTGTCAAATAATACCAAATTTTCAAAATTTTGAAAAATGGACAAAATCGACCAAATTAACAAAATTCTCAAAGATGACAAAAACGACAAAAATTACAAATTTAACGAAATTGACAATGTCAATAGAAAAAATTGAACAAACCGGCAAAAATGACAATATTGACATAATGAACAAATGACCAAAATGATAAAATAAACAAATTTTACAAAATTGACAACATTGACTTTAATGACAAAAAAGACAAAATGACAAGATTGACAAAAAAAAAACAAAAATGACAAAAATGACCAGACTGACAAAAATAAAAAAAACTACAAAAAATTCAACAACACAAAAATGACTAAATGATAAATTCACATTTGTGATTTATGTCAATTATGTATTTATGTCAATTATGGTGTTTATTTTGTCAGTTTTATCAATTTTGACATTTTCGTCTATTTTGTCAATTTTTGTTAATTTTGTTGGTTTTGTCAAATAAGTTAATTTTATCGATGTTTTCAATTTTATTACTTTTGTCAATTTTGTTAAATTTTGTCAATATGGTAATTTTCAACAATTCTTAGCATTTTTTCAATTTTGCCCATTTTTATTTTTGTTATTTTTGTAAATTTTGTCTATTTTATCAATTCTTTAAATTTGGCCAATTCGGTCAATGGCCTCATTTTTGCCAATTTCGTCAGTTTTGTCATTGATATTATTTTTGTAATTGCGGTTAATTTTATCATTTATGTGAATTTTGTAATTTTTTATCTTATTCGTCAATTTTGCAAATTTTTCGAATTTTTGTCAGTTTTGCTAATTTTGTCAATTTTTGTTGTTTTGTTTTAATTTTTCTCAAATCTGTGAATTTTAACAAAAAAATTATGCATTTTACAAAAGTGATTGAATTGAAATAAAAATATAAAATTGACAAAATGGTCAATGATAACTTCGGCTAAATTATAAAATTGAAAACTTTACTAATTTGACAAAAATGATAAAACGACAAAATTGACTATTATTGTCAAAATATCCAATATTGCCATACTTATCAAAATATCAAAAATCAATTGTAAATTCGACCAATTATTGGACCCTACGTTACCGCATCGTGTAGTTCTCCAGCGTTTGTAATTTTACTCAATTATGTTTACAATATACTGGTTTTCTTCAATACATAGATCACTCAGGACAAACGTTAAATAATTTTAAATACATGGTTTGCCATATTTTTCAAACTATATTAATAATTTTTATTTTTAGGTTACCATAAGGTGTTATTCCAAAAAGAGGTCATAGAGATTATACTTATTTCAAAAAATTTCATTGAAACGGGATCACATAGGATATACAAGGACCCAGTTATTTAAAAACCATCAATTAGTTGCAAATAAAGTTATTATTATTATTATAAAAATTATCATCAATACTTTTCAAACACTTTATCCTATAAATTTTTTTTTATTATATTTTCAAAAATTTTTATCATGAATCATAACTTGATGATTCAGAAGTCAAAAAATTCAGTAAAAAATAGAGATCATTCTTACAAAAAATACACAGGAAATAAAGTGCGCAGATTGTGATAAAAATAGAAAAAAAACGCAACAGAGCAAAACCAATCAGCTTAACTATTTATCAACTAAACAATCAATCATTTTAAACGAAATATTTGAAAAAAATTCTTTGTTTTAATGACTTTATAATTCATTAATATACATACAGCTGGCTTTATTAAGCTTCAGTCGATTCATTGACTATTTTCGATTTCGCAATTTTTTTCAGAAATTTTCAAGAATTAGTTCTTCTAGTTTTTCAAGTTAGAATTCTTACTGAAATCACTTTAATATTCTTTGAAACATTTTAAACATTTCCTTATGTTTTATTTTCAAGATCTTAAGTTCAGGAGAAAGTTGTTCGAGGTAAAAAAAAATAACACTAGTTTACAGCATTTCTTATGTGAAATCGAGCGCTGAATCCGAAAATGATGATCCAAATATGAAATTTTGGAAAAATTAAAAAAGTTCTTGTACTTAGATTGAAATATCTCGGACGGCATAACAGTAATTTGAAATCCCTCTTTTGCATATTGAAGGTGAATAAATTTTCTATCGATCATCTCAACACTGATTTTGCGTTTGACCAACAGTATTGTTGATATTAGTGACTTTATGAGAAATTGATTTTTTAAAAAACTCAATTTTTTAGAGAAAATTTTGTTTTAACGAAAGTTTTAGACTCGATGGTAGCATTCAAAAAATCTGATTTTCTTTTGCGCTTAAATGTCAAATTAAAACAAAATTTTGAGGTATTTTGCCCGGAAGGAACGAAAAATACTGGTTTTCAATCATTAACATCTTTCATCACTAGCTGATTATTTTTTATGGTTGATTTTCTTAAAGTCTAAGTTGAAACAAATATTTCACCCGAAGACTGTAACTCGATTGGATTTGAAACAGAAAAGTTATTGTGGTTCAAAGATTGTATTTCGGTCGAAAATTGTCGTATAAAACGCAATGCGTAAAAAGTACTCATTGCGTGTTGGACAAAATTTGCGGCCTTTGAACTGCAATAACTTTTTTATTTCAAGTCCAATCGTGTTGCAGTCTGCGGGTGAAATATTTGTCTCAAATAAGGCTTTAAGAATATCAACCATAAAAAACAATCGGCTAGTGATGAAAAAAGTTTTTGATAAAAAACCAGTATTTTTTGTTCTTCCCGGGCAGAAAACCTCAAAATTTTATTCACGTTTGAGACTCAAGCAACCCCTCCCTAAAGTCAGATCTTCCTGAAACTGGGCATGTGACCTTCTGGTAAGCTAATAAATAATTTTGACTTAGTGCGAGTGAGATTTATCATGTTTCATTCTTCCTATACTAAGATAAGTGTACTGCGGTTCGTTAAATTATGAAAAACTACAAAAAATGCTATTATGGTAAAGTAGCCATAACTTTTTCAATTTTCAACCGATTTTGATAAACAACCACTTGAAATTTTTGTTTTAAATTTACATTTAAGCACAAAAGAAAATCAGATTTTTTGAATGCTACCATTGAGTCTAAAACTTTCGTTGAAACAAAATTTTCTCTAAAAAAATGCGTTTTTAATATTTTTTTCTCTCATAAAGTCACTTATATCAACAATACTGTTGGTCAAACGCAAAAACAATGTTGAGATGATCGATAGAAAATTTATTCACCTTCAATATGCAAAAGAGGGATTTCAAGTTACTGTTGTGCCGTCCGAGATATTTTAATCTAAGTACAAGAACTTTTTTAATTTTTCCGAAATTTCATATTTGGAGCATAACTCAAAAACGGTCGACTTCTTTATTCGCTTAGTCACAAACTACTTCGTGTATTCAATAAAGTTGTTTTTAAGCTTAAAACCTTTATTTCAATTATGTTTTAAGATTTAACAGTGATACCAGAATTTACTATACCTAATGATTTACATAAAAAAATCCTTTTTTTTAATTGTTTTTCAATTTCAAGGCGTTTGAGGATCTCCTAGAGTGGAACAATCAAAATGAAATTTTTCACAGTTTGTGTTTTTGATCAAAGGATAAATATTTGGAGCAATGAAAATTTGGCTTTAAAAACATCCACTTTACTAAGGGCCACCCCAATGTTGGTTATCAAACATAGGTGCATCTCAATTGCTGCCTAAGTATGTGCTCAACATACATACCTAGATTATTCAGTTCAACGATCTCCAATGTAGTGCGTCTTATCCGGACCCCATGGTTTTGTATGAACTGTTATGGAGTGAATGTATTGGGTGTGTTGATGTAGGTTTATTTTTAGAAGAACGAGTCAATCAGAGGGGCTAGTTTCCACCTTTTTAACCATCTAGTTTTGATTAAAGTCGATCTACCGATACAACTGTGTTCGATGTTAACACTTGGGCTCGAATTCGCGGACATCGGCCCAGAACGCAAGCTTAGAAGATACCAAATGAACTAAACATATTAACGCGAGCCAGATTTTAATGAAATTGGAACCCATTAAATGTTTGCAAGGATCAATTAATCAAATTATTCTATGCTAAAAAGTGGCTCCAGAGAGTAACTAAGAATCGATTCCAGAAATAAAGACCCAGAGAGCAGAATGAAATATCTAAAAGATGAAAATACATATAAATTATTCTTAAAATAAGTTAATTCAATCTCATAAAAAAATCGTATTGGATATAGTTATATTTATAGATTTTTCCCTTTCCGGGATGATCTTTTCAATGCTTAATAAAAGAGGTCCACCTGGCCGCTAGAGCAATTTTAATAGACTCCCTTCGGAGTCTCCCCGAGGAAAACCACCCTGCACCCCAGTAAGATATGTACTAGCTGCGATAGACATTGATAACATGTTCAAATTATACCTAAAAGCTATTGATCTTCATCTATAATACATTTTTTTCATATTTTCCTATCTTTTTCCTGTTCTCTTCAAAAAGTGATGATCTAGACAACAATTGTAAACATACAAAATAAGTTTGACACCTTAAAGTCTTAAGGTATGAGCCGTTTCAAATAAAGAAATTACATAAAATGCTCAAATAAAGAAATTACACAGCGTGTCAAGCTTACAAAAAAAAATCATCAGAATTTGAATGGAAAAAAAATCAATTATATACTGCAAAGATTTTACACGGAAAATCAAACTTGTTTGAATGTTGTTTTTTTTTACTTTTTTATTGAAAAAGAAAAATATTTTTCTTATCTTATCATTTCATAAAATTTTAAAAAGTTGGTAAACATTAAATGTGTTTGTTAAATTCTATTTGTTTGTTTTATGAAGATCGAAAATGAAATTGGAAAGAAGTTTCAAAGAAAAAGGGAAAAACTGGGAATCAATTAGAGACCCAGAGTGAAAAAATATGATGTTTCTAAATGTATCCAATAACGTCGAAAACAATGTTCAAATTCGTCCCATTCGCATGAACTTGTCATCTTTCCTCAACAGGTCAAAAGACCAAGACCTTTAGGTCGACACACTTCGGCATAAATTGTTGGCACCGATGAAACTGCCAAGATAAGCCAACCGACAAGGGAAACTCCGATCGAAAAGTACAAAGCTGGATTAAACGGCAAAAGCCATTTTCCCATCAGCCAGGCAGCGTCCGGAATAATTACCACCGCTAGCCGCCACCAGTGCTGCCAGCTTTCCGTAATGCATCTTCCATCCACCCTCGGGCTTTGACCGGGATTCGATTCGGGGGAGTGCACGTGAATCTCATTCAAAGTGTATGATTATAGCTTCCATTCGAAGACGTTTATACGAATTTTCCGAAGCACACAGTTCATCAGACTCTTGGCCGTTGGCCATTGGCCAGCAACATCTGATTGTACTACCTAATATCAACCGGTGGTAGTTTGTGGCCCCCCGGAAATCTCCGGCCGCTGCGGTCGATGAGATATGGCCATACCGCCAATGTTTTGACGTTCAAGGATTTGTAGGTATTTGGTGTGTGTGTGTGTTTGTGGTTGAACCAGGAAAAAATCAATCATTCGCTGATTACCCATCGTTAGCAAGTCAAGATGTCCCCCAGCTAAGGACAAGGTTATTTCGGCACGAGGCCCATTTGTTATTCAAGCTTTTTCGGATGAAATCTGTGTATCGATCGGCGCGTTCCATGAATTCGGTCGGCACGCGCTGTTGTTTTTGTGTTTGAATTACGAATAATAAAAAAAATGTTTTCATTTAATTTTTGATTCCTTTAATTTGATGTCAGGACTCCCATATTTCATGTAGATGAAATCTTTTTTCTGTAATAGATTTTCCTCTATCGATGGTCAAATTTACCTGTAAATAGACAAAAATAACAAAATATTAGTATCTGCATAATTTTAAAACTTCAAAACCAAAATCATTGTTCGAAAAATTTAAATGAAACGACGATTGGCAGTTATTCTTTGTTAATATTTTATCATTTTTTTCATCGTGCGATAAGAAACTGTTATTAAAATAACATGTCTAATGTTCATAACCCACCCCAACAACCTACTAAATTGCCGTGATATGCCAAAGTGACGTACATCCATTTTTGAAGATTTTGACTTTTTTACTCTTTTCCATGCTTTTTCGACGAGCTTTTTAACGCTTTGAATTTTTTTTCGAAAATATCAAGCCGTTTTGAAATACTCGAGCAAAATAAAACGGCAAATCTACTGTTCATACGCTTAATTGACGTATATCCAATCATCTATGGAAGAAATATAGAATGAATCTCGTAACGAAAATAGTTTTTTAGCTTTTTTTTAAAGTTTGAAACATAGGTATGCTCATTTTGACATGATTATCTGATTATAACTAAAAAGTGTACCACGCCAACTCGAAAGAAGAGAAGGCTTTCATAAAAAATAACATGAATAAGGGTGGCTTATCCTTAGGAAATCCTGAAAATAATTCTTCATATGGACGAGTCCTGTTTGTGGAATTTAAGTTAAATTTTATTTTGCACAAATTTATGGATCAATGTGATGTGTTTTGTGACAATGCATTTTATTTTGTTCTCCAAAGCAACGTTATTTTAAAATTATAATAAAAACTTTTCACTTTCACATGAAAATCTCACTTGATACACCAAAAAATGGATTTCAGACGCATTTTTTAATCTGCCAAGGTAAAAGTAGGGCGATATTTATCATACTTTGTACAATGTTTCATTCAAAGCTGTGACCCGATCAAAGCTGTGATGTTTCATTTGAAGATTGACCCGATTGTTATTAAGTGAAGTTATTGCGGAAATTGCACCTATTT
Source organism: Uranotaenia lowii (assembly GCF_029784155.1). NCBI lineage: Eukaryota > Metazoa > Arthropoda > Insecta > Diptera > Culicidae > Uranotaenia > Uranotaenia lowii. The sequence goes on from NC_073692.1 coordinate 226,001,601, forward strand.
AGACCCCGGTGCAAATAATTTCCATGCAGAAATATTTTTGCACTGACGCATACATAGACAATCGTTGACAGTTTTTCAAATCAGTCGTTGCTCGCTTTTGATTTTCGAGTCACATTTCCAAACCGCATAACCGTTGTTGTTTTGAACGAAAATTGTTATGAAAGTGCGAACCAAGTAGTTGAATAATGAAAATTAATCGACCTACATATGAAAAGAAACGAACAGAAAACAGAATTCCGGTTCAGTAGTTTTTCGATTTTATCAATGTTCGATTTTCTCAATATTCGCCAAATTCACGCTCGATTTGATAACGGTTATTGTTTCGTTTTTATCACGCATTTTTTAGAAATCATTCAGAAACCATTTCCAGAACTTCAATTTTTTTTAAAAGCGTAAAGCGTCTTTATTTATGATATTTCATGGTTTATGTTATGGTATACAAGTTTTCAATAATATGAAAACGTCATCGAACTGCTTACTTTAGCTGTATAGCTTTTAAAATCGTCATTTGGATTTTAAAACCATTTGTAATAATCGACTTAAGTATTTTAACGTCACTTCAATGCAATATTTCAAAACATTTTTCAAAAAGTTTAACTTTTCAATTAATCAAAGCTGGTGTAAAGCCTTAGATTAAAATATATCAAATTTGAAATTGGCAGAAGATAATTTTTTGATGCCTAAACGGCAAATTCTTTTTCATAATGAACATAAGAGATAACGACTGTTAAATTTCCAAGAGTAATTTGAACTGAAATCGATCTTTTGTGTATAGTAAACTATAATAATTACATCTCATGATCAAAATTTATTGTTACAAATCGTTTTCACTACTGAAAATACAATAAATTATTGATTAAAGACAATAAAAATACATTAAATTTTAAGTTTCGCCGAATTCACAGTTTCGCCGAATTCACGGAAATTTTTTTTATGACAGTGATAAAATCGAAAAACTACTGTACTAGAATGTTAGTGGAACAAACAAATCATACACTATTCGAGCGTTTTTCGAATTACTGAAAAATAGCTACAAATTAAAAAATCATCGACTTTTTTTAAATAGACACGCTAGTATTTTTAATTCAATTTCTTCTTAAGATGTAAAGCATGTGGCCTGCTGAGCTCTTTTTGGAATAGCCATGTTCTAAGAGTTGATCGATTTTCTCAGTCTCCGTATGTCATTTGGAAAAATATATCTCAATCTACTCTAACTAAATTCAAAACAAAGATCTAAAAATCTCTTTGAAGTGATATAAGCCAAAGAGGTAAAAGTGTATTTAAACTAATTTCGAGAAAACACGCTTTTAAATTGTTGTGCTTGGTCATTTTCCATACATTTTTCAAACATTTGCAGTTTTCTTTCGAACGTCAAAGTATGCGAAAATAATTTAAAAAATCTAAAAAATTCAACATGGAGTATCGTTTGGCATTATTTACTCAAAATCGATCATTTTTGCACTTATACCATTTGGCTCTGCGGGCCTCTGTAATTGTAAAATATCGAAATTTTTCCAATTTATTATTTTTTGCAAAGCTTTAACAGAAAAGGGTATATGTATGAAAACCAAACCAAATCAAAATATCTCGCGTGAGTTTTTGTATTTTTTCGTAATAAAAATGTTTGTTTACATTTTGTTTCAGTCGACGTAATGAAAGCTCACGCGAGATATATTTTCATTGGCAACTTGCTCTGTATTTACGAACATCAATACTGAAAAACTAGACAGAATTTATAGTTGGGTAGTAAAATTCAACTAGAACCGGTTTGGTACTGACAAATCTCTCAGAAAAGCAACTTTTTTTTAGAAAAATGTTGACTTGGTTTAAAATACTCAAATTCATTTTATTTCTTTATTAATACATGTAACATAAGATCAATGATCTTTTTAATCCCTAGAGTTTAGTAAATAATATTAAGTCGAAAAATTTAACTTATCCTGAACTTCCTTGTAACATAAGGCCATATTTTTCTCTTGGTTTCATTAATTTCTATTGAGTAAAGTCAGTAAGTCCTTTTTAAATCTATTTTGAGAGAAATTTAATTTTAATTGCATTGGGAGCTGGTTCCAGTTTTTAATACCTCTAATAATGAAAGAATTACTGTAGACTGTAGTACAATGAATTATGATGTGGAATGAGAAAACGAGAGGAACGTACACTGCGCAAGGGGATCAACAATGAATATAAATTGGGTGGTTTTTGCTGCTAACGATTTTAAAAATTGATATACCATTGCGAAATTTATAATAATTGGAATAACTGCAACCAAGTTGATTTTTCTGAAGATAAGATACACTGAAAAAACGACATATCTTACGCAGAGTTATTCTCATGCGGTCTAAGCGTGAAAAGTAAGCGTTTGAAAAAACGAAACAACTGTATATAAAGTGTGGTAGTAAAAAGGTTTTGAACAGTTTAAGCTTGGTGTTGGAATCTAAGTGTCTAGTGCTGATATTTAATCTTTTCTAAGAAGCGTAATTTTTTGAAATTTGCTGCCTAATTTGCAGGTTCCAAATGAGATTTTTATCAAAAATGACTCCAAGATTGTTGACCGTATCAGAGAGTTGAATAAGATCTCCATTTATGACTAAACTCAGTGGATCTAAATCAGACTTGCTTCTAGAAAAAATGGTGGCATTGGTTTTGGATGAGTTGATCGCTAAAACGTTATTGGCAGACCACTCTGCAAGTTTAGCTAAGTCTTTATTTATTTTATAAGCTATCAAAAAACGATTGTATTCACCCGTACTGCAAAATTAAACTTAAACGTCGTCAGCAAACAAGTGAACTTGACAGCTTTCGAGTACCGAAGGAAGGTCATTAATAAAAAGGGAAAATAAAAGGGGCCAAGAACAGATCCTTGTGGTACAATTTGAAAGGATATTGGAATGTAATACGGCTTGTTTGCGTTCACTAAGATAAGATTTGACTAAATTCGCGGCAGATGAGCTGAAGTTGAAGAAATAAAGTAGTTTCTGGTAAAGTTTTGAGTGTGACACTCGATCGAAAGCTTTTGAAAAGTCGATCAACAACATGATTGCAACTCCTTTTTTATCGATACAATTCGCAATATCGTCATGAACTTCGATGAGCGCTGTTTCCATACTATGATTTGCACGAAATCCAGACTGATATTCACTAAGAAGATTAAAGTCATTAACATAAGCAGAGATTTGTTGCTTCAATCGTATCTCAAAAACCTTGAAGAGTGAACATAAGAAGCTTATCGGTCGTAAATTAGACAAATCGTTGCTGTTTCTTTTTTAGGTATAAGTATGATTTTTGCGGTTTTCCAAAGAGTGGGAAATTTGGAAGTTCCGATTACTTGATTGAAAAAATGCAATAAAGTTGGAAGTATATCAGGAAGTATGGTTTTATTTAATTAACCTTATCGAAATTTCATCAAGCCCAGTAGCATTAGATTGCATTGAGAAAACTGAATTTATTATTTCATACGATTGAACAGTTCCAAAAGCAAACCCTGAATTCCTAAACACAGAATGAACAGGCGATGAATCATTTTGCGGTAAGTTAGAACAGAAGTAGGAGTTGATTTCATCGGCATTATGATTGCAAGTGACAGTAATCTGAGTATTATTAGTCAAGCCCAATTTCTTAACATTTTTCCACAGAACTCTAGAAGGTAGGTTGAAATCTATCTTATTCCTATCAATATCAGTTTTTGCGTTTCGAATAAGCAAATTTACTTTATTCCTCAACTGCTTGAACTTAGTACTATTAACGACAGTTTTGTTCCGTTTCCAGGTTTCATAAGCCATAAGTTTCATGAGTTTCAATTTGACGATTAAACCAGTTGTTTTTCTTATGTTTTTTGAATTTCATAGGGAAAAAAGTTTTATGAATATACGGAACATTTTGATTGAGTTTAAATAGAATCAGATCAGGATCATCGAAACTGAGATATTCTCCCCATGCAATGTTCCGTAAGCACTCGTTCAAAGCTAAATTATTGAAGTTATTATAATCCCGGAACCAAAAACCTGAATTCCGGTCCGAAAAAGTAAAATTCAGTGTGCAAAAAATAAAATCGAGGTGAGAAATTCCAGGCAATGATATTGGAATGAATGTTTCAACCATACGAGCAGAATTGGTGACAAGCAAGTCTAGCAATGAACAACCAGTTGAATTAAAGTATGTTGGTTCAGTATTAATACAACTCTTTGACAAGCATGCAATGCAATCGTTGAAGCGCTGAGACGATGTTGAATGTTTTAGAATATCGATATTAAAATTGCCAATCAAAAAAAAATCGTATTCATCCTGTTCATAGAAGGTTTTCCAAATTAATTTATCAAATCGAGATATTGAAAAATTTGGAAAGAGGAGGATTGAGTTGAGGTTGAGGTCCGTACTTTGAAATATCAATATTATTTATGATATAACTAGAGTTCGTCGAAAAAAATATTCTTCTAAATGTCAAAAGCTTGAGTTAAATTTATTGAATTTATTGACTGATTCAAGCAATTTTCTTTGTTTCAGCATCACATTCAAGTATTTGAAAAAGAAAATAACCATTGCAAAATAAAAAAAAATAAAGAAAACTTACACCAAACCATATTTAATCCAAAAATAACTGCTACCGCCAAAAACCGCCCATCAAATGCCATAACTGAGCCATGAGTGATGACCCCTATAAATATCCCACGTGACGTTTACTCAAACCGTATGATGCTGCTGTAGGTATGCTTTGGGCCTCCCGAAAAGGGCCACCGAAAATGACGGGGAAAATTTATTGGCAACAGTAACGCCCCAAGTTGTTCGTTTAATTTGTTGTTTGATCGATTCCGGTCTAAAACATATTGGTTGCGTGTGGTTGATACGCGTCGATTATTCAATTATGGATCGGTGCGGTCAATGTGGGTAAGTTAATATTTCGAAGGGATAGTTTTTTTCTCTCGCCCTTTTGCTGAGTGGATCCGTTTTTATTTAGATAACATTAATAGAATGACTACGGAATTGAACAACGTTTTTCTAAATCCAAATTTATTTCAAAAAAAATTAATTCAAGTGTTCAAGTTTAAAAAAAACTTGGAAACGTAGGTGTTTTCAATTTCCTTTGATACAAAAATGCTGATCGAATCGGGTCCATTAACGAACGTGAAAAAGTGTGTCAGCAACATTTGAAAATGTTCAAGGCTATCGTTTTAACAGCATCATTAAGATCAAAGATACAAATGAAATCTTATCATCATTCACTCGTTTTTTTTCTCGATTCGGATCGTTGATTTCAGTGAAATAAAAATCTTTGATTGAACATAGGAAAGTTCATTGTCATGATTTCTGATGGATTTGGTCTTGTAATAGATGGGCCTTTTCCAGACGATGTGTATGTCTTTTTTGCCGCTGAAAGATAGTTAAAAGATGGTAAAGCGATTTTTTTTCAAGCATTTGAATATCAAAACGATTGAACTCAAACTTAACGAGATTTAAATTTTTGAATTTCAACTGCGAAGTGAATGTTGCATATTGCATATGGAAGAGACGTACACAGTAAACGAAAATTACCGAGTTCGGTAATTTTTTTACCGGAATCCTAACATGTGTAAATCGTTAAACTGTTCGGTAATTTTTTCGGTAAAAATTAAACGAACATCGGTAAATGAAGAATCGATTTACCGATGTTCGTTTATTTTTTACCGAAAAAATTACCGAACAGTTTAACGATTTACACATGTTAGGATTTCGGTAAAAAAATTACCGAACTCGGTTATTTTCGTTTACTGTGTATGTCAGTTATATTTAAGAAACATTAATTTAATATTTTGAAAACTTATCTCTCATCTTCAAATTCATGGTGTTACTGAACCATGAACCCGGAAAAAGATATTCGCATATCGACTGACTGGAACATAATCTCGATGCTGCGGAAGTAAATTAATGGGATGGATGATTGAGCACACACGCTTCTCGTCTAGATCTTAATTGCGTCATTAGTCAAAGTTAGCTGAACACAATCCGCTACCGAAACTACAAACGGGAAACTAACGTTATGGTAGAGATGAAATCTTTTGTTGATCTGTTACTTAAATTATTGAACTATATTTTCAAGCTTTTCTTTGTTTGATTTAAATCCATTTAAATAAGCATATAATCTTTTATCTTGGTTAAATTATTTATTTTCAAATTATTCAAAAACCATTAGTTCAGATGCGCGGAGAGAGCGAGGAAAGTCTGTATCATTTTGTTGCCTCCATTCAAGAAATAGTCCTATCTGTTTCAGACAATACATCCCATTTAGTGATAAATTCGATCCAAACCTCAGGATTGCTTTCAATTAATGATGGTTGTTTGTTCTTGCGAGTCGGTTGCCTTCTTGATAAATAGCATCAGGCAACAATGGGCCCTTTGTTCTTATTCGTTGAATGATCAAACACTCGAAGCCAAACCTATTTGCTGAGGACACACCAGTGATGATTGGCGTGTGGAAACAGTACTTTGGCTATTTCGCCACAGAGCTGTGAAAGATTGAATGAATGATATCCTCTACTTTTTGAAGCCCTTTGGTGACTCCAGAGAATAATAATTACAATTAGAGCTTAGCTGAATATTCCGGTAAAATAATCACCCAACTTAAAATTTCTCGAATATTCGGCTCTCCAGATAGTAGCGTTTTGTATTCGTACTAATAGATAAAAATGATCAAATATTTGCAAACGTTGAAAAACAAATTAAAAAAAAACAATGAAGCTAGAAACTTAATCCATAAATAACCATTAACACTTTAAGCAACTTAGTTCAGCATTTCAAAGAGCTTTGTAATGAAGATGCATTCTCTTAGTTAATTCGTATCTGTTGAAACTTTCGGTTTTCTAATGGCATCCGGAACAGCAGCAAACGATTTCAGCTGCCACGAGCAGAACCAAAACATTGTTTGTTTTGGTTCCTATTGCTATGTCCAATTTACATTCGTGAACAATAGATCAATGATTGCTGAACGCGGTACCAATGTTTACATCATCACACGGTTAAGTGAGACAACTCAAAGTGGGTTCGTGGTAACACAACAGTGTTGCCAGATATTCTGGATAAAAGTATCAAAGTATTCATTGAGAAATGAGTACTTTCTTAGGGAACATGAGAAGTTGAAAGTGACAAATAGCTATCTCCAATGTAATGGGGTTAAAGGACTTGACGAACAAACCTGATTAAAGTTCACTCTATTCCACCACTGAAAGTTGCATTGTTACTTATTTTTCAACAGTATCAAAGACAAGATGTTCAATGAAAGAAGTGACATTGATCCCATTTTATTATTTTCATCATATCTTTTAAGATAAATTTAGGAACTTGATGTCTTTTACAGATTCTGAAAGCACGTTATTTCAAATTTCTAAGCTCAAAAAATAAAATAGATACTTGAATCTGTACATAAATTAGTAGCGTTCTCGTAGAGCGCAAAAAAATTGTGATTTTTGTTTTCTAGTTAAAGGTGACTTTATTCGAGGATACTTGCAAGTCGAAAGATATGAGGTAGATTGACAATTTTTTTGGCATATTGCTTTTATTTCTCAGTTTTAAAGTCTTAGATATAGAGAACCCTATAGTTATAGTATATTTAGGCACTCTTATCAATTTTGGGGCTTTCAGATCAAAATGAAACAATGTGCTCTGATTGTGTTGTAAGCCTAAACTGAATGTGTGTTTTATTGAAATCTAAATTTGGATCAAGTGTGTGTGCTAAAGTGTTTGTGTTTCTATTGTGTATAGATTACAAATTTGCTATAATTTATCGGGTTCCTAGATGTGGTACCGATGACGATTGTGACAATTGTGATGACGATTAGCACAATCGGGATGATGTGCTACATAGCTCCCCTCCTAGACGACTTGAATTCGTTCAGCGATAGCGAAGTGGAATACCTAATTACTCGTCGACCCGAACGTTCTTGCACGATTGCAGATCTTGATGCACGAAAACTTTACGTTCGCCGTGCCAGGCGGTCTTCTTTGGGCGTAAATTTCGCATCGCTTTGCGGAGATTAGCGACAAATTCGGCTTCATTAGGCTTCTCTGAGTTGTCGACGAAACACTCGGATGGTATTCGCAATGTCGTTCCGTAAACCATCTCTGCTGGCGACGCTTTGATGTCTTCTTTGTAAACCGTACGCAATCCAAGTAGGATCACCGGTAAGTGTTCGCTCCAGTGAACGGGATCGTGATGATTTCAACGTCCTGTGCCACCGCTCTATGATACCATTCGATTGCGGGTGGTAAGCGGTTGTGTGGAAATGAGTAGTACCAAGAAGACGAGTCAGCTCGGAAAACAATGATGATTCAAATTGCCTACCTTGGTCAGTTGTGACGCTGTTGGGCACACCAAAACGAGCAATCCATCCGGTAACCAGAGCTTCGGCTATAGTTGGAGCCGTCATGTCTGGGATAGGGAAGGCTTCGGGCCAGCGACTGAACCGATCGATGACAGTGTCGATGTTGATATGGGAAAAACGACAGTCTGGCGTTGAGTAGCGAGTGACCGGTGATAGTGTGTGTCTAGTCACCTTCGAGCGTTGACATTGGAAGCAGCTTCTGGCGAAAGCGATGCTTTCTTTCCGGATGCTTGGCCAAACAAATCTCTCCGTCATTAGCTTGGCTGTTGCGCGCGTTCCTGGGTGCGATAGGTGATGTGTTGCTTGTAGAGCTGCGTTGCAAAAACGTTTCGTAACAAATGGACGAATGCGTTCGCCGAAGCAATCACAAAATAATTGTTTTGTGCTGCCTGGAACGGTAAAAAGTTTTAGCTTTAAAGACGATTTAGATTCACCTTTCAAAATACTTTGAAGTTCTTCATCCGTTTTCTGGTCTTCGGCGAGGGCATCGAAATCGAGTGGATGGTTACTTTCAATGGCTGTGATGCGAGAGAGCAAATCGGCAACGATGTTTTTACTATGTGTCGAATATCCGTCATGATTTGCCCGATAAAGTCCAAGTGACGAGCTTGTCGATTGGAAGCTTTATCGAGCTTTTGGTGAAATGCATAAATGAGCGGCTTGTGATCGGTATAGATGTGGCAGCGTCTTCCTTCCAACATAAATTTAAAGTGTCGCACTGCGAGGTAGATCGCGGTTAGCTCAAGATCGTAGGTGCTGTAGCGAAGCTGAGCTTTGTCGAACTTTTTCGAAAAAAATCCCAGCGGTTGAATTTCTCCATCCACGATTTGGTGCAGTACAGCACCCGCTGCATTGTCGAAAGCGTCCACCCACAGAGATCAAGCCTTTTGGAGAGCTCAGCGATTTCCCGTTTAAGCTCCTGGATCGGATCGCTAGCTGCTGTCTCTGCACCATGTGAAATCGCCATTGCTGAATTTGGTCCATTGTATTCGATGGCGTGGATTTTGCGTAGTCCCATAGAATCAACGATGGCGTCAGCAATGGTGATTTTGTCGTTCTTGTCGCCTCTCGATGCAATAACTGCGGCTTGAGCATGCGGAGGTAATCGAGTCGCCCACAAGTCAACCAATACCGTGTCGGCTAGAGAATTACCCGCAACTCGTTTCATCTCATTGTAGAGTTGACTTGGCTTTACATTCCCTAATGGCATATCCGATAAAACACGTTGCAGGCGCCGCTGTTGACTATCGGCGAAATACTCGATGAGCTTCGTCTTAATGTAGGTGTACTTATCGCTTGTTGGAGTGGCCTCAATAAGCGACCTCAGTTCGGTCAATTTATTTGGGGGCACTTGTGCCATCACAATGTTGAACTTACGGGAGTCATGCTGCGGCCCGATTCCAAAGGCTGCGAACCAGAACTCCAGTCACATGAAGTAAGTTTCGATGTTCCCGTCGGCCATATTAGGTATATTAAGCCGCGGCGCGTGTATCGTTTCAACGACCGGCTGCAGATTCGAGGTGCTGTTGGATTTATTATCCTCCATTTCGCGTGCACGTTATCGACCGAAAATAAGTATGAAGACACGAGTTACGATTTCGGTTTTTGTCTGGGGTCACCAATCTTTAGGCACTCTTATCAATTTAGGGGCTTTCAGATTAAAATGAAATGATGTGCTGTAAGCCTAAACTGAATGTGTGTTTTATTGAAATCAACATTTGGATCAAGTGTGTGTTGCTATAGTATGTGTGTTTCTATTGTGTATAGATTACAAATTTGCTATAATTTATCGGGTTCCTAGATGTGGTACCGATGACGATTGTGACAATTGTGATGACGATTAGCACAATCGGGATGATGTGCTACATAAACTTACAGATGAAATTTTGTTTTCGACAAAATTGATCTTTTAAGACATTTTAACCAATGGATAAACAATAGTTTTCGAGTAAATTTAAATTATATCGCACTGAGCTGCAATCACGATCCATTTAGATGAAAAACATGCCTTTTTAACTCAAACCGTTCCTAAAAAAATTAAGAGTTGACCATTGCTCATAAATAAGGCATTATGATGTTCATAAATATCATTCCTCAACAATTGAATGAATAAATATTTTTCATAAATTTTGTTAATGTTGGAACATTCTCAAATGCGGAACTACATCGCTGGTGTCATCAAAGGGCGCTAGAAATCGAGATTCGGGAACATAAGTGGAGATGGATTGGGCACACGCTGCGAAAAGATGAAAACGAGATTTGCAGAGAGGCGCTTGACTGGAATCCAGATGAGCATCGGGGGGCAGAAACTCGTGACTGGGACCAGGTGAAGACGCTGGCTCCGGATCATCAACAGTGGAGGTCTTTAACCACGGCCCTATGCACCGGTGGATCGGCGCGGGATCATTAAGTAAGTAAGTAAGTTGGAAACATTTGAAAATGGTGAAAAATAATCTTTTTGTCGCGTTTCTTTAATTTTTTCATAAAAAGTTAAAAAAAACTCGGAATTTATTTTAAATTTTCTAAGGTAACAGCATTGTTGTTTTGCTTCATTTGAAACATTATTCAACATTATCCGGGATAAAACTAAGAGATCAAATCTTCTCCTTCTCCCCTATATATTATCTGTATTTTCCCTTGAAACATGACTACATTTCTCGATACTATGTAAGCAATGTTAAAAAAGAAAGTGGATATTGGTATTTGCGATAAATTACCAATTTTTGAAAAAACAAATAATCAAATCAGGTAAAAATATCATAAAATATTGTACATTTCAACAGTTGTATGTGAACTAAAAGCCTTACACTATACCTCTTACGCACGCTCTTCTTATGAAAATAGATTTATTAAAATTCTGCAAAACATTGATGTGACCTTAAGTATCATTTTAGACTAATTTTTCTAGAGTTCCATGGTTTTGACTTTATTACCTTGTTAATCAAGATGAGTTTTGATTATTCACCAGTGCAGTGCCTTTTCACACGCCGTAGTTAGAGACATTGTTTTTTTATTTAGGCTATTTTTGGACAAAATTTACTTTTTCCTGGTTTAACAGATTCACGATTTAAGTAGTAGTGAAATTGAACAATTACAATAACAGTTTTGTCAGTTAAAAATAGTGAGCCAGAAATATTTTTTACGAACCGTAAATCTCGTCATTCAATGCGATCATTGCAAAAATGCGTAGCTGTTCAAGTCGTAAATACAATTTTTTTTTATTAATTTTACTCTTAATTTGAATTTTTTTATAGCCTCAGGCATCGCAGGTCATCCTATATTTAAACAAGGTTTTAAAACTGCGATCTAAAATGACATCTCGTGTCAAACTTGCAAGTTTCCTAATCTTTAAGAAGCCGTGAAGGCATTTTAAGCAGTCTTGTACAATATCGTGATCTTTCAAATTGGAAGAAATGAATGTATTTTAAAAGTTCTTATTATTTTTTTTATTTTTTTATCTCTAATTACATATCCTTGATGAACTTTATCTTGATTTATTGTGATGGCTTTGAGAGTTATTTCGACGATTTAATTGATTAATTTCGCATTTCTTGAATTCAAGTAGCAAATTAATTCTTCTTATTTATCCTGGTTACCTTGTCTCTTTTTCCGTCCAGAATTCCACAGGTCCTAAGAAAACTAAGTGACTTGGTTATTTTTAACATCGAGAACTCAGCATCCAAAAAAAAAAATTAAAAAAAAATCATGGTTTAACAAATTTATGGGCTTAGTGGTTTTTGAGTGGTATTTGGTGCCGAATATTCGATTCATCCCTACTTAAAACTGAGTTTTACGCACAATTCAATATAATTTTCACAATTTTAGCATCTATCTAAATTTACCATATTCTATAAAGCATGAGATTGACAGTATTTTTATCGGACCTATCTGGACCGGGCTATTTAATTTAAAGCCTGGCATAATCCGGGATTTTTATTTCAAAATTTTCAATTCAAAATCCGGACCATATCCGGGCAAATGTAGTCAAAAGTCATGAAAAATTAAAAAAATCACTTGAAATTTTTTTTATCGAAATACATCAGATGTTTAATAGTGTTTTCGTGCGTCCAAGAAACCTTTACTGTTTTTTTTTATAAATTGCTTAGAAAATCGTTTTTGAATGCAAAAATAAAAAAAATATAATAGCACAATTTGAGCTTTTTGTTAGATTTAGCAAATATATAAAATGAATAAATTTGGGCAAAAACCGGACTATTCCACCGAAATCCGCACAAACGAGCCGCACCGGACCTTGACCAAATTTTGTCTCAAATATCCGGACAAGACCGGATAAAACCGGACAATCTGGCAAGCTTAACATAGCATCTATATCTAATAATTAGTGTTCACTTGCTTAAGCGAACAGTCCTTATCTTAAGTGTCACTTTTTACGTTGGGAATAGCTTATTCAATTCACGAGTTTTTTGCGCTGATAAAACGAGTTATTTCTTCAAAAATGCTCAACAAATCTGGTGCTTGATCAATGAATATCAACAACCATGGACAAGCGGATTGCATGATTTGTGTGCAAATGGATCATTACTCTCTGGAGCCACCACTTATTATTTTTTATGTTTTGCATTTTTATCTTTGATTTTATCTATATTTTCGAATTTTTATCACTTCACCACTGTTTTGCGTGATTGCACGGTTCCAGATCCAATTTTAACACAGTTTAAACAAGAGATGTACCGGATATTCGGTTGACCAAATAGTTGGCGCCGAATACCGCCCAAAAACCGTTAGGCCGAATATTTGGCTCACTGAATAGTTGAGCTAAGAGTTCGGCCAAATAGACCGAATAGGCCGAATATATTTTTTTTAAATAAACAATATCACAATTGCCAAATTTGTTTAACAATTTTGAATAATTTATAAAATATCCAAAAGATACAGTACCGTTCATAATTGAATAGAAATTGGAAGCACGCGACAAATTTCAAAAACTTCAGACATGCTAGCTTTATATTTCAACATTTACTCTGCAAAGTTTCAATAAAAAATATAGCGTAGTTTCTGAGATATTGTAGTTAGAATGAGAAAAGTCCTCAGGCCAAGTATTTCAGGCCACACAAACTCCAGAAAGTTCATATTTTGTAATATAGCAGTGTGATAGTTGATCTATCTAACGCAAAGCATTTGATGAAAAAATATCATCAGAGTAAAAAGTTACGAAAGTTCAAAGTCGAAATGACAGTGCGCGTGCTTCCAATTTCTATACAATTATGAACGGTACTGTATGTTGAAAAAGCTACACAAATCCATAAAAAGCTGCCCATAAATCCAATAAAAAAAAACGAGATAGTTAAAATCTGGCTGGGATACTCAAATATAATTCAAATTTTTCCAGACTCTGCCGGAGTTAATTCAAATTATTTGCTCAATCGATTAAAACATATACTTTTTCTTGTAAATTTTTAGATTTTGAAAAAATTAAAATGATCATAATTTTTTTAATCATTAGATACGATTGCTGCTGTGGTGATTCATTGAAAACTTGAAATACCACTTTCCATTCTTTCTTGTATGTTTTTGGCCAAGATTATGTTCAGATATGTCCTTATCACAAATTTTTCTCAAAACGCTTTTTTTTTTTTTTTAATATGTCTTTATTTGTATCAAATCATGATTACACTTATATTACATTATTGCATTAAACTAGGTGTTCAGCTCAATAATGAACTGTTCATAGCCCTATAAGTAACTAGATTATAAAAATTTATTTATAAGATTTAAATTTGCTGAGCGCAATCAAGTTTTTAATGTAGGAGAACATCCTGTAATAGCAAAAATATTTTATACTTAAAACTAAACACTATCTTAAAATTAAACTAAACATAAAGAGAACGAATCTCTGCGATGGAAGACTGCATCGATTTGCCTCTGAAGTTGGAGATGATTTTGTTGGCCATCTCTTCGATAGATTCAATGCCTGCAATCCGATGAAGATCTTCGGTGCTGTGCCAAGGTGGAAGCCGCAAAATCATTTTCAGAACTTTGTTCTGAATCCTCTGGATGACTTTCTTCCTCGTCGCGCAGCAGCTAGACCAAATCGGAACTGCATACATGATCGCTGGTCGGAAAACTTGTTTGTAGATGAGCATCTTATTTCGCAGACACAACCGGGATTTCCTGTTGATGAGAGAATAAAGAGATTTAGTGTATTTATTACATTTAGATTGAATATCTTCAATGTGATTTTTAAAAGTAAGATTCCGATCAAGTGTAAGTCCCAAGTACTTCACGTGATCAGACCATTCTAATGAAACCCCATTAAAAGTTATGGAATGATTTTCATTAGGTTTTAAAAAATTTGCTCTTGGCTTATGGGGAAATAAAATAAGTTGAGTTTTGGAAGCGTCAGGAGAAATTTTCCACATTTTCAATTAATTCAAAAAGGAATTTAAATTTTGTTGCAAACTACTGCGTGCCACCCGTTAATTCCGACCTTTGGCTGAAAGCAAAGTATCATCAGCAAATAATCTTCTACCTTTTCCTTCTGGTACATCAGGAAGATCAGAAGTAAAAATATTGTATAAAATTGGCCCAAGTATACTGCCTTGAGGGACACCAGCTCTAATGGGTGTCCTTTCAGAGCATGAATTTTGATAGCTTACTTGTAAGGTTCGGCTAGTCAAATAATTTTGAATAATTTTGGTGAGATATACAGGAAAATCAAATCGAGCTAATTTAGCTACTAAACCTTTGTGCCAAACACTGTCAAAAGCTTTTTCAATATCAAGAAGAGCAACACCAGTTGAATAACCTTCAGATTTGCTAGCGTTAATCATATTAGTTACACTCAAAAGTTGATGTGTAGTAGAATGTCCATGACGAAAACCAAATTGTTCATCAGGGAAAATGGAATTCTGATTAATGTGAATCATCATTCTATTCAAAATAACTCTCTCAAATAGTTTACTTAAAGATGGAAGCAAACTAATTGGTCGATAACTTGAAGGCTCTGAAGCACTTTTTCCAGGTTTCAAAATTGGAGTTACTTTGGCATTTTTCCATTTATTGGGAAAATAGGCCAAGTGAAAACATTTGTTGAAAATTTTAACTAAAAAATTTAAAGTGCTTTCAGGCAACTTTTTAATAAGAATATAGAAAATCCCATCTTCCCCTGGAGCTTTCATATTTTTAAATTTTTTGAAAATCAATTTAAGTTCATCAATATTTGTCTCACAAGAACTTTCAAACACATTTTGCTTAGAAAGAATATCATCAAATTCTAGGGAAATTTGAGCATCAATTGGACTTACAACGTTTAAATTAAAATCATGAGCAGACTCAAACTGTTGGGCTAATTTTTGAGCCTTTTCTGAATTAGTTAAAAGAAGTTTATCCCCATCTTTCAAAGTAGGAATTGGCTTCTGGGGCTTTTTCAAAATTTTGGTTAATTTCCAAAATGGCTTTGAGTAGGGTTTTATGTCCTCTACTGCTTTAGCAAAATTTTCATTACGAATGAAATTTAAACGACGTTTGATCTCTTTTTGAAGGTCGCAATAAATTAATTTCAAATAAGGATCTCTAGTACGTTGATATTGGCGTCGACGAATGTTTTTCAGTTGTATCAAAAACTGAAGATCATCATCAATTAAAGGTTGATTGAATTTATGTTTAACTTTAGGTATTGAAGCGGCTTTAGCATTGACTATTGCAGTTGTCAAATTTTCTACAGCCAAATCAATATCTTCTATTGAATTCAGTGGAACGTTTACATCTAAATTACGTTCAATAAAATTCATATATCGCTCCCAGTTAGCCTTTTGAAAGTTAAAAGTTGATTTTAAAGGGTTTTCAATGGGACTTTGGGATAAAGAAAATGTTACTGGAAGGTGGTCTTAATCGAGGTCCGCATGAGTAACTAATTGGCTACAATGCTCGCCTAAATCCGTTAGAACCAAATCAATTGTGGAGGGATTTCTTATTGAAGAAAAACAAGTATGCCCATTAGGATATTCAACAGTATAATAACCTGCAGAGCAGTCGTTAAATAAAATATTCCCATTTGAATTTGATGAAATATTATTCCAAGATCGGTGTTTTGCATTAAAGTCACCAATAATGAAAAATTTAGATTTATTCCTGGTGAGTTTTTGTAAATCTCCCTTCAAAAAATTTTTCTGTTCACCGCTACATTGAAAAGGCAAATATGCGGCAACAATTATAATTTTCCCCATAGAAGTTTCTAATTCAATTCCAATTGTTTCTAAGACTTTTGTATTGAAAGAAGGAAGAAGTCTAAATTTGAGACGACTATTGATGACAATAGCTACACCCCCACCTTGTCGATCAAGTCGATCATTTCGTAAAATTTTAAAGAAAGCATTGCTTTTCATGTTATTGTCTGGCTTTAAAAAAGTTTCAGTGATGGCAGCAATATGTATGTTTTGAGTTTTCAAAAATAAAAAGAATTCATCTTGGTTAGCCAGCAAAGATCAAGCGTTCCATTTCATAATATTCAAACATTTATTTGGATCCATGAGGGAATCGCAAAGTCATAATAATTTTGTTAGCATAATTAAAAGAAGTTTGGAAAGCTTCAAACATTGAATTTGCTTTCAACATAAGTTGCATCATTTCCATTAAATTTTGATGCAAAAATTTTAATTTTTCCTCAGTAATCTCACCCAAATCAACAAAATTGTTAGAATCAGAAGAGGAAGGAGAAGAAAAAGTATTTGAATTTCGGGGATTTTCCCAAGCCTTCGCATGAACGTTGAGACTTGGTTTTTTCCCATTTTTATTAGTTAAACCTGAAGAGGGCAACCCATTTTCAACCACCTCTGAGAACGATAAACAACGAGTCTGTGGCGCAGAATCAGCCCAGGTAACATTAAAATCACTTCGGGTATTACCCAGCCGTGATTCCAATGTAGACCGAGGCTGAATGCGAACAGGCAGGTTGTTTGCCGGCCCGACGTGTGAAGACGAAAAAGAGGAAGGAGGAGAAGAAACTTTTCTGGAAACTTTGGGATTTTTCCTAGAAGCAATAATTTTTGCCCTGATGGGACAGTCTAGCGAATTCGAGGAATGATTACCTGCGCAATTTGCACACTTAAAAAATTCTGTTTTTGGCTTATCACCACCAAAAAGGCATTTAGATTTTTCATGATCGAATGAGCCGCAAAACATGCATCTGGCATTCATTCTACAATTTTTAGTGCCATGACAAAAAGCTTGACAACGACGAAATTGCGTAATATTTTGTAAAAAATTGGTATGGGATTTACGAAAAGGTTCAAATTTTACTCGACAATGAAACATAAGACGAGCCTTTTCCAAAATTTTCAAATTATTAACCTGATCCTTTTTAAAATGGATCAAATAAAGTTCAGGAGCAAAACCAACACTACTGTTATTATTCGTGTTGGTTCTTTTCCTCATTTGAATTACTTAAATTGGAGAAAAACCTAACAAAGAATTTAATTCATTTGTGATCTCATCCGGTGTCTGATCGCCGGTGAGACCACGAAGTACAACTTTAAAAGGACGATCACTTCTAGTGTCGTACGTAAAAAATTGGTGTTTTTTATTATTCAAATAATTTAAAACCTTTTGAAAATCAATAAAAGATTCTGCCAATATACGAGCAGTTCCCCTTCGACCGATCTGAAAAGAAATCTTCACATCCTTGACGGAAGTGACGATTTCTTTTCGAAAGGTATTGAAGTCGGGAATCGTGACCGTTATTGGTGGAATCTTTTCGTTTTTAAGAGTATAAGAAGAAGAAGGTTTCTTAGTACTCTTATCAGAATTAAATATGAATATTTCCTCATCACCGATGTTATGAAGGACATCGAATGAATTGGAAATTTCAACTTTTTTGGGTGATGGACCTGAATTAGGTTCGGCAATCCGTTTTCTACCGGCCCTTGAGCCGGCCGATGACTTCCCCATGCTGGAAAGGAAAGAGAAAATATGAATAAAAGAAAATGAAAATAATTTTAGCACTGAAAAGTGCTGATTGAAAAACAGGTAAGCAAAAAATAAATAATGTAAAAATGTTCCTGCAGGTACACAGCAACGATACGATGCTCCGGCGTACGTGTTGACGGCTCAACGGTACAGATGGAAGTGATCTCAAAACACTTAAATTGTCTGATCGTGTGGCAGAAAATATAGTATGCTTAAGGTTAAAGATAATCGTTCTTCCAAGCAACTTTTTTTAAGATATCTTGCACGAATTCAAATTTAATCTTCTTCAAATAAGCAATATCAAATTGCTTGGCACCTGATTCGACGTTTTTTTTGTCCCAGATTTCACAGGAACCTATTCTCTATGCTGATAAACGCCCTAGAAGCGAAAAGGCATCCGATGTCCTTTCAGTTATTGGTGACATTTTGAAAATCAGAGAGACCCCTACTTGAAAAGATCTTGTAATAAATCATCTGGTTCAAAATAATGAACTCAAAAACATGAGAGACATTAAGATGAAAGAAATAGAAGGAAATTGAAATAATAGCTTTTGTATTTTTATTAAAAACTCAGCCGAATAGTTCAAAAAGCTATTATTCGGTATTCGGCCGTTCGTCGAATATCACTATTCGGTACATCTCTAGAACTTTGTTGGACTTATTGAAGTTCTTTACAGAGAAAACGGTCGCTTTTGGGGGCAATCTGCTTTATATTTTTAGCCGTTCATCGTGTCAATTGTTATGAGACTCCGGGAGATACAGGCGAGACTTGTCAACGAAAAGTTTCTGGTTAGAAAGCTGCCAGGTAACCACTAAAGAGTTCGTTTTGCTGTCCATTACGAAATTTTTCAATACATTTCCACCGTATTTGTTTATTTTATCGGTGGGCAGCTTTTCTACCTTGTTCAAATGAAGTCAGGCCTGTTAATTTGTCAGAAAAATGTATCATCTTTATCACTTCCTCAACTGATATTTTCGGTTTTAGCTTGGAAAAAGCTCTCACATTCCTTAACTCCACGGAATCAATAATCTTCACTTTTATTCCAACTTTAGATCACAATTTGATCTTGTGGGACTCCTTAAACAATTTATCCTGAGAGTTTTGGTCGAATAGTTGATTTCCAGCTGTTTTTGGGTATCCCAATGGGACTTTTCTGGATTTTTTCTCGATCCTGCCCAAAAATTTTTGTCAATGAACTTCAGTATTGAACGCTATCTCAAGAACCACTTGACACATTGTCACGAAACAGTGTACACGTACGCATTACATTACTAGTTAGCTTCACTGAAAGTTTCATCAATTTCCATTCATGCATTCAAAAGTTATTCACAAAACAAAATGATGTATTTTTTTTGAATAAATTTCTTTTACTCTTTTTTTTTATTCGCTCGATACGGATTACACTTCGTGTGTACAGTGGATTGAAATATAATTTTTTTTTGCGATCTAAAGGATTATATTCAGTAAATACCTAAAGATTTCAAAGTGAAGGAATTGCTTCGAACCTTCAACCTTTGAACTTGGGGACCGATTTTGGGAGATTTTCTATCCAAAACCGCCTTTAAAAAAACAATTCTTCGACTTTTTCGGTGATTTCAGTGTCCAGAAATAAACATTTATATACAAATAGAATCGAGAAATTGTAAAAAATATCTTATTTCATATTGGTTTAAAATAAAAAAAAAAAAGAACTTTAAAGCATCTGCTTTTCGCGGCAAGTAATTGCCTCGTAGCCTGGCATTTGATATAACAGTATAGACTTCTGAAAAGTTTTAAGTCAAAAATAAACTTTCAAAATTCAGTAAATATATTGTTTCACATCAAAATTATATATTTGTTAGAAAAACAGCTAGACTTCCAAAGAAGTGACAGTTTCTCAAAATAGTTTATGAAATAAAAATCATCTCTATCTCGTAGCAATCAACAGCTAACAATCAGAAACACAGTCGAAAATGGCTCTCTCTTAGATAAGTTTTTTTTTCGAATCCACTATGCCGAGTGCCCAATAAAACGGAGATAAAAACCTTCAGTCACACTGTCACGAAACCATCAACCGGCCCGAAAATGATATTTATAAGACAGTTCCCCAAGTAGCTGTTCTTCATATATGAGTAGATTTTACAGCCACTCTACGCGTGTGGTTAACTATGGAGAAGAAGCCGGCAAAATAAATCGACGTTAAAACAAACCACCGGACGCCTCAAATCAGCTAGAAAACTGCTCGCTCGACATAAATTTAGCGCCCAGCCCTCCTCCGCCCTACAGCGGAAAACAAAAACAAAGTGCAGGAACAAAAGAAAATGTGGGGACCATCATCGACGGCTAACGCTTTGGGAAAACCAAAAACGAGAAAAAAAAGTGCCACCGGAACTTTGGCAGTCATCCTTATCTACTTTCAGACTTTTCGCCCCGAAAGTCGGTATGGCGTGGTTTTGTTCCTCCCTCGGATTTTCGAGTAAGGGAAAGGACAAACCAACGGAAACGGATTTTTTTTCTCTACGACTTCTACCCGTTTTGTCTTGATCGTTGACTTCCGCTATCCACCTATCTACTGAAAAAGGAGTTAGTTTTTCCTAGAATGAATCGTCAAGTCACACACTGACAGCAAACAGTCGAACGGCTAGGGAAGATTTGTTATAATAGTTTAGCACTTCTTTACGGCTTTATCATTTTGATGGCCCCGGCAAGTTATGATTTAATTGCTTCGTCTATAGGCTTTTGATAATAAAAATGCCAGTTTGTCGAAAGTTTTGGCGAATGAGATATCAGCTGGATTTTTTATGCGAATTTGATGAAAACGTGAGTTTAACCAATGACGGAAGATTGGATTCAGGAACTCGAGTGGGGCGAACAGCTATACTAGTTCCTAACAAATGTTTAGAATGTGACTAGATCGCTGCAGGCTTTGAAAAGAAATTTCAAATTTTCAATTTTTTTAATTTTTACGTAACTTTTGTTTTTACTGCCATATTTAAATAGCATCAAACATTTTTTGTAAGCGATTCATTTAGTCCTAAATATGCTTTACGAGTTTTTTTTGTATGAAAAGTTTTATGGGAAGAAAATGTTCATTCAAAAATCCTCAGAGATGTACTGGAAGTTTAAAAAATATAAATTTAAATTTTTCAAAAAACATTTTTATAATTTTAGCGTTTTTGACTAAATCGTATGATGGAAATTTTATAATATCCCTAAAAACTGCTTTGCATAGCCAATAAGTTTGTTGCTTTATATAACCTTGTCAAATATACATCTTGAAATGCGCTAATTCAGGTATAAACCAAATCATTTTTAATTTTCCACTGATGTTTGGGGATCCAAAATGCATCGGAAAAACATATGAGAAAAAATCTATTTTTGCAGCAATCTAGTGTGCACTCCCTTTTCAAACCATTAAGAAAACTCGTGATAAGGTTACTCGTGCAGAAAAGCGAGACATATGCTTCAATTGTGTTTTAATGTTTTCAGATTATTTGAATCTATATTTTTGTCATCGAATTCTGACGTGTGTGGTGTTTTCTACTTCTTCCAATAGAGTGGTGGCTCCAGAGAACAAAGGAATCAAAATACATTCATTTAACGGATTCAGGACCAACTGTGCATTGAGTTTTTTTTCGAAAAAGATTGCTTCAAAGTTTTTATTTTTCCTATTTCACATGGATTTTTTTAAACGTTCTAGTATTATTGAAATGAAAATAGTTCTAATCTAAAATTCTAAAATAATGAATTAAAACCTTTGAAAACTAAATAACAACGCAGGTTTCAGTGGTGGAATAGAGTTTTCTTCTATTCGTATTCGTCTGTAATTAAATATCTACTTGTTATATAAGCGATAGCTATTTATCACTAACCGGGAAACTACCCATTTCACAATGAGTAAAATAAGATTACTACTCATTATCATCTGCCAACACTGCAGTGTAAGTGCTAACCACAGTTTGAGTAAGCTTTGTTCCGCGTGCATATGCATCATGATGTCAACATTTGTAATGTTTACATCATCATTGCTGTTATTAGCATTCATCGTCGCTATTGTTTCAATTGCGAATTGACTCAAAGCATGCAATCGGTGTTTTGGTTTCGCCGATGGGTCAGCAGATTTCCTCTACTTTTTGGAAACCGGATTCGTAGGAACCGATTCCAAAAACCTTCAGTCTCAACAAAAACAAAGATTCAGCTATGGAGAGTTGCTTAGTATTTTTATAGTAACTTTAATGATTTTTGCACCTATACCCTTTTAGCTTCAAACGCGATATTTCTGGTTTCTAGAGGCTTGATGGTGGCTCCAGAGAGTAAATAGTTTCTATCAATAACAAGACACAATTCACGCTACACAATTTCATTTATAATTTTGTGTTTTGCTCCCTGGAGCCACAACTTAATCCTACAAAAAAGGGTATCATCACACCTCACCATAAACCTGCTTGAATACGCATCAGTGCGGTATTGGTAAAGGCTGCTTTTGATTGTGATGAGCTGGCAAACAGTCACGTGAATGGCTATCATCACATTCATGTACGTTTAAAGTCTAGACCTCTTAATTTCATGTTTGCGGATTTTTATTCTAATATATAGTCTGTTTCACATAGAATCTGGTCGGATAAAATAGATCCTTTCTCCGCAAAGATATTACGTACAACAAAAGTAAAAATGTCATTTCGTAGGATTTTTATTGCACTTTAAGGAAAAAAATACATAAAAATCATTCGTCAGCTTTTCGGATGAATTTTCGAACTTTTTTTGTGATACCACCCATCATTTTCTGCACAGTACTGCTGGTAACCTCATTCGCCATCTTGTTCCATCACTTTTCCATTTGAGCGGATTTTTTCATGATTCTACCACATTTCTTCAGTTTGCCCTTAACTATTGCCCAATATTTTTAGATGGAACGAAAATCCGGACAGTTTGGTGGATTGATACTTTTTTCAACAAAATTGATCTTGTTCTCCTTATACCACTTAACGACATCCCGGCTGTAGTGGCAGCTTGCCAGGTCCAGCCAGAACTTCACCGGACCTTTGTGGGACCGAATGAATGGCAAAACCCTCTTCTGGAGACATTCTTCTTTGTTAACATTTCCATTCATTGTGTCCCCAGTGCGCAGTGATGAAAATCTTAGTCTTCTTCCCACAACTACAGATCCCTTGCCAAATTATCAACTTACGAGCAAATTTATCTGCGAAAACAAACTTGAATCTACCCGCAATATTCCCTTTACGCTTCGCAAGGTAAAATTTGTTACCGGGTATTTGTCCAAAATCCATTTTGACGTAAGTTTCGTCGTCCATCAAAATGCATCCATTGTACTTGGTCAACACTTTCTCGTACAACTTCCTTGCCCTGGTTTTGGCAACCAGGTTTTGTTTCAGCGTCCTGTTTGGGTGTTTGTTTGCATGATATGAGCAAGCCTTCTTGCAAATAAATTCGTCGAGCTGTACTGTGGTACGTCTTGAACTTTCTTGCCAAATCACGCAAGCAGATTCCAGGATTATTGTGAACTGATCGAATTACCTTTGCTCGCAGCTTCCGGTCATATGTTCCACTTTTATGCCTGGTTTGTTTTGCTCGATCCACCGTAAGGGTCTCCCGGTAACGTTGCAGTACCGAATTTACAGTCGATTTAGGATATTTCAAGAATTTCGCGATGTTTACCCCTGACCACGTCGGTTTCTCTACTTGAGGGTGCAGAATTTTCTTTCGTCTTTTGCGTTCCTTCGTTGATAACTTTTGACTGACTGCTTCAATCTTGATGAAATTTTCACCACTAAGTAAACAAACCATCCGGATCAAAACACTGTCAATAGATTTGCGATGTGACAACTAGGGGCGCTGCAGTAAATGAAAAGATGCGACCAGATTCTATGTGAAACAGACTTTAGAAGCTATTATTGCCAGTTCGACTGCTGGATCGTCTTCATTCATAGTAGTGGACATCAACATACCTTTGAACAAATCCCGCAATCCCCAGACGATTGAATTCTTAGAACTTCTCAATAGCTGTAACTTTCATGCCACTAATTCTCTCGTAACGAGACCTGCAAGGGACAATATCTTGGACCACGTTATAGGTACGGATACTTTGCATTCGAAAACTATCAACCATACAATCTATTCCGATATCAGTGATCACTGTATCATAGTATCAACTTTAAACCTAAAAGAGGTCCTATGAGATAGGAAATTAGAAAAGACTAGCTGACCCGGTAAACTTTGTTTTACCTTCTAAAGTATAAATCGTAATAAATGTTTAATTTCATCTACACGTCCTTAACTGCACCGTGCTCGCGAATAGGTTCCTATGGAAATCGTAACAAATAAAGTTGAATTTGTATTAGGACCACCTTCCATAAAAAGTGAGATCCTTGAAACTATTATACAAACCATCACTGACCCAAAAAACCCTCGGATACCAAATTTCGCTTTATTTCGACCGACCATTCATACGTGATGTTGTTACAAAGAAAACGCCTCCATTTTTATATATAAGATTATGACGAATTACATCTTACTGAACGAGCGCACACAGGAGAAAACGATACAAAAAAGGTGTTTAACATTGTTTAGTAAAACGTAGTGTTTTAGACCTATAGTGTCTTCGGGACATTTTATCTAAATTACAAGTACTTTAAAATGAGCTTTTGAATAAAAGTGATTAAATCACCTAGTAGTGAGATAGAAAAATTATTTTTTGTTATTTTCATTTTAGAGCTGTTATGTCTTGAGCAAGTTTTTAGATTATACTAATTGTAGTAATTTTGTTAAAGACGTAAACATCGTAAAAGATAACCATAAAAAGTTATAATGGTTCAAAAATGCGTTTAAAAAAATTTATAGTTTTTAACGTTAAACCGTATATTTTCTAGCTTAGGATTAATTTAATCTAGTGTTTTTCAATGGATTTTGAGGGCATGATCATCTTTGTTCATTAAAAATGGTTTTCAAATTATCATTTAATGTAAATAAATTCAACGAGTACAAATACGACGTAAGATATATTTCAAATAAATGGAAATGTAAAATATTTTGTACTTGCTGGTCCCGCACGAATTTCGTTTCGCAAGCAATTCTCCAATTCGTACGTTTAACCGTATGCCTTATTTCCACAAAAATGTCGCGAAAACTGTTGCTGGTTCACGGGAATGACGCTTTATCGTTGCATGATTATCCGAAATTGAATACCTAACATTCCCAATTTATGCATCAATCCTATGCATTAACTTTAAACTCATAATTCCACAATACGGATCGATTCGTATTACATAAAAAACACCCGTATGGTTTTTTACATCCATATTTTTTATCCCAATCTGATGCATTATATAGTCAATATCAAAAAACAAAAAGTTAAAATGGACGACCCCTTTTGCGGACCCTGCACACCAAATTTGAAAACTGAAAACGATTGCCCGTCCCTTAAACTTTCTGTGTGGCAGTTTTCATCTAAATCTAATCGATAATAACGTCAAAATCGATTTGGCCGACCCGTTATACAAAATTCGATACCTGAAATTGGTTGCTCTGCTCGTCATTTAAAACCTACAGGCGTGAATTATCATTGCAATCCATTGTACAATATCGTCAATAATAACAGTGAACGGGTAACATGGACGACCCTTTTTGCCGACCCTTCACATCAAATTTGATACTTGATATCGATTATCCATCCCTGAAAACTTCCGTGTATCAATTTTCATCTCAACCCAATGTATAAAAACGTCAATATCGCAAAAACACAATAAGGCAAAATGAACGACCCTTTTTGTGGACTCCTGACCCGGAATTGGATAGTTGGAATCAATTGCTCGTCCAATTGGCCGACATCTGTTCCTAATTTTGATGCCTAAAAAGAATTGCTCGTCCCTCAAAACACTCATGTGCAAACTTGCTTTGCTTTTGATAAGGTTCCTAGCAGAATTAAGTTTACATTTGTTGGATATTTTAGAAAAAATATCATGATTTGACAACACTCTGTTTCTGTAGAAAAAAAAACTTAATTTTTGTGACAAATAATCTTTTTTTACTTTTAATTGATTCTTATGATGATTTAATTACGATTTGACTGATTTTATCAGCTGATATTTCTGTAAAAACGTGTTTTTGTTGCACGAGAGTATTGGTCAAATCAATAGCGGAAATTCAAGTTAGAGCAGAGGAACGGCCCTAGCGGGTGGAAAAAAAAAATTTTTTTTTCTTAAGAAGGTCGAATAAAAGTAGACTGAAATGACTAAACACGACTAAACTTAGATTATCTTAGCTTACATTACTCACATCTACCTTAAACCTTAAAACCCGAAATGGTATGGTAAAAGAAAATGGTTGGTAAAATAGAATGTTTTCATTACTTATTCAAAATCAAATTACGATATTAATCACTTCGAGGTCCAAGATCGCTGGTGTGACTTAGTAGAAGAAGTCCCACATTGCAAATGTTTGCTACTCCGTGATTGATCGAGGCCACCAATTTTGTTCAGAGGTCAAATGGATGGTGCTTGGGATTAGCAGCTCATTCACACTGCACTGCACTGCGGGAGAAGCATGAAAATCCAGTTTATCTTAAATAACTTTGATCCTCTTAGGCCGCTTTCTTTCAAAAACAATTTTTCTTAAAGCCTAAACTATGACAAATATTTCATCCGAAGACTGCATTTCAATTCAACGTATGATAAAAAAGTTATTAGACTTGGAGTTACATTTTTCAGGGTGATATTCATCACTGTTAATGCTGCTTCAAAATGTTCGAAGTAGTGTCTCATTAATAGTGATGATCATTCTGAAAAAAGTAACCACATTTTTGAAATCTAATAACTTTAGTCGAATTGAAAGCCCTTCCCGTGATTAAATCTGATCCTAATTTGGTATGGGACCTTGTACTAGGCCTAGGACCAATTTAAGCCTGCAGCGCATAACATTTAAAAAGCTTGAAATTTCCCATACAAATTTATAGCAGTCTTCTCTGCATCCTAGCAAAATAATTTGGTTTGGGAGTGGAGTTAAAGGAATTTATTGGGAGACACTTTTGTCAAGTGTTTCGGTGAATCATAAATTCTTCTATATTAATAGTAACTTTTGAAGAAAAACAACGCCATAAGATTTGAACGAAAATTTGTATAATGAAGCGTTCAGTAACCAAATAGGAAACTAATTTTCATCGATGGTTAAATCTTTGAACTTGATCAAGAATCAATTTAGCTAATTTGATTTGAGATTAAAACAAGTTGCTTTAGGAAGCCTACAAGTTCTTAAAAAAACTTATTCTATGCTTAAATAAAAAAATCGAATTTTCAAAGGCAAAAGAAAGAGACAAATTGATTCTTGAAAAATTTATCAAAATTAAATTTAAACAACAATAACCAGATAACCTGTTCATTTTTATAAGGAGGTTACACGTTTCTTTATATGCAAAAATTATATAAATAAAAACCAATCATTTAAATCCTTCGGATGATTATTTTGAAATAAAAATAAAATTTTTGTATTGATTCAATTCAATTCAATACTATTGAACAAAACTTGCAAAATTGACTCAAATTCCTCTATACCTACATATGTGTGATTTCCAGCTTTAAAAATTTATATTCTAAGTCTGCAAACTATTGCAATTTGAATTCCTCATATAAAATATCAAAGTAACTGAAAAATTTGAACTCTTTAAATTTGATAAATTAGAGTCGAATATGAATACTACGCCTTTTCTAAAATCTAACTGAAATAATAATAGCAATAAAAAAGTGAAAATAATGACACCAAAAAATTTTAAATATAACTGCCGGATACATACTGCCTGAAAAATTCGTCCTGGTATCCATGGGGAAGTCAACTTTCGTCACTGAACTGACTCCATTCGTCCTGATTGATCTATCACTTGATAAAATTCAATCTTTGGGATTTTAAAAATTTCAAGAACTTTTACTCTCTGGAGCCACTACTAAACTTGGAAAAAAATGGAAATAATATCACACCTCAACATAAATCTGCTTAAGTACATTTTGAACAATTTAGGCTTCCAACCCAAAACAATATGCTATCTGACCTTCAATCATTTTTTTCTAATGGAAAAGGAACAAAATCAAATCAAATAAAACTTGGATATAAAATTCAATGATTAAAGCTACAACCCTCATTCATATTTTACCTTCTATCAACCTAAACTTTTGGAGTTTAATCCTCAAAAGCTATTTGCATAACATCCGTTTTTGGAAAATTAGACCTATAGTTTCTTTGCGTTCCCCTGGCCGTAAATGTTAACCGTCGTATATGATATAAGATTTATTGTATTCATTGTTGGTTATGTATTCTTGTTTCTGAATATTGCATAATTAAGTAGAAATATTTTACCAAGTTATCTGAAGTTCCAAATGCAAAAAGTGACGAAAACCAATTACATTTTTAAATTCTTTATAATTTTTGATAGCTTTGCTTGAGTGTTTTGCTTGAGATTTATAATACTCAATTTTTTTCTTAATTTGATTATCATTTCCTAAGAACATACTTGGTCTCTTAACCCTCATCCGCATTAGATTTCATTACCCTAATAAGCACTAGGAGTGTCAATTTGACACTTCAAGCTAAAATCGTCATAAATCTTTTTATATCTAACCGATTACAATGAAACTTATATCACTAGAAACCTTGTAACGTCAGTGCAATATGTTTAGAACAGTATATATAGCAAAAGCTACTAGTTTTCTCGTTATTCAGCATGAAAGAAAAAAATCCGAAAAAAACATGCCTAAAGAAAAGTGCTGTAGTTCATATATGACTCGTCCAAAAAATATCTGCCTTATGCATATGAAAGCTGAAGTTAATGTCTACATCATGAAGCCAAGAAATATTTTAAAAATTTTTTTTTAATGAAATGGTCACAAAAAGTTCAAAAAAGTGGTCTGAAAAACCTACTTTTCATTCGATTGCTAGTAAATACTGTTTGAGCGATGGTAGAGTTTTAGAAAAAATATGACAACAAACTTTATTAAAATTCTAACATTTTGCTGTCTTTAGGTTTTTGATGCAACAAAAATTAAATTACTGGAATTTTTCAAAGTTCACTACTTTGCGCAATTTTTTTACAAATTGAAATTTCATCTCTTTTTGTGGTCCACCGTCAGGTTGTACCAGGATTTCCAGTGCTTTCACTTTGTTTGGACCAATCAAAAGTATATTCATTGGAAAGGGAATTTAATCTTCATTTTAGTGAGGTGCAACAATTTACGCTGTGAGATTTCACAAAAATATGAAAATTATTAACTTAAAATCATTCCTGAATTTCTAGAACTACAAGCAGCGCGTCCAGCAAAACGTGTTTGTTTGCTCTCCGAGTAGGTACGGTGGGTGGTGATTTGGTCAGAGAGCGAAGCCGACAGATGAAATAATGATGCGTGTCGTACGTTTCTTGGTTGGAAATTTTCTATTGATAGTAGTTCACGTTGCTTGTCACGACACGCACCAATATTTCGTCTGTCGGCTTTGCTCTCTGCCCAAATCACCACCCACCGTACCTACTCGGAGAGCAAACAAACACGTTCTGCTGGACGTGCTGCTTGTGGTTCTTGAAATTCAGGAATGATTTTACGTTAATAATTTTCATATTTTTGTGAAATCTCACAGCGTAAATTGTTGCACCTCACTAAAATGAAGATTAAATTCCCTTTCCAATGAATATACTTTTGATTGGTCCAAACAAAGTAAAAGCACTGAAAATCCTGGTACAACCTGATGGTGGACCACAAAAACAAATGAAATTTCAGTTTTGAAAAAAATCGCGCAAAGTAGTCAACTCTGAACAATTCCCGTTAATTCAATTTTTGTTGCATCAAAAATCTAAAGACAACAAAATGTCAGAATTAGAATAAAATTTGTAAGGATATTTTTTCAAAAACTCTACCACCGCTCAAACAATATTTACTAGCAATCTAATGAAAAGTAGGTTTTTTAGACCACTTTTTTGAACTTTTTGTGACCATTTCATTAAAAAAAATTAAAAAAATATTTCTTGGCTTCATGATGTAGACATTAACTTCAGCTTTCATATGCATAAAGCAAATATTTTTTGGACGTGTAATATATGAGCTACAGCACTTTTCCTGAGGCATGTTTTTTCGGATTTTTTTTCTTTCATGTTGAATAACGAGAAAACTAGTAGCTTTAGCTATATATACTGTTCTAAACATGTTTTACTGACATTACAAGGTTTCTATTGATATAAGTTTTGTATGAAGTTCAAAATAAATCAAACGAATTAATTAGATTTTACTTTTGGAGTGTCAAAATGACACTCTAAGTCGGAAAAGGGAGGTTTTTTGTCCAGGCTTCCAGGGTTCGTCCATAAATAAAGTAAAGATGTAATATTAAAGAACTTTTGAGTTCATTTAGGGTCCCCGAAGAATTTTTTCTTTTTTGAAGCTTCTGAAAAAAGTTACAGGCATTCAAACTTGCAATAGTGTCAAAATGACACTCTAATGCGGATGAGGGTTTAAAATCTCAGCTCTTCAGAATATTGGAATAAACAGATTTGGAAGTATAAGTTGCTGATTGTGTTCAGGAAACTTTCAGTGTGTAGATGAGAAGCGCGTGTGCTCAATCATCCATCCCATTAGTATACTGCATCGAGCTTATGTTCACCTACCAATAACTTGTTCTGGTACGAGATATAGACAGAGGGAAATGAGGTTATATGCTCCTGCTTATAATATTTCTGCTTGTTCCAACTATTTGATGAATCTTTGAGGGATATGTACTCGTGTGCCGTTATATACGTTATATACGTTCTATCGAGTTGTATTAATATAAAAAAAAAACAACTTAATATTAATTGAAAAAGAACAATTGTGAACATACCTCTCATTGAAGTAGGTGTTCATCTGCATAAATCATTCGGGCCATAAAACAATCTTATGAATTTCAATGATTTTTCTTATGGCGCGACTTCAAGAGAGAATCTTATGATAGTATTTTT
Organism: Uranotaenia lowii; assembly: GCF_029784155.1. Lineage (NCBI taxonomy): Eukaryota > Metazoa > Arthropoda > Insecta > Diptera > Culicidae > Uranotaenia > Uranotaenia lowii. The sequence continues at coordinate 226,032,832 of NC_073692.1, forward strand.
CTGAGTTTACAAAATCGGTCAACATTGGAAGCCAAGGAACGCCAACATACTACAGGTAGAATTTCCCGAAGTGGATAATTTGATTTTGAGGGTTAAAAAAGTAAAAAATATAAACAATAAAGATTCAAAGGAAAGTTTTTTCAATATTTGTATCAAAAGGGTAAGGTTGGAAGATTGCTCGATTTTATCCGGGTTTGCCCGGATATTTAATACAAAATTTGGGATCTAATGATTTTATTTGGCAAAACAAACGAAAAAACATTCGATCCAAGTAGCTCGGCTAGTGTGGATGTCATTTTTTCACTACTGTTTTCAAGTGAAATTTTTCCCAAAAAATCGAAAATTGGCTGTTTTTAAAACGTATAAAGTGCAGTTTTGTCACATATTGTGGATTTTCCTGCTGGTTCGGTTAACATTGCCGTTCCTCAGAAGCCAACAACTGATGCGAGGTAGTCACTGGCTCGCCAACAGCAGCAGATTGGTTACCGTTGTCATCAAACCACCAAGGCCATCGTTATCGAAAGGGTGCTCTTTGTTCGCTCTGAACATACGGGTTTGCGTACCGAGGAGGGCGTTCCGAGGATTCTGGTTCTGATTGCCGTGATCGGGATACAAGGAGGACCCAGCATTTTGCCAGACGTCGCCATCTTCAATCAACAAAGGACGACTACGTGGTGGAGACGGTGCCGGACACTAAACTGAATACTCGCTAAGAAGTGCTTGCAAGTAATCTCTAATTTATTCTTTTTTCACTGTTTCTTATTTCTATTGTTTCTCTTTATTTATTTTTTGAATATTGATTGCTTCGCTCATATTTTTGACACGGAAGGCATTCGAGCCCCGCTCAAAAATATGAGGGAAGGCGGGGTGCTAAACCCGCCAACTGTTGATGATGTGAATGGCATCGATGAGAATGAAGAGCATCTGGAGGATTCGACTGATGCTGGTCCTTCAGGTATTAATCTTTCTCAGATGGATGATAGTTCTGCATCTTCCACAGTTGAGAGTAGAGCAACTCGTCTCCGGACCTACACAGATGGTTCAACTTTTACTGGGCCTTGGGTGGTTTTTATCCGGCCCAAAAAAAACGGTAAACAGCTCAACGTGGTACAGATCACCAAAGATCTGGCGAGGTGGACTTCCGTGGCCAGTATAACAAAGGTGCGACCAAATAAATTGCGCGTTGTAGTGGCCAACCGGAAAGCTGCTAATGAAATTGCTACCAGCAATTTCATAAATTTAGAATACCATGTTTACATTCCGTCTCGAGACGTAGAGATCGAGGGTGTAATCACGGAAATGAGTCTGAAAGCCGATTACGTGAAATCCAACGGTGTTGGTAAGTTTAAGAGCCTTGATTCGGCTTCGGTCGAAATCTTGGAATGCCGCCAACTCAGTACTGCCACCGTCGTGAATGGAAACAAAGTGTATTCACCTTCAGACTCATTTCGTGTTACCTTTGCAGGTACCGCCCTCCCTAATTACGCCTTGATTGACGGAATTTTAAGGCTGCCTGTGCGACTCTTTGTGCCTCGACCGATGCAATGTAAAAATTGCATAAAATTGGGACACACAGCGTCACACTGCTGCAACAAAACGCGTTGTTCCAACTGCGGGGAGACTCATGGGGAAGGAGCGTGCTCAGCAATAGTACAGAAATGTGTCTATTGCGGAGGCTCACCCCATGATATCTCCTTGTGTGAGGCATTGAAGAGTCGCTGGGATAGTCAAAAGCGCTCTTTAAAAGAACGCTCAAAACGTTCTTATGCCGCCATGTTAAAGGGCGCGGCGCCTCCGATCCAATCTCAGTCCACCAACATTTTTTCAGTGCTGCCAGTTGACACTGACGACACTGACTCCACTGATCAAGATCACCCAATTCTTTTTGTTGCTAACTCCAGAAAACGAACAAAACCTGCTCCCAAGACCCCTAAAATTCCAAAAAAAGTTCCAACATTTAGCTCCCAAATTGACGTAAGACAAAAAGCGATAACTTCTGCAGAAGAAAATGTTGTCCCTCCTGGATTTTCCATGAAGTTTGGATCTCAAAACAAACCTGAAGTACCGGAGGCTTCTAAAACTCCAAAATCCAATGTACCTTCTTCAGACCCAACTGCTCAATCAGGACTGTTCAAGTTGTCTGATATCTTAAATGGAATTTTTACTTCTTTCAATGTATCGGAATCGATCAGGGGCATTTTGACTTCAATGCTACCTGTGGTGAAGACATTTTTGAAGCAATTGATGCAAACTTGGCCCCTTCTTTCAGTATTTATCTCTCTTGTTGGCTAATTTACGCCGATAGGTCGGAGATATCACTGTTCTACAGTGGAATTGCCGTAGTCTTATCCCTAAACTGGATCCGTTCAAATTTCTTCTTCATGAAACTAGTTGCGATATTTTTGCCCTTTCTGAAACATGGCTTTCTTCTCAATCAAACATCTCATTCCACAATTTCAACATTATTCGTTTGGATCGCAACGATTCTTATGGAGGGGTGCTTTTGGGGATCAATAAGCACCACTCTTTTTATAGAATCCACCTCCCTTTGTCGGGAGGAATTGAAGCTGTTGCTTGTCATACAACTATAAGAGGTAAGGACTTGTGCATTGTGAGTTTGTACTGGCCTCAGAGAGTTACAGTGAATCGAAATCACCTAGAAGACCTGTGCTCAGTGTTACCTGAGCCAAGGTTGATCTTGGGTGATTTTAATTCACATGGGACTGTCTGGGGAGAACAAATTGACGATAGTCGTTCTACTTTTATCTATGACATTTGTGACAGGTTCAATTTAACAATTTTGAACACGGGTGAAAAAACACGGGTACCTAAACCTCCTGCAAGACAAAGTGCCATTGACCTTTCACTCTGCTCAAATTCACTATCATTGGATTGCCAGTGGAAGGTAATCCCTGATCCCAATGGTAGTGACCACTTGCCTATCAAAATAACAATCACCAATGGCGTCAACACTTCAAATTCAACAAATATGGCATATGACCTCACAAGACACATCGATTGGAAAAAGTACTCGGACGCAGTCGTTTCAGCCATTCGTGCTGTGGATGTTTTACCTCCTTTAGAGGAATACAGCTTTCTTGCTCGATTGATTTATGATAGTGCTGTAAAATCTCAAACGAAACCCATCCCAAATCCATCTGTTCGTCGAAGGCCTCCTAATCCATGGTGGGACAGTCAGTGTACCAAACTTTACGTGGACAAATCGAACGCTTTTAAAGTTTTTCGAAAACACGGAACCCTGGATAACTTCAACACGTATTTTTCTCTTGAGAAACAGTTCAAAAACCTGATCAAGGGGAAAAAACGTGCGCATTGGCGTAATTTTGTGGGAGGTTTATCGCGGGAAACATCCTTAAGCACTTTGTGGAATGTGGCACGTAGCATGCGTAATCGTTCTTCCACGAACGAAAGTGAAGAACATTCGCATAAATGGATTTTCAACTTCGCACGGAAAATCTGTCCAGATTCCACACCTGTGCAAAAAATCATCCGAAGTGTGCCTCCGAATAGATGCGATCTGGATTCCGGCTTTTCTATGGTAGAATTCTCACTTGCTCTCCTTTCTTGTAACAATTCATCTCCAGGAATTGATAAAATAAAATTTAACTTGTTGAAAAACCTTCCTGATGCCGCAAAATTTCGCATGTTAAATTTGTTTAATCAATTCTTGGAGCATAACATAGTTCCCGAAGATTGGAGACAAGTGAGAGTAATTGCTATCCAAAAGCCTGGAAAACCTGCGTCTGAATTTAATTCGTACCGTCCGATAGCGATGTTGTCTTGCATTCGGAAATTGATGGAGAAAATGATTTTGTTTCGTTTGGATAAATGGGTAGAAACAAATGGTCTCCTTTCAGATACTCAATTTGGGTTTCGAAGGGGCAGAGGGACAAACCATTGTCTTGCTTTGCTGTCTACAGAGATTCAAATGGCGTACGCAAAACGTGAGCAAATGGCTTCAGTGTTTCTTGACATAAAGGGAGCTTTTGATGCAGTCTCAATAGAGGTTTTGTCGGACAAGTTGCACTCCCGAGGTCTGCCTCCTCTATTGAACAACATCTTATACAGCTTGCTATGTGAGAAACATTTGAACTTTGCTCACGGAGATATTGCAGTTAGAAGAACCTCTTACATGGGCCTCCCGCAGGGTTCATGTTTGAGTCCACTTTTGTACAACTTTTACGTAAGTGACATCGACAGTTGTCTCTCTGAAGGCTGCACTCTAAGACAACTTGCAGATGACGGCGTGGTGTCTGTCACAGGATCTTCCGAGTCTCATCTGCACAGACCTTTACAAGATACTTTAGACAGATTGTCTTCCTGGGCTTTGGGGCTTGGGATTGAGTTTCTGAGGGGAAAAACGGAGATGGTTGTTTTCTCTAAGAAACATAGACCTGCTCAACCCAAGCTTCAACTCCTAGGCAGAACGATCACTCAATCGAGGTGTTTCAAGTATCTTGGGGTTTGGTTTGATTCCAAGTGTACCTGGAGAGCCCACATTGAGTATCTGGAAGGAAAATGCCAACAAAGAATCAATTTTCTCCGATCAATCACTGGCACCTGGTGGGGAGCCCATCCAGAAGATCTTTTGAAATTGTATCGAACAACTATTCTCTCAGTGATGGAATATGGTAGCTTTTGCTTCCAGTCAGCTGCTAAAACTCACCTCATCAAACTCGAGCGTATTCAATATCGTTGTCTCCGCATAGCGTTGGGCTGTATGCCCTCAACGCATACCATGAGTCTCGAAGTTTTAGCAGGCATACTACCACTAAAAGATCGATTTAATTTATTATCACTTCGGTTCCTCATCAGGTGTGAGGTCATGAACCCATTGGTGATCGTAAATTTTGAAAGGCTACTTGAGCAAAATCTTCATATAAGATATATGTCTATATATCATGTCTATATGTCCATGCAGGTTAATCCTTCTTCGTACTCTCCAACTCGTGTTTTCATCCCTGACTACGACACCTCTTCTGTCCAGTTTGATTTGTCTATGCAGCAAGAAATTCGTGGAATCCCGGATTCTCATCGTCCACTTTTGATTCCAAGAATTTTCGATGCTAAATATAGACACGTCAATGCTGACAAAATGTACTTTACCGACGGGTCTCTAATAGAAGAATCAACGGGATTTGGAGTTTTCAACGAAATAGCTAGCGCCTCATATAACCTCCAGTCACCATGCTCTGTATACATTGCAGAGTTAGCAGCCATTTATTGGGCGTTGGATAGCGTCGCATCACGGCCAGCAGAACACTATTTTATTGTAACAGACAGTCTTAGTTCTGTTGAAGCAATCCGTTCAATAAGACCGGGAAAGCACTCGCCGTTCTTCCTACAGAAGATACGGGATATTTTGAGTGCTTTAACAAGACGTCGCTTTTCCATCACCTTTGTTTGGGTTCCCTCGCATTGCTCGATAGTGGGCAATGAGAAGGCAGACTCTCTGGCAAAGGTGGGGGCGACGGAAGGCGACACGTATCCACGTGAAATCGTCTTCAACGAATTCTACTTCTTGGTACGAGGGAACTCTCTTGTCAACTGGCACCGCAAATGGGACGAGGATGAGAAGGGTCGGTGGCTCCACTCGATTATCCCAAAGGTAAGCCTTAAACCCTGGTTTAATAGATTGAACCTGAGTCGGGATTTTATTCGTATATTTTCCCGTCTCATGTCCAATCATTATTCCTTAAACGCGGTACTCTATCGTTTTGACATTGCTGGCAGCAATTTGTGTGGTTGCGGCAAAGGTTACCATGACATTGAGCATATTGTTTGGTCGTGTGAGGTCCACCTTGTCGCCAGAACGAATTTAATAGACTCCCTTCGGGCCCGAGGAAAACCACCTAATGTTCCAGTGAGAGATGTACTAGCTGTGCTAGATTTGGACTACATGTTTGAAATCTACTCTTTTCTAAAAGCTATCGATCTTCGTCTATAATTCTATTTTATTTTAATTTTTCCCTTTCTATCTTCTTTTTTCTTTTCAAAAAAGTGCTAAGCTAAGAAAAAGATTGTAAAAACAAAAAAGCGAGTTTGGCTCTTTGAAACTTTATTGTATGAGCCGTTTCAAATAAATAATTATAAAAAAAAAAAAACGAAAAAACAAATTGTGTCGTAATTTTTTTTATTTATGTCTCAAAAACGAAACTTTCCGAGTAAGTTTTATAAAAATCATAATGATTCCTACCATGGAAGCCTTAAAAACGATTTAAGTCCGTCAAAAAGTTTTAATGAAACTTTTTTTTCTTTTTTTTTCTTGGTTTTTAGTTATTTTTAAGTAATTTCTGAATTTTGACTAAATTTGCCCGGATTATTGGTCGTAAATTTTGAAATCGAATGCCCCGATTTTGCCAAGATTTTGTATTAAATTGCTCGGACCCGGACACGTGCTGAAAAAATTCTGGCAGCCTTAAAAAGGCTGAATAAAATCTGACTAGACAGTCTTTTTTCTGTAATCGTCATCAAAAGCTTCGAAGTAAGAATTTGTAATGCGTTTACAGGTTGAGAGTTTTATGAAATTTTTTATTTAATTAATTATATAAATACCCAAAAATTTCTGCTACATTTAGCGTGAATCGACTGAAATTGCTCAAAACGTTTACTTTCGCATTTTTTCGCCGATTTCCCTTAAAACAGAAACTGAAAATCGATACGAACATACCAACACACAAGTTGCTCACTGTTTGGTGTTTGACACACTCTAGGCGTAAAAGCGCAAATTTTTCACTTTTAATGGGGCTATAAAATGGACAACCATTATTCGACGGAAACATACCGGTTTCCGAATTATACGACTGTTGTCGTTGTTGGCCCGCAAAAAAACGCTCTTTTTTATTAGCTTTAACTTCATGCTTTAGCAGATCAAAGAAGCGCTGTGCCGAGTTTTGCCCGTGGCTTATTGAGAAACAAGGAGTTGGAAAACTGCTCTTGTAGCAGTACAAATTGACTGGTGTCATTAACAAAGCTTCCGGTGAAAATATTTTCGTCCGAAGAACTTACTGTTTTGAGTGAGTAAGTAAGTTCGTTGTGTAGGGGTTGTGTTTATTCAAATCCAGGATCAGTATTCTGCGAGAGCCGAATCTTAAAAAACAAGTGGCTGTTCACTGTTCAAGTTGAAACAAAAAGCGGAACTTTTGCCTTCGATTTTCAAGGCTTTTGATGCCGAGGAATATGATATTAAAATGTTCAGCAGTAGGTACATTTTGAATGTTTTTTTTTTGTCCAGGAAGGCTCGAATTCAGAGGATGAAAGTTTGCCTTAACGCTTTTCTGGTCTGGGGTATAGTATAAAATTGATCAACAGTAAAAATAACATGACTGGTTTAACTTTCGACGGGTGCTTCAGCCGGAAAAGTTGGTCGAAACGAAACGAGATTCCTGAACAGTATAATGTGGCTTCCCCGGAAATGGGACCGGCTTTTCCTGGTCGAGAAAAGTTGTTCTGGCTCTATACACTTGCCCCTGTTTAAAAAGTGGGCTGGAGTAGCGTACCTAAAAGTTCAAGCTAAAGAACGTTCAGGCTTGGTACTTTAAGTGGACTTTGTTTTGAAATGATAAATATTTAAGAAACATTTGTTAAAAGGTTTCTTGAATGTTTGTCTATAATTAGTTGATTTTGTTAACCAGGTTGGAGGAAATAATTCTGGTTAAAAAATCTCTTTTCTGGGTGAAGATGACAGAGATCTTTTTCAAACCACATTACTTTAAAACGTCTTCCACGGATCAACCGAAAGAAGAGTGAAATTTTGGTACACATATCGAATGACATATTGAATTACTAATAACACCGTGTTAATTTTTTCATAAAACCTTAAATTATCAGCGAAATAATAAACTCCGACTCTTTCAAAGGTCAATTACGGCTAACGAGTGCGTTTCGATACAATTTTTCACTCCGTCCAGGAAATCAATTTATCTGTTCAAAGTTTCCAAATTAATTACCACTCAAGCTTCCTAAAGCTGACCAGCTACTGTTTTCCAGCTTGTTTTAAACATCGTTACAGTCCAAAAACGAGGCCAATGAATGAAAAAAAAAACGAACAAACGAAAATAAAATCAGCGAGTTTTTAAACCGGATAAAGTTCACACGAATAATTGATTGCGTTTGGCGGAGAGAGAAAAAAACATCAACGGCGCTTGTTTTACGACAAGGGTTCATTGAAAAAGGGCCCCCGTTAATGTTTTTGGATTCGTCGCTTCCGAAAAATGTTTCATAATTTTGTTACAGTCGAGAGTGGAGTTTTCGGTGGAATTGAATATTGGAAACGAAATTAATCACAATTGTACAGTTTATAAACGGGATGGGAATCGGAATATCAGAAAAAACGCTGATGCTCATGTTTGGATTTTTTTTTGAATCGTCGTTATTTTAACAAAGCATATTCAATCTATTAAATTTGCTTGGTTATCAAAATATTTTCCAGGATCCTTCTTTTGAAACTTATCAATATCATCATTGAATTTTTTCAACTCAGAAATTACATGATGTAAACTACTTTGTCCGACGATTTATTTTTTTATGTTATCTTGGTTCTGTGGTTGAAAAAAAAGCTGCCACCAGCCACGTTCAACTGAAAATCGAAAAAAAAAAACTTGTGTAGGGTTCAAACCAGTAAAAGTAAACATCTGTCATTATCTTTACAACCTAAAAAAATGCTTAACGGGCCAACGGCGTAAACCATCCCAGTGTTACCTTCACTTTGAAACTGAGTTCGATCAAAACACGATTTGTAAATCAGAACAAAAGAAACATTATATGAATGTTTTTCTTCGTGTAACCATCCTTATTGACGTAAGGGTTACTTAAGAGCATGTGTGGCTAATGTTTTTACCAAAATGCACATTTTTGAGACTAGTGTATATCATAAATTGAATTTCTTTATGTTAATTGCGCATAATGGATCTGTCTGTGGGCGCTTTATGTAGATTGGCCCGCGGGCCAAATGGCTTTTGACTATTAAAGGCCCCCCGAATAAATGCAAACGGTATTTCTTTCGATGCACATAAACAGCCCACAGACGGATTCATGATACGAACTTTTTATAAAGATATTCAATTCCTGCTGCGGCCATTATTTTAAGTTAAGTTGTAAACTTCATCGAACTTCTAGCCTAATTTCCATGTGCTGGAGCAATATAGTGCAAAGTCTTAGCTTTCCCGCTACTTTTGACTCACTAGTGGAGAGAATAGAAAGTCATCCTAAATACGAAGCGGGCAAGTGACGATTGCCGAACTAAATCTGCCAAAATATGTGTCTCAAATATTAAAATAACGTTTACATGCTTCTACTCCAGTTTCAAATATTGACTGCTAATTAACTCCTAATCATACACTTATTTGCACAAGCATTTAAATCATGCAGTTTGGTTACATTAAAAACAATCCTCAGCCGTTTGGTACTTCTTTTGCATTTTCTTAAGCAATATGAACTGAAGAAAACAAATTTGTTTAGTTTATTGATAGATATGTGGGCTGAGCCCGTCATCCCGCAAACTTAAGACTATCTTAAATATTATATACATAAATAGGTTTGATAAAGAGATTCTGAAATTGATTTATCATAGCCTTAAGCACAAATATTGCGAAAAACAACGTACAAATAAGTAATATTTTAATTCGAGAGGAGTTTCATAAATGGATATAACTGGAATATAACAAAGTTTCATAGAACAAAGAAGAAGTAGTTTGGACTTTTGAGTTATAGAAGTTTTTTGTTTAAAGTACAGGAATTAAGAAAACAAAATCAAACCAAAGGTATCTTAAATACTGTTAAAAGCATAAAAGAAAACCAGTGTTCGGCATCGCTAACTGAAATGTTAGCGGCGCTAATTAGATCGCTATCTCGGTCAAAGTTAGCGATCGCTAATTAAAGCCGCTATATGTTGCGTTGAAGTTATCGATCTATAATAAAGCGCTAATCGCTAATCGATAGTAGAAAGTTTTGAAAATGATAAGCAAAACACAAATTTTGCAGCCATCTTTAGTTATAACATTGACTAGAGAAAGGTTGTTAAATGATATCAATAGGGGCAGTTTTCGAACTTATTTTATAATATTTCTGTTCATATCAGTTGCGTCAGTCCACTTTTAGTTTTAGTTAGAGTATTTGGTAGAAAGTAAAAGGAAAAAAAATGAATCAAATTTTTAAAAATATTCTTCTGTTTATTTTTTTTTTACATCAGTTAATGCAAAGATTCTCTTTAGGTAGATGTTTTGTTTTGTCCGAAATAGTTTTTCATCTTTTTTGACATTAATGCTCAAAAGATTGATTGATTTATTGACTTATTTTGTTCTGGAAATCTCAATTTTTCACAACTTTTTCATCTCTTTTATATTCGAAGAAGGCTTATACTTAAGACATAAATTCAAATGAAAACAATTCAAAAAGACTCTTATTCCTATGATTCCTATCAAAATCGAGATCGAATAGCTTCTGGAATCAATCTTTAACGAAAATTTAAATACCTGGTCGGATTAAAAATTTTAAATCTGAATGATGCCGAATTAATGATCAATAAGTCTATGGCCAAATTAACACTTCAAAGAGGTAGCGTTCTTCATTTAGCGGAACTAAAAATTAGCGGAACTTTCTTATCCGCTAGCTGAAGAAAAATATAGCGAGAAAATTAATTCGCTAAACGAAAGTTAGCGGACTAATTAGCGATTAGCGGATTAGCGTTTTTGTGCCGGACACTGAAGAAAACGCATGCCATCTCCAACAAAGTTGCAAAAAAAACTTAAAACGTTTTGGTAAACACTCTTAAACTTCCTTGAGAGATGTCGGGAATAGTGAAAATGTTATCTTTTCAATTTTCAATAAATTGTAGAATTTGGATTAGGCATCTTATTTCTGAAATATGAATATCTATGGAAATTCTGATCCTTCGATTGAAGAAGAATAACAAATAGATTCAAAATAAGTTTAAATTTTTCATGCAAGATTGTAAGCTTATCAATTACCGTCAAACGGGGCATCATGCAAAAGCAGGGTTAGATGCAACATTTGTATGCTACAACACTCATTCAATTTTTATATCAATATACTGTAATAAAGTTATCATTGAATGATAACAAATTGATGATGACATAGCTTTTAACATCGTGAAAAAGTTTTTTAAAATTTTTGATTCTCATAAAAAATTTAAACAATCCAGCAATAGATGTACAAATTTTTACATTTTTCAATGCCGTCAAAAACTTTACCTCGTATGACGGATTTGCTTAATGATATCACCTACAAACTTTATATTGTTTTCATTATCCAATACCAACACTCTTGGTGTATAAATATCTTTCGGACAATCACCATTTTTTTTCAAATTAATATTTTTCTAATTCAGTTAGCTGGCTAGGGCAGAATGCAACAAAATGCAAATCAGAACTAAATCTCATAAATCGCGTTTCCATAAGCTGGGATATGATTGTCTTGCATTATGTGTTTGTAAACATTAAAAATTCATCCATCCTAAGATTTATTTACATGATTTAAGATAATAGAATATTTTGTTGTATTTTTTTACTCCTAAATGTATGCTCAGATAAACACTTTTTTCTTAAAACATTTGTGACAGACAAAATTAAAAATATAATTTGTACAAAACCAAAAATTACTGCAATTGGTGCTTTATGCGTTATGACTTCACAAATATATCAAAAACTTTAAATTTTTCAACGTTTTCATTTGATTTTTCATTATTTACAGAGTTTGTTGCAACTTACCCCTTTTTCTTAGTAGGGTGAAAATCGCATGTTTTTGTAAATTTAAAAATAACTGGTAAAACCAATAATTTTCTTACTGAGTCAGTTTGGTGTCCGATCAACCTTAAAACTTAAAGAGGTATGATTATCTGTAAGCATTAAGATTTTAGAAGCCATATTCAGAGCTTTTTTTTTAAATAAGCCCCTTCTTTTTATTTGAGAATGTCCTTTTTCTTCATAATCTCTAGAAAAAGAAATATTCTTCTTTTGTTTTTTTTTTTTAATCTGGCATGCCTTTCGCTAGGCTTGTCTCACCCTTAAGATAACCTCTTTCCCTAACAAAAACATTTTTTTTTCTTTGAGAGATTAATTAATCCTGGAAATTTCGCTGAAAAAAAAATCATCTCTTGTTTAAAAAAACCAACACCTAATGATTTTTTTTTTATTTTCAGAGATCATGAGGATTTTTAGCTATAGAAAACTATGATCTCCATCTGGATTGAGTTTTAAAATTTATCTTCGACTCAAAATTCAGGATTTGAAATTTGCTTTCAATCATCATATCTCTTATTTCAATAAGAATTGAAATCTGAATGCTGTATATAAGTACATAATATGAATATTAATTCGGAATTGTATCTTGAATCTAGAATGGGAATCATAACCTATAATCACAAATATCTTCTCTTTAGGTTTTGAATTTTTATTACAGTAATGTTGATAGCTTTCTAACACATTTGAATTCATGCCAAATTTAAAAAAAAATGATATTTTTCCACATTTTAAATCTGATTTCAAATCCTGAATTCTGAATCAGAATTCAGTGTGAAGTTGAATCTTTGTTTTTTGACTTAAGGCCTTTAGAGCCAAAGGGGTATAAGTGATCGATTTTTAATTAATCTATTAATCTATATTTGGTGTTTTTTTTCCAAATTTGTTTGGATTTTACATTTACAAACAGTTACAAACTTTTACATTTGAAAGAAAAGTACAAAATTTTGATAAATATCGGAAGATAGTTAAACACAACAATTTAAAAGCGCGTTTTCTTGAAATGAGCATTTATACGCTTGTACCCCTTTGGCTCCAAGGGCTGCTTTTGATATTTGACACTGAATAAATGGTGCGAATTTGAAAATAAAATTTAAAACAAAATAATGTTTGTTTAAAGTTTCATGTACAAATTTTAAATTCATAATTTCGTAGATGACGAAAAGTACATCTGTTAAGTAATAAAAAAAAAATAAATTTCACTCCCCCGTCAGCTCTGTCAGCATAACAATAGCTGAAACTTTTTTGTGTTTACCGTAAAACGGAGTAACATTGATCACCGGGGTAGCTTTGATCAACATGAAATTTTTCCACATAATCATCAATAACTAAGTCTAAAGCTAAAATATCTCAAAACTTTTTTCTACGTTTAAAACCTATAAGTTGAGTTTCGAATTCGGATTTTTTTTTTGTTTTTGTAAATTTCAAAATCTTGAAATATCTATTTTTTCGAAAGCTTGCAACAAACAGCCTTCCTGATGAAATCAAAGCGTTTAGAAGCAGCAGGTTGATTTATGTGAGAGTTCAACTTTTTTACTTGGTGTAGTTTTTGATGTATTTTGAGGTAAATTTTGATTATTTTAAAAATAGGGACATTTTCCCAGAGTGAGCTAGTCCAGGACAAAAGGCTAGAAACCCTATCAAATGGTAAAGTTTGTGGAAAAAAATAAAGAGAAATAGTGCGAAGGCCTAGGGAATTGAATGGAGGCAAAATTTCGTTTTTGGAGTGAAAATTCCAATAGTAATGCTAATAAATGTAGCCCCTTAATTAATGCAGGATCATTGTACAACTTTCAATTTAAATTGTTGTTCGGCCTGAACACATTAAGGACCGCGATGGAATTCTCTGGACAAAAAGTTACAAGTTAAGTTTCTTTCAGCCACGAAGAGTGTTGTGTACAATTTTGTAGAGTTTCGTGATTAATTTTCTATCATTAGAGTTTGTAACAAACTGCCTTAGCAATAGATAAACTAGCATTTGTAAATATTATGATGGTATTTTGTATCCTTTACACAGTAAAAAAAGTAATGCGATATTACATCAAATACCTGCACATAACTTGAGTCGCAAATGGTACCTAATTTTACATTGTTTTGATGTACCCGGCTGGTTGGAGTCAAAGACTATGTTTCGTTCCGCTGATCCATATGGGCCAAATTTCCTAAAAAATGAAATATAATGAAATTTGTTTTTGAAGCTGTGGGTTTGCTTATATTTTAAAATAATTTTGGTAGTACTTACAAGCCAAACAAATACAGCTGAGATCCGTAATACGTTTCTTAATTTTTGAAATGAAATCAAATTTGAACGTCAACAAAGGAAAACATTGACTACTTGATGCGATATCACAAAGAAGGTTGTGATATTACACTTCACGACGTATTCGAGTTGTGTACATCATTTAGATGTACAGTAAGGTTTTTTTTTACACTGATATACGTACCGCGTAAAAAAAAACCGTGTAAAAAAAAACCGTGTTAATTCCCGAAAACCGTGTAAAAAAAAACCGTGCTAATTCCCGAAAACCGTGTAAAAAAAAACCGTGTTAATTCCCGAAAACCGTGTAAAAAAAGACCATTCGAATTCTGCAGCTTTGAAGTTCTGACACTTAAGACCTGAGACCTGAGACCTGAGACTTGAGACACAAGACCTGGACTTGAAAATGTAGACTAGAGACATGAGACCTGAGACTTTAGACATGACACCTGATACCTAAGTCCAGGGACCTGAGACCTGAGACATGAAACCTGAGACTTGAAGAATGAGACCAAAGACATGGGACATTAGACCTAAGACCTGAGACTAGAAACCTAAGACATAAAACACGAGACCTAAGACATGAGACATGGGACATGAGACCTGAGACATGAGACTTGAGACTTAAGACATGACACCTGAGACCAGAGACCTGAGACATGAGACATGAGACAAGAGGCATGAGACATGCGATATGAGACCTGAGACCTGAGACATGAGACATGAGACATAAGACATGAGACCTGAGGTATGAGACAAGAGCCATGAAAGATTAGACCTGAGACATGAGACTTTAGACCTGAGACAAGCTACTAGTGTTATTACCGCGAAAAATTATATAAGCTTCGATTACAACTTGCGACCCCTCTAGTGAAAGGGTTTGACTTGTAGGTGACGAAAAACAGTGTCGCGAAATCGCTAGTCCAAGCTACTAGTGTTAGTACCGCGAGAAATTAGTTAAGCTCCGATTTAGACTTGCGACCCATCTAGTGAAAGGGTTTGACTTGTTGGTGACGAAAAACAGTGTCGCGAAATCGCTAGTCCAAGCTACTAGTGTTAGTACCGCGAAAAATTAGTTAAGCTCCGATTTAGACTTGCGACCCCTCTAGTGAAAGGGTTTGACTTGTAGGTGACGAAAAACAGTGTCGCGAAATCGCTAGTCCAAGCTACTAGTGTTAGTACCGCGAGAAATTAGTTAAGCTCCGATTTAGACTTGCGACCCATCTAGTGAAAGGGTTTGACTTGTTGGTGACGAAAAACAGTGTCGCGAAATCGCTAGTCCAAGCTACTAGTGTTAGTACCGCGAGAAATTAGTTAAGCTCCGATTTCAACTTTCGACCAGTCAAGTGAAAGGGTTTGACTTGTAGTTGACGAAAAATAGTGTCGCGACTTCGCTAGTACAAGCTACTAGTTTTAGTACCGCGAGAAATTAGTTAAGCTCCGATTTAGACTTGCGACCCCTCTAGTAAAAGGGTTTGACTTGTAGGTGGCGAAAAACAATGTCGCGAAATCGCTAGTCCAAACTACTAGTGTTAGTACCGCGAGAAATTAGTTTAGCTCCGATTTCAACTTTCGACCGGTCAAGTGAAAGGGTTTGACTTGTAGTTGACGAAAAATAGTGTCGCGACTTCGCTAGTACAAGCTACTAGTGTAAGTACCGCGAGAAACTAGTTAAGCTCCGATTTCAACTTGCTACCCCTCTAGTGAAAGGGTTTGACTTGTAGGTGGCGAAAAACAATGTCGCGAAATCGCTAGTCCAAACTACTAGTGTTAGTACCGCGAAAAATTAGTTTAGCTCCGATTTCAACTTTCGACCGGTCAAGTGAAAGGGTTTGACTTGTAGGTAACGAAAAATAGTATCGCGAGTTCGCTAGTACAAGCTACTAGGATTAGTACCGCGCAAAATTAGTTAAACTCCGATTTAGACTTGCGACCCCTCTAGTGAAAGGGTTTGACTTGTAGATGATGAAAAATAGAGTTGCGACTAGAAGGGTCGCAGGTTGAAATCGGAGCTTAACTAATTTCTCGCGGTACTAATCCTAGTAGCTTGTACTAGCGAAGTCGCGACACTATTTTTCGTCATCTACAAAGCAAACCCTTTTACTAGAGGGGTCGCAAGTCTTAATCGGAGCTTAACTAATTTCTCGCGGTACTAATCCTAGTAGCTTGTACTAGCGAAGTCACGACACTATTTTTCGTCACCTACAAGTCAAACCCTTTCATTTGACCGGTCGAAAGTTGAAATCGGAGCTAAACTTATTTCTCGTGGTACTAACACTAGTAGCTTGTACTAGCGAAGTCGCGACACTATTTTTCGTCATCTACAAGTCAAACCCTTTTACTAGAGCGGTCGCAAGTTGAAATCGGAGCTTAACTAGTTTCTCGCGGTACTAATCCTAGTAGCTTGTACTAGCGAAATCGCGACATTGTTTTTCGTCACCAACAAGTCAAACCCTTTCATTAGAGAGGTCGCAAGTTTAAATCGGAGCTTAACTAGTTTCTCGCGGTACTAAAACTAGTAGCTTGTACTAGCGAAGTCGCGACAATGTTTTTCGTCATCTACAAGTCAAACCCTTTTACTAGAGGGGTCGAAAGTTGAAATCGGAGCTTAACTAATTTTTCGCGGTACTAACACTAGTAGCTTGTACTAGCGAAGTCGCGACACTATTTTCCATCACCTACAAGTCAAACCCTTCTACTAGAGGGGTCGCAAGTCTTAATCGGAGCTAAACTAATTTCTCGCGGTACTAATCCTAGTAGCTTGTACTAGCGAAGTCACGACAATGTTTTTCGTCATCTACAAGTCAAACCCTTTCATTAGAGGGGTCGCAAGTATAAATCGGAGCTTAACTAGTTTCTCGCGGTACTAACACTAGTAGCTTGTACTAGCGAAGTCGCGACAATGTTTTTCGTCATCTACAAGTCAAACCCTTTCATTAGAGGGGTCGCAAGTATAAATCGGAGTTTTACTAGTTTCTCGCGGTACTAACACTAGTAGCTTGTACTAGCGAAGTCGCGACACTATTTTTCGTCATCTACAAGTCAAAACCTTTCATTAGAGGGGTCGCATGTAGAAATCGAGGCTAAATTTGTTTCTCGCGGTACTAATTCTAGTAGCTTGTCTCCGGTCGCAGGTCCAAAGTCTCATGTCTCAGGTCTCAGGCCTCATGTTTCATGGCTCTTGTCTCTTGCCTCAGGTCTCATGTCTTATGTCTCATGCTGAGGTCTCAAGTCTAATATCCCTTGTCTCAGCTTCCAGGTCTCAGGTCTCATGTCTTATTTCTAATGTTTCATGTCTCAGGTCTCATGTCTCAGGTCTCAGGTCTCAGGTCTCAGGTCTCAGGTCTCAGGTCTCAGGTCTCAGGTCTCAAGTCCCAGGTCTCAGGTCTCAGGTCCCAGGTCTTAGGTCTCGAGTATCATGTTCTTAGTCTAAGAGATAAGATTTTTCCAACTTCAAAAAGATTCTAAGTGTTTTCCTTTGAAAAGGACTTAGAATATTTTCTCTCAAAAACCGTGTTAATTCGCGAAAACCGTGTAAAAAAAAACCGTGTTAATTCCCGAAAACCGTGTAAAAAAAGCCGTGTAAAAAAAAACCGCGTAAAAAAAAACCGTGTAAAAAAAAACCTAGGTGTATTATTGCAACAGAAAACTGTAATCCCCAGAAATTACATCGTCCATCGTTAAATTTTTTTTGCTGTGTATGATCAAGAAAACTCGTTAAAACCGTCAAAATAGAGACTGATCAATGTTACCCCAAAGCATCACATTCTAAACAAAGACGAATCCAATTTTTTTAGTCCAGTGCTGATTAAAAAAATGTGAAACATGTCACATTCCCCTTTACAAAAAAAAATTATCGAAAAATATTGAAAAAGGTGCACAGCAAAACAAGTGTTGTGATATTACATCAAATACCTGCACATAACTTGAGTCGCAAATGGTACCTAATATTACATTTTCTTGATGTAACCGGGTGTTTGATTATTATAGAATTATTTTTGACCCGCAAATGCCAACCTGCCGAATCTGCCTAAAAATGAAAAATAATCACATTATATTTGAAGCTATGGTTTTGCTTACGTTTTTATAAAATTTTAGTTGTACTTACAAGCCAAACAAATACAGCTGAGGTCCGTAATCCGTCTCTTCCTTTTTGAAATGAATAACATTTGAACGTCAATTGAGGAAAACATTGGCTACTTGATGCGATATCACATAGAAGGTTGTGATTTTACACTACACGACATGTTCGCATTCGCGTACGTCATTTAGATGTATTATAACAACAAAAAGCCCTAACACTACGTCGTCTCTACAAATTACATCATCCAGCGTTACATTTTTTTTTGCTGTGTGATCAATCTTACCCCGGATTACGGTACTTACTATTAGTTCATCTGCGTAAAGCTGACAAAAATGTTAAAAATGTTAAATATTGCTTCTGAATTACGCCCCAATTCAAAATTCGCACCTTTATCAAAGTCAAAAGCCTTCTATTTTGAAAAAAGGGATTTTTCCTTACTCACTCTAATTTCATAAAACGCGCCCCACCAGGTGAGTTGTCTGATTAACCACTGTCGAGGAGGTACGTTTTTAAAATCGTTGGAATTTATAAGAAAAACTTTTTGAGCTTGAGCTTGAGCTTAGATAAACCGTACATTTCAGTAGTTGCTTCTCCGTGATTGACAAGAACCATCAAAATTGTACATAGATCCAAATAAATGGGGCTTGGGATTAGCTTACCATTTTCTGTGTACACGTTTCGAAGGTTCCTTATCTTATATGGTCAATAACGGCGCCGGCCACGTCCTTACGGTTCATCGGGGAAAGGGAAGGATTGTTAGTTCGACTTCCGTTGCTACTAGAGACCGAATACACCTCTAAATCTCCACGGTCGTCACAGGAAGGGTGGTTTGTTAGTGGGGAAGGTAAATTAGATCTGGATTCCCTTTGGGAAGGGATGTGATCAAAGCAAAGTTAAATATTTAATGTTGGTCGCGTCGCACACTATCGAGTTCACCGCGTTTTTATTTAGAGCAAATACATCCTAACGTGGCATTGTCATACACATACAATGTACTTAGCACCGGTGCAACTCACCGAATTTTACCGCGCGTTTATGACGAGGAGAGCAAAACGTCCTAACGTGGCATTGTCATACACGTACAATGCACAATTATATCGCGCGCTTAAAATGAGAAGAGCAAAACGTCCTAACGTGGCATTGTCATACACGTATGGCACCGGATCAACTCACCGAAGATTATCGCGCGCTCAAAACTAGAAGAACAAAAACGTCCTAACGTGGCATTGTCATACACGTATAACGCACTTGGCGCCGATGAAACTCACCGATGTTTTTCACGCGTTTAAAACGAGAAGAGCAAGAACGATCTAACGCATTATGCAAACGGGGAGAGAAAGAGGAAAAGAAAGGAAAGAAAATACGCAGCCGATCGCGCCTCGCTTGCCTGATGTACACTTTTCCCAAGCAACTGAACGGAGGAGGAAATCACCATTGTTGCGCTCTTGCTCCAGCAGCATTAATACACTTTATTTATTAACACCGACGACCGACCGAACCTATTCACGTCAATTTTCACCACGCTAACACACACACACACACACACACACACACACACACACACACACACACACACACACACACACACACACACACACACACACACACACACACACACACACACACACACACACACACACACACACACACACACACACACACACACACACACACACACACACACACACACACACACACACACACACACACACACACACACACACACACACACGCGCGCGCGCGCAGAATTATGTTAACTTGATGATGATTGAGGATTTATGAATTTTGTTTGCGTTTTATGACAAATATGTTTCAATCTCTTTACCTTGAAAAACAAATAGTTTTATCATTTTTATCACATATCTTACAGACATTTTAAAAAATCATTCCCTAGATAGCGCTAGCTTAAATACAAAATTACTCACCAGATGTCGGTAGCACAAGGTACGCGAACCTTTTCTAAACTCTACTAGTGACATCTGTATGTCACTAGCGGAATTTTTTAGAACCACCATGCACTGACGCGTCATCACACAACCATTGCAAAATCGAAAAATAAGAATTCTTAAATTACCTGTTATCTGCGACAATTTTACCTAAACCTCCATAACCGTCAGTAGCACAAACACTTCAGCCACGCTCCAAATGAAATTATTTATCAAAAGCACATATTTAACACCTGAAAATCGGCTTAATAAAATCTGATACTAAAAAAACACTTTCAGATTGAGCCAGGGGTGCCAGCTCTTCTCCGTTGGAATTTATAAGAAAAACTTTTTACGGCAAAAAGTAGTATGGTTGGATTCAGAAAGAATGAGATTTCATTGTGTGCATAGGAGTATGTTAATCATAAAAATGAATTATTTACAATTTTCGGCAAAGGAACGGAGCTTGGATGAATCTAATCACCGAGAGGGTTACTCTCGTGGTTCGGTGCTACGCTGCAGTCAGCATGCGGTAGCTCGCATTTACACTGCTGGAAGGGCATCCTGGAATTTTTGGGCGACAGTCAGTGGCCAACCTCAATTTATTGCGAACTCTAACTGGACGACAACTACTGTCGATGATTGAGTTTTAAAGGAAAAGCTCAGAGTAAATCGCTCCGGTTAGCATGCGTCTGCTGATTTTCAATAGCTGGAAGAATTCGTTGTTGTTGCGGGAAGCTCGACAGTTACGATGCTATTCAAAATTCTCAATCTGCGATTTGAAGGGAGGTGTTGAAACCCACAATTGGGCAATTCGCATACTGGTAACTGTTGATTGCACTCGCAATCGCTAGTGCAGAGTGTTACTATGGAAGAACGTAATTGAGATAGTGAATAAAGATTATGTAGTTTCGATCTCAGGTCTGATTTGAGATTTTGACTCTTGAATAACCTTAGCTTTTGTTCAAAGAGAAGGAATTAGAAATTTTATGTTTAAATAAAATATCTCGTGATCATAAACCTTCAAGAGGTGGAGGGAATGATTCTGACAAATGATGTTAATGGCATAAAAATTACTGAAAGACAGTTGCTTAAATATATCGATTCTTATCAGAAGATGGAAGCGTACATCAATGCAATTTTTTTTCTTGTCAGTTTTTACACATGCTCTACCTAAATGACTGGTTTGTAAATTTCTTCTGCAGCGAAGGATATCATTTGATATGCACAGCACCGCAAAACAAAGTTGACAAACGAGCTACGCCAAAATGTTTCCACAGTGACTCGCAAATTTCACCCGAAAAGAAAACCACCTGACAGCATCGTAAACTTGTCAATCATGGGTAGAATTAAATAAAGAACCACATTAAAAGGCGCCTTCACGCGCAACCGGAAGGGAAAAATGAAACCGGCTTCGGTTGATTTTAGGATGCGATGGTAGCTCATTTCTTCCTCCCTCATATGGGAGCACCCAGAGAGCCATCAACTTGTTGATGCTTGCAAACAACATTTTATGCTGAAGCACCACCACAACGAATCAGTCCCATAATAAACCACACCGGCATCGACTTTCTTTCGCTGGAATGTTTGCGCAGTCGAGAGAAAGGAGAAAGGTGCACCTCAACTCGACGACTTTCAACGAGAATTCAGCGATCCCAACATCGCATCGGTTTGTTGTTGTTGCTGTTGATGTTGGCTTGGCAAGCGACAGGGATACGATTGTGCACACGGAATTTCATCGCACTGAATTATTCAAATGCAATTTCCTGTTTGGCTGTATCATAAAATCCTTTCCTTTCTGCTGCTGCATAACCAGTGTTCAAGTATCTATGGGAGCGGAAAAGTCGTTCCAATTTGTAATTGAAAAGGAACGATTTTTCCTTCCCTGAATAGCAAGCAAGAGAGCTGATTTGACTGGCAGCCATAAACAGAGGGATTGTTTATTTTATTATTATTTCATTTATATCGATTTGTGAATATATATTCGAATTGGAGTCTCGCACTCAAATTGATTGTTAGGTTAAGTTACCTATTTGGGATGGTAAAAAAGGGTGAACTAATTGAATTTGCTATGAATAAAAATGTTTGTTCACCACTCCTTTTAACACCAACAAGTTTGCAACATTGAACTTGTTTGATCCTAATCCACTCTTAAATATCAATACGACACTATTCGAAGTTTGGCAGCTTGTATTTTTTTTTCTGGTGCATTTTTTTTAAATTTTATTAATGACCTTTTAAACCCTGAGTGTTCATTCGGGTCTTAATCTACTTATAAACTATTTTTACAACTACTTACAACTATTTACATTTTATAAATAACAATTTTAATTTTTTTTCCACAACTTTATAATTTTTTAATCAGACCACTTGTTTTTAAGAATTGTATTAACTTTGTTTCTGGTGCATTGAAATGAAAAAGTTTCTCCGGGACCCTCAATGTTTTTTTTTAAATTTTGCATCATTATTTTTTCATGGACGCACCCTGAAAGCCCAAAAAAAAACTTCCTTATCCGACATTGAGTGTCAATTTGACACTCCTCGCTTAAAATCGCTTTATCTCTATTGTTTCTCAGATCAGCTAAGGAATGCTCAAAAAAACTTTACTTAGTGTACAAGAAACCTGAAATTAGGAGCTATACGTTGCGCTCGAGGATGTAG
The DNA here is from genome assembly GCF_029784155.1 of Uranotaenia lowii. NCBI lineage: Eukaryota > Metazoa > Arthropoda > Insecta > Diptera > Culicidae > Uranotaenia > Uranotaenia lowii. The sequence continues at coordinate 226,055,536 of NC_073692.1, forward strand.
TTACAAAAAAAATTAAGATCATGTATATACAAAAAATTATAAAACCGCACATTTCAATCAATGAACCGTCAAAATTATTCAAATCACACCAGATAAATTTAAAAAAGAGGATTGAAAAGTTGACGTAATTTGGCATATTTTTGCATCTTCAGATTATCAAAATACGCAACACAGAATTTTTGAAATTTCAATGGTGATTATTTTGTATCCGGTCGAAGGCCGTGTGAACGAGGGGGGTTTTAGGGGTTGAACCCCCCCCCCCCTCCTCCCTCCATGGAGATTTTTCCCAAGTAATATTTTCAATTCAAGAAATGAACTTTAATTCATCCCAAAAGGTGTTAAAAAATAAGTGTTAAAAACATATCACAAAATTGACTAGCCTCCGGCGGTATTTAGTCCACCGTAGTCACTCTAGGCCTCAAGGCATTTCATTCTACGACGCTACATAACGTTCACGAATTGAAGCTTATTTATCATTGTCAACTCCGATTTACAATTTAATAATCCTTTTGTATTGAAACTAAAATCTTGACATAAAAAAACACTACATCGTTTTAGAAATTGTTGTTTCTAGGGAAGTGTTTCTTTACAAGTTCAGCCATAATAATTGCTTATCTTTTTAAAAGAAAAAAAAATCGTTTATATCATCAAAAATTTTATACAGATATGAAATATTTTTCAAGAAACCAATTCTAACCTCAAATTTATTTAATGCTTCAATATTTTCTTAATGATCAACTCCACATTCTAAAGGTGAAGATGAATTTCATAAGGCTACAAATTCCACTTTTTTATGAGGTGAGAAATATCAGTTATTTTCTTTCGTGAAGATTTATAAGTTCACTAGCAGACCCGGTAAACTTAGTCTTACCATGTTAAAGTTGGCGTCTATTTTCGCGCTTTCGTAAACATGTCCTAGTTTTTTTTTTATATATCCTTCCTTTCTGTTTACTCGAATTGTCCCGCTTAATTCTCGAGTTATGAAATAAATTGTATGATTGCACCCTCCCACCTTCAAATTTCCCCACACTAAGGAGAAAAGAGGGTTCTCAAAATATCATAGAGACATTTCTCGTATTTGTAGTAACCGTGTATTTTCTTTTTGACACACTTCATTTATTATGGTACTAGCTGATCCCGTACGAACTTCGTTTCGCTTTAAATCATTGGTACGTCAAAATGAGTTTAGAAAATGAATTCGAAACATTCTTTCGACAATTTTGGGGAAAATATCAACAGTGTTCAAATTTGCTACAATACTATTACTTGAAATTCAAATTAAACGGTTGATTGGCTTTTTATTAAAATTTATGTGAGAGTGTTTTCTTCTCGATCGGTTGCAAAATCTAGACATTATGGCAAAAACATGTACTATTTCTTTATGTGCACGACTCTTTTGCTTGACCTTCACACTTAAATTGGTATTAATTAACTGCCTCCAACAAAATTATTGCACAAAACACTGAACTTTCAATGAAACCCTCTTTTTCTGTCCCATGGCCCGAAATTCGATAATTGAAACCAATTTTACGTTCCTCCAAACTCCCTTTTGCCATGGACGGCCTTTTTTTTGACCACGATTCAAAACTTGACACCTAAAATCAATTATCTTTTCTGTTAACCTCCCATGTGTCAATTTTCATTACAATTCTATGCTCAATCAAGAGAATATCGTAAAATCAGTGAACAGATAATAACCCCTTTTGCCGACCCCTGAGTCAAGATTTGAAACCTGAAAGCAAAAGAACGTCCCTCAAAACTCCTATGCGGAAATTTTCATCTCAATCCAATGTAGAATAACATCAAAATCGCAAAAACATTAAAGTTGGGTATGGACGACTCCTTCAGCCAACTTCTGATCCGCAATTCGAAACTTGAAATCGATTGCTGATCCCTCAAAACACTCATGTGCTAATTTTCATCACAATACGATCTATAATAACGCCAATATCGCAAAAACATTAATCAGTGGATATGGACGACCCCTTTGGCCGACCCCTGACCCTAAATTTGATAAATGTTATCGATTGCTCGTCTCTCAAAACACTCATGTGCAAATTTTCATCACAATCCGATGAATAATAACGCCAATATCGCAAAAACATTAATCAGTGGATATGGACGACCCCTTTTGCCGATCCCTGACCCTAAATTTGATAATTGTAACTGATTGTTCGTCTCTAAAAACATTCATGTGCAAATTTTCATCAAAATCCGGTGTATAATAACGCCAATATCGCAAAAACATTAATCAGTGGATATGGACGACCCCTTTTGCCGACCCCTGACCCTAAATTTGATAACTGTTATCGATTGCTCGTCTCTCAAAACAGCCATGTGCAAATTTTCATCACAATCCGATGTATAATAACGCCAATATCGCAAAAACATTAATCAGTGGATATGGACGACCCCTTTTGCCGATCCCTGACCCTAAATTTGATAACTGTAACTGATTGTTCGTCTCTAAAAACACTCATGTGCAAATTTTCATCACAATCCGGTGTATAATAACGCCAATATCGCAAAAACATTAATCAGTGGATATGGACGACCCCTTTTGCCGACCCCTGACCCTAAATTTGATAACTGTTATCGATTGCTCGTCTCTCAAAACAGTCATGTGCAAATTTTCATCACAATCCGATGTATAATAACGCCAATATCGCAAAAACATTAATCAGTGGATATGGACGACCCCTTTTGCCGATCCCTGACCCTAAATTTGATAACTGTAACTGATTGTTCGTCTCTAAAAACACTCATGTGCAAATTTTCATCACAATCCGGTGTATAATAACGCCAATATCGCAAAAACATTAATCAGTGGATATGGACGACCCCTTTTGCCGACCCCTGACCCTAAATTTGATAACTGTTATCGATTGCTCGTCTCTCAAAACACTCATGTGCAAATTTTCATCACAATCCGATGTATAATAACGCCAATATCGCAAAAACATTAATCAGTGGATATGGACGACCCCTTTTGCCGACCCCTGACCCTAAATTTGATAACTGTTATCGATTGCTCGTCTCTCAAAACACTCATGTGCAAATTTTCATCACAATCCGATGTATAATAACGCCAATATCGCAAAAACATTAATCAGTGGATATGGACGACCCCTTTGGCCGACCCCTGACCCTAAATTTGATAACTGTAATCGATTGCTCGTCTCTCAAAACAGTCATGTGCAAATTTTCATCACAATCCGATGTAAAATAAAGCCAATATCGCAAAAACATTATTCAGTGGATATGGCCGACCCCTTTGGCCGACCCCTGACTCTAAATTTGATAACTGTAATCGATTGCTCGTCTTTCAAAACACTCATGTGCAAATTTTCATCACAATCCGACGGAAAATAACGCCAATAACGTGAAAACAATATTTGTCTTGTATGGACGACCCCCTTCAGAGGGGGTCGTCAAAAATTCTAAAAACATTTTTCATCATTCCTGGTCCTAATGAGTATCCATGCCAAATTTCAGATCTCTAGCTCTTAAGACGGCTGAGTCTATAGAGGACAAACAAACAAACAAACAAACAAACAAACATACAGATAATTGCTTTTTATATATATAGATTATTTCATATTTAAAACACTTTTTCAACACTAACAGTAATTCACAAAATATTTTTATACCATTCGTTCGTAATTTGGAATCTAGAATGATCATCCGTTGGTTCATCTTCCAATCTTCTCATTTGTTCATTCTCCAAGAACTCATTCCTCGTATCTCCATTCTAATTTACACACTGAAATCTCAAGTACAAATGTACTTTAATTTTAAATCATTTAACACTATTTTCATCAACAATGTATTTTGTTATATATTACTCTGTTTACACATATGAGCGTTCAAGTAAAATGAGTAGTCTTCAGATAAAATAAAGATAATCAAACCTGAAGAGATTACTAAGAATGTTTTAACCTAAAGCTAACGTGTTAAACAATGTTCTATAAATTATTTATTATAATTCGTTTTCTAAGGGCATATCTACCACAGTATTCAAATACCTTCCCATGCCAAACTTATATCCATATGCTTTAAAAGTTTTGCAATTATGCTGGAAAATATAAAGAAGCCCCCTTCCCCTTTCTATCTCTCCACAAAATAAAGAAAAGGGTATCATATATTCCTAGAACCCTTTATGGTACTCAAGTACTCCTTCAAGCCATATTTGGATCCATTTGCTTGAATAGTTCTCAAGTTATACAATTAAAATGTATAGAAGAACCCTCCCCCTCTGCCTTTATCCCCCCTGAAAAAAGGAGGGGTAAAAATAACCATAGAAAAATTTCTTGTGCTCCAATGCCCTCCCATGCCAAATTTGGATACAATATCTTGATTAGTTCTCGAGTTATGTAACAAATCGTAAGGTATGCCCCCTCCCCCTTCCTATCTCCCAAATTGAAGGAAAGAGGGGTACCTAACATTCTTAGAAACATTCCTCATACCCAAATACACATGCCACATGCCACATGCCAAATTTTATCCCATTTGCTTGATTGGTTCTTGAGGTATGCAAACATTGGTCTTTTGTTTGGGAGCCCCCCCCCCCATTCATGAGAGAGGGAAGGTTCTCAAACCATAATAAGAACCTCCCCCTGCTTCAAATACCCCCACCTGCCAAGTTTCACGCAAGTCGGTTCGGTAGTTTCCGAGTCTATAGGGAACAGACAGACAGGCAGAGTTTTATTTTTATATAGATAGAATGAAGAGGGATAAGATTTTGTATGGGAGCCCCCCTTCCATAAAAAGTTAGATTCTCGAAACTATTATACAAACCATCTCTGGCCTGGAAAACCCTCGGATATCAAATTTCACTTCATTCCGACCGTCCGTTTATACGTGATGGTGTTACAAAGAATACGCCTTAATTTTTATATATAAGATTAGTATTCAATGATTGATTTCACTGAAAACTGATTAGTTTTTAAACTCATAATCTTCAAATCACCTAAAAAAGAGGTGATAGGCAAAATCTAAAGAAAAATCGAGTTCAGGACGCCAAAATCTACCATAGGCATAAAAAAATTGTCTCTTGAGTTATAAATAACTCATTAAAACGCTGTTAACAAAGAACGCATTTATAGAAACAAAATTATTTCGAAAACGTTAAATCTTATCGATTTTATTTTAATAAAATGTTAAAATTTCTCAAATGTTTAATCACCGTTAGTCATTCAAAAAAGAATAGAAAGTTAGAAGAATTGAATAGATATCAAAAAGAGTTTCTCCTCATGGAAAAAAATTTCATTTTCATAATCATTGAATGTTCTTACTAAAGAACATAACGACGATAAATTATATTTACATTTTATATATTTATTTTTAAATAAACTTTCCTAAATTCAATGTATAGTTTTTTTTTGATAGTTTTTAAATAAACTTAGTCAAACTAATAAAAAATAATTGAAATATTTTTCATAAGATTGCCTTTGTTTTTTTTACTCTGAGTTTTCGTGTTCTGAAAAAATAATCTTGGATCTCTATATTTTGGATACGGAAAATTTAGTTTCTTGCTTTTGTCATTTTCAGGACCGAATTTTCCAGTTGACGATGTCAAAATATTAATAGCATGAAATATCAAACTATAGCCGAGCTGGAAATTTTTTAAACGTTTCACAATTAATTTTTAACCAAAACTTAAATTAAAGAAAAAGATATATAGCTCCCATCTTCCACATTCTCTTCTTTTGCTCCTGTAATTGTTCGAGAATTCAGTTCTTTTTATTTGTAGAACACATTGCCTTGTTTAAATTCCTATCTTTGACAGTTTTGGCTTAGCTCATATAATTTTATGAAAATTCAATCAATTTATCTAATTTTAAATCAAATACTTGAAACTTTATTTAAATATTTACTCTTGGGAAGTTTTAAAAATCGAAGAGGGGAAAGGCGTGACTAAAGAAGAATTTGATATTTGTTCCGGCATTAATGTTGGTCAACCGCTCATTTGTCGCAAATTGAATCAAATCCTTCCTTAGTGAACACAAGTAAGTCGTACTTCATTCTAATATCTTTGCAAATTGTTCAAATATTGCTTCTGGTGTACCGCAAAGATCTGTACTTGGCCCCCTTTTATTTTCCCTTTTTATTAACAAGTTCACTTGTTTGCTGACGACGTTCATGTTTATCTTTGCAATACTGCTGAAAACAATCGTGTTTAAGTAACTAATAAAATAAATCAAGTCTCAGCTAAACTTTCAGAGTATTCCGCCAATAACGTTTCATCGTCTCATCCAAAGCCAATGCCATCATTTTTTCTAGAGGCAAGTCTGAATTAGAGCCACCGACTTTAGTCATAAATGAAGACCTCATTTTATCTTCTTTTTTTCTTTTTTGAAAGGAGTTTAACCCGTTAGGGTCATTCTTCCTCAAGGTACAGACTTCGAAAATTTATTCCACTCTGAAAAGATTAAATTCACCACTAAATACTTAGATTCCGACACCAAGCTTAAACTGTTCAAAAATCTTTACTACCACACTTTATATACTGTGTGGCCTAACTTTTGGCATTGAAAAACAATAAATTCAATTGGCATCGCTGCTGGTTGCCTAGCGAGGTATTGCTCTGATAAAGCAATTGAAACTTTTCTGTGTAAAATTTAACACATTTTGAGCTTAAATGTTCGAGGGTCGAACACAGCAAAAAGTAAAAACTGATAAGAACATGTTGGCGAGTTAGTTTCACACATTTCGTTCGGAAAGCGGTACTAAAAATTTACACAGATTTTCTGTAGCAGTGTGGGCTGATATTTATAAACCAAAGCGATAAAGTTTAAATTGAATAGTAAAACAAATAATAAAAAAAATCAACGTTTTGCGTTGGGTACAGGTTTTATTTCATCAAATTTTTAAAATTTCAAACACATATTTCAGCTAGATCTGTTTTTGGTGCTCGTTGATGATTTTGTTGTATATTGTGTGCTTCAGGCTCAAAGGAATGTCAAACTTGTTCCGAATGCCATCACTTAGATCTTTGAAATTTTACAATTCTTCCGGCGGTTTCCAATTCATGACTTATCCCCGGAATTGTACCCGGCCAGCTGAAACAGGAAATTAACAAGCCAAGTTGGTGATACATATCTCTTTTGTTGTGTGGCTTTTCTAAGTCAGTTCCACACAAAATGTCTAAAGGGTAATACGGTCAAAATTTGGTCAAGGGAAAACGCGTGTAAATCGGTGAAATCGTTTATTTAAAAAATCAAATTAAATTTCTTTTTCAACTTTAATTAGTATAAAATTCAGGAAAAATATTCAGTTAGGATTCCGCTTTTCCAAATCCGAATTGTCCGGCCTTACGCTTAACCCCTGCCATCAGTTTTTGTACAGCCACCTTGTCCACCTTCTTCACCGCAGAAAGCCAGTGTGCCTTGAACTGCTGCTCGTCCTTAGCAGTTTTTTTGGCCTTCTTTAGGTTCCGCTTGACAATAGCCCAGCGTTTCTCAATTGGGCGGAGCTCTGGCGTGTTGGGAGGGTTCTTGTCCTTGGGAACCACCTGCACGTTGTTGGCGGCGTACCACTCCATGGCCTTTTTACCTTAATGTCAAGATGCCAAATCCGGCCAAAACAGTACGGAAAACCGTGTTTCTTGAGGAAAGGCAGCAGACGTTTACTCAAACACTCTTTCACGTAAATTTCTTGGTTGACAGTCCCGAAAGCTATGCTGCTTTTCAAGCCACAGGTACAGATGGCTTGCCAAACCGGATATTTTTTCGCGAACTTTGACAGTTTCATGTGCTGAACATATCTGCTACCTTTCCCCTTCCTTATGCCGTATAAAACTCCTATCCCGGAGTCGGCTTTGACGTACTTTTCGTCGTCCATTACCACGCAGTCAAACTTCGTCATCATCGTCGTGTACAGCCTCCGGGATCGCGCTTTGGTCATCGTATTTTGTTTATCATCGCGATTTGGAGTCACTACCTTCTTGTAAGTCGATAGTCCGGCTCGTTTTTCGGCTCGATGCACTGTTGTAGACGATACACCCAACTTTTTTGCGGCATCTCGTAGAGAGAGGTTAGGGTTTCGCTTGAAACTACCGGCAGCTCTCTTTGTCGTCTCAGCGAATTCCGGTTTTCGATTTCTCCACGATCCAGACTTCCTGGCTGTCGAGAAACGTTCCCCAAACACTTTAATTACATTTGTAACGGTTGATTTGGCAACTTTTAGCGATTTTGCCAGCTTTGCGTGCAAGTAGCTCGGATTTTTGCGATGCGCGAACAAAATTTTGATACGCTGCTCTTCTTCCTTGGACGGCATTTTGACAACTGGAGAGTGAATTCCAAAATCAAAATAGGAGCAACATTCTACACACACACACACACCTTTAAAATGAGGGGTGTTCAGGTTTTTTAAATGCCAAATTGAAAGAAATACGTCAAGTTTTTTTTGTCTTCTTTTGAGAGGTTTTCAGCCACAGGCTGGTTCGCCTCTAAATACATGAAGTTGATATTGACCAAATTTTGACCGTATCACCCTTTATGTAAAAAACACAGATTTTTGACAGTTTCATATATCTGTTTTGGGATTTTTTCGGCGGTTTCAGTCTGCTAAGTGATTAAAAAACGATTATTATCACAACATCCGACGTTTCGGCTTATATTTCCCTTTATCAAGGAAATATAAGCCGAAACGTAGGATGTTGTGATTAAAATCGTTTTTTAATCACTTAGCAGACTGCAACCGCCAAAAAATCCAAAACATTAATCATATAGTCGAAAGGAAAATTTGAAAGTTTCATAATTCGAGAAAAAATGTGTCAAAATAACAATGGAAAAGTGGAGAAAATATTAACATTTGATTATATTTATTTTTTTTTCAATGCCAAAAGGCCTACCCCTCTTAAACAGCTTATTTTTTTTGCCTCATAAGAAACGAAATTACAATCTTGGACAAAGTTGTTCAGGGGAAAATTTCCTTTAGAGAACTTTTAAATTTGCACAAAAATCAAAAGCAGGCTCGGTGCCACAGCAGAAACAAAAATTAAATAGTTTCTTCAGCACAAAAATATTCAATTTTCCCATACAAGTTCAAATTTCCTGAAGTAAACGTTACTTAAAAATTCTGCAAAAAATCATGAATAAGTTTTATACCAAAACGAAGCTCTTTAGACCCCAGGGTTTGAGAAATTCAAAAATGTCTTCATACCGACTCAGTCTAATGGATCAACTCTATTTGGTTCAGGTTTAGTTTAGATGCCTTGGCGGTTCTCAATGTGAAAAAAATCTTAATGAAGTAGTTATTAAAATATTAGTGATTCAACGTGTGCTCTAACAATGTGTCCATTTTACACTGGACAACAGTTTGAAAACTTTTTTTTTTTTTTTTTGAATAAAGTGAAATTGAGTGAAACTAAGCCGATTTTGTGTCACTTTTGAATTACAGAAAAATTATAATTTTACAGAATTTTGAATCAGTTTTCATCCCAGAATCTGTGTCACAGAACACAAAATTTTAGAAATATTCACTGATTTTTCAAAATTTTGAAATTTCGGACGTTTTTAAATAATTTTTTTTATGTCAATTCATTTTTGGATACTTATTTTTAAATTGCAAAAATATGATAAATTGATTTTTCTTAAGTAAAATGTAAAAAAGAATACATGACATGACTTTTGAATAAAATTATTGAAAAAACACCCCAGCAAACCGTTACAGAACTTTTGGGAGAAATCACAGAAAGTCAGGGTTTTTTTCCCGTCAAAACACAGAATTGTTTTCGGCAGCCTTGGTCTTGAAGTGTTAAAAGTGTCGTTCCATTTTAAATATTTTTGTTGAAAACGTATAGGTATTGTTCGCTAGGTAGCCAAGCAATACCTCGTTTGACACTATGTAGCAGTGTTGTGACGTAAATTGATATTTTTCAGAGAAGATAGAAAAACCATGTTCATTTTTCAGAAGAAAGTTTTGTTTTTTCTTGTTCGACCAAACAGTGTAAATTTAAATACTCTCTAAAACATTTCTTGAGAGTTCAGCTTACAACTATGGAAGACTTTTGAGCCCGAACGAAGCTTTTTATCCCCTACTAAGAATTCCAGATGATTTCTTGCTCCTATCGGGACTTGGAAATTCCGGAATTTTTTGTTTAAATACCTCGCAAAAGTCTTGACATCTTTATGATTAAAAATCAATATTTTCAGAAAACTGTTTAATTTCCTTAAAATTTAAAGTTATTCTAAATTTGATGTTCACCTAAGTTTTAAATATAAGATCTTTTTATATTCCTATCTGAATTGAATTATTTTCAAAAAAATAATATTGTGGGATTCCAATTTCAATTTTTCAATTTGAAGAGATATAAAGTTAATCTGTGCAACACTGAATCATCAAATATTCACTGTGAAATTCAAATAGCCCGACTGCAAAAGGAACAACTATAAACTGGATCACTCCACGATGACACATTTTGCATCGCAATTCGTGCTTGCTGCTACGAGATCCACTCGGAATAAACAGTTTTCCCGGATTGAGGAGATAGATTTCAGTACGCTGCCGTTTTTGAGCTCAGTTTACCCAAAGTCGTCCTTAGTCTCGACAGAAAAAAAGGAACATCAAATTGCATATTCACCGGATCGAGGGGGTTGGTGCTTTGTATTTTTGCTGCCTCGTTTTATGTAGGGACAAAAACTGTTTATAAATAAAAAACTAACAGTTTGTTCAGTTTTTTTTCCTTGTAGCGTGGAACTTTCGGTTGAGAAATAATGCTACTTTCGAACAAGGAAGCGCTTTCAACAACTGTTGGCAAACTTATAAATTTGTTGTTTCTCATTGCGCTGAGTTTGAATGTGCTCTGTTTCATCAGTTCCATTTAGCAGACGGAAGCATCCCCTGGCTTGTATGAATAGATAACAGTAAAACAAAGCGAAGTATTTCGTAGAAGTGGAAAAATCCGCCCGTCCATGTGTCCAAGTGAAGTATTGTAATTATAAAACTTTTAACAATGAAAGAAATGGTCCGAATGGTACACATTATTGTTGCATGAAGATTTTGCTTCACCAAAGTTAGATTCATTATGGACCAACGTCAGTTATGCTTGACTAAACGCTATGCTACACTCTCATCCTGTAATATACAACGTTAATAATATCAAGGACATCGAAACGACGGAAATATAATAAAATGAGACCTTACAATTTCTTTAGTCTTTTGTCTTTAGTCTTTAGTCTTTAGTCTTTAGTCTTTAGTCTTTAGTCTTTAGTCTTTAGTCTTTAGTCTTTAGTCTTTAGTCTTTAGTCTTTAGTCTTTAGTCTTTAGTCTTTAGTCTTTAGTCTTTAGTCTTTAGTCTTTAGTCTTTAGTCTTTAGTCTTTAGTCTTTAGTCTTTAGTCTTTAGTCTTTAGTCTTTAGTCTTTAGTCTTTAGTCTTTAGTCTTTAGTCTTTAGTCTTTAGTCTTTAGTCTTTAGTCTTTAGTCTTTAGTCTTTACTCTTTACTCTTTACTCTTTACTCTTTACTCTTTACTCTTTACTCTTTACTCTTTACTCTTTACTCTTTACTCTTTACTCTTTACTCTTTACTCTTTACTCTTTACTCTTTACTCTTTACTCTTTACTCTTTACTCTTTACTCTTTACTCTTTACTCTTTACTCTTTACTCTTTACTCTTTACTCTTTACTCTTTACTCTTTACTCTTTACTCTTTACTCTTTACTCTTTACTCTTTACTCTTTACTCTTTACTCTTTACTCTTTACTCTTTACTCTTTACTCTTTACTCTTTACTCTTTACTCTTTACTCTTTACTCTTTACTCTTTACTCTTTACTCTTTACTCTTTACTCTTTACTCTTTACTCTTTACTCTTTACTCTTTACTCTTTACTCTTTACTCTTTACTCTTTACTCTTTACTCTTTACTCTTTACTCTTTACTCTTTACTCTTTACTCTTTACTCTTTACTCTTTACTCTTTACTCTTTACTCTTTACTCTTTACTCTTTACTCTTTACTCTTTACTCTTTACTCTTTACTCTTTACTCTTTACTCTTTACTCTTTACTCTTTACTCTTTACTCTTTACTCTTTACTCTTTACTCTTTACTCTTTACTCTTTACTCTTTACTCTTTACTCTTTACTCTTTACTCTTTACTCTTTACTCTTTACTCTTTACTCTTTACTCTTTACTCTTTACTCTTTACTCTTTACTCTTTACTCTTTACTCTTTACTCTTTACTCTTTACTCTTTACTCTTTACTCTTTACTCTTTACTCTTTACTCTTTACTCTTTACTCTTTACTCTTTACTCTTTACTCTTTACTCTTTACTCTTTACTCTTTACTCTTTACTCTTTACTCTTTACTCTTTACTCTTTACTCTTTACTCTTTACTCTTTACTCTTTACTCTTTACTCTTTACTCTTTACTCTTTACTCTTTACTCTTTACTCTTTACTCTTTACTCTTTACTCTTTACTCTTTACTCTTTAATCTTTACTCTTTACTCTTTACTCTTTACTCTTTACTCTTTACTCTTTACTCTTTACTCTTTACTCTTTACTCTTTACTCTTTACTCTTTACTCTTTACTCTTTACTCTTTACTCTTTACTCTTTACTCTTTACTCTTTACTCTTTACCCTTTACTCTTTACTCTTTACTCTTTACTCTTTACTCTTTACTCTTTACTCTTTACTCTTTACTCTTTACTCTTTACTCTTTACTCTTTACTCTTTACTCTTTACTCTTTACTCTTTACTCTTTACTCTTTACTCTTTACTCTTTACTCTTTACTCTTTACTCTTTACTCTTTACTCTTTACTCTTTACTCTTTAGTTTTTCGACTAGATCGATTGCTTAAACCTTGATATTTGTTGATGATTACTGCTGCCTGCTTGGCATTATTATCAATTGTTTTACAATAAGCAGCATCATTTCTTAGCTTTCGGTTCGCTTCAAACTTGTTCGCAAATAATAGGATTTGTGCAAATGATTACAGAAGGTAGGTAGCTCAGCAAGATGAAAGTTTTCCCTTCTCCTATTGTAAAGTTCCACACCGAGAGAGAGTTGTTCGGAAAGCGAGCTGCAAAACTAAGCAGAATAGTTGTGGAGTGCCTGCAGGCATTTTTCCTCGGTGCCATGGAAAGATTTAATGAAGACAGGAATTTGCAATTGAAAGCAAGTCGAGCAAAAGTCTCTGTTGGTGTTGGTGATGTTGTTGTTGGGGAAAAAACTTTCATCTCTAGGGTAAACAGAGTAATAAACCCTGCAAAAGATGTCACTGATTAATGTTGTGCAACAAAGCGAAAAATTTCAAGCTTTGAAAGACAGGTAAGAGAAGAACGTTTACAAATATTAACTTTTCCTTTTTTGTTACGTCCCTGTTGACGTTTCGCCTAATCTTCTTTCAGCCTTTTGAGGTTGGAATGAAGAGAATCACTAAAGGTCGATTAAATAATTTCATTAAATTCAAATTTTAACAAAAAAAACTTTGACCATTGCGTTGAAATAATTCCAAAAATTTATATGTATAATTAACATGTTTACTTGAAAATTTGGTATTCATAAAAAATTCAGAAAAAATCTGGTATCAGTTTAAAGATGCTTAGTAAAAAACGTCAAGCCGAATGAAGAAATTTTCGACTTCTCACAAGCTTATGTCAATATCAGGGAAACCCCGAAATTTAAGAGAAAAAACAACAGTGCTAGAACCAACCAGTTTCAGCTTCCAAGTTTCCTTCTGTTCCCGGAACTTTCCCCAAGGGCATCGCGGATTGGTGTCGTGTCTTGGTAGCGTTTCATTCAACAAACAACACTGTCCAAATTTAACCTTGCCGTGTAATCATTCTTGATGCTCATCCTCCCCACAATCACGTTCCAGCTTTCTTGTTCATACATATGTACATATGTATGAAGGTGTATGTACGTATGCATGCATATGTCAACACAAGGGAACTGCTATGGCAATTCATTAAAATTCCAGCATCCCTGGCTCGTCAACAGCTAGAAAGTTTCCTGCGGGATGTCATCATTTGTTTTGGCCGTTTTCTCTTTGAAGATGATTTGAGTGAACACTATTGTGTGGCGAGATTGAAAAAAAAAACGCAGGAAATACTGTTTGTTACCTGAGACACTAAAGCTAAGCTTTGAAAGATTTATATATGAAGGTCGTTATCGAAACACTCTTTTTTTATTCATGCAACCTTTATCTTAATAAATGATTAAAAAAAGAATTATTATTGGTAAAAGAATAAAATTTAAAAATTATGTATTCCCAATGTCTTAACAATTTATTTTTTCGTCTTTTTTCAGGTAATTCCATCGTTGATACAGCTTTCAAGAGACCTCCTTATTGGATAATAGCCTTTTTTCGGTAACTAAGTATAGTTTCAGCTAACATGAAATTGTTATACAAATTTTATTTTAAGTTGTTATAAATGAAAGATTTTATTTTATGAAATTTGCGCTTTTTTATCAGATTCAAGCTTTCAGATATTTTTAAACTTTCATATCCAAAGCTATCAAGGCAAAAAAGCCTAAATCTGATCAAACAAAAGCTTAAAAACGTAATTCGAACACACATACATATATAGGATCTCAGTGAAACTTCATGTTTTTTGAAATCTAGATCTAAATTCTACTTAAGACTAAAGCGAATATCTTTCAAGGGTTTAACGGCTAGCATCGTACTAATGCTAACACTACCAGCCAACAGAAAGAGTACTGTGTGTCGTGACCGAGACTCGATCTCATGACCTCTGGCTTAGAAGACTTGAACGCTATCCTCTAGGCCACGGTCGGCGGCGTTCACTAACACTTATCAAAAATATGTTGGTCACACGTTTTATAGAGTAATCGCATGACGTTTCATCCTTCTGTTTGGACCACATCACAACGCTACAAATAGGGAAGATTGAGGACACTTGATCCCTGGGGATATTTGATTCTTTCGCTATATCTCCAAACCGGAATGTCTTATAAAGATCAAATTTTTCAAAAAAATGTGCTAAATAGACAAAAATATCAATTCTGTTCACTCAATAAATTTTAATTTTTTTATATTTTGAGTAATTCAACTTTGTTTGAAAAATTCAATAAAACGCCAATGCACAGTCAAAAATGTGAAAAACGTGATCGTTGCTGGAACTTTTTTATCTTGCATTTTATCTTTAAGGTGTCTTCGAAGAAGTTTTTCAGTAGAATGAGGTCTCTCAAAAAGTGTCATTTTAAAGTGATATAAAAAATCTAACTTTTAAAAGGTTAATTCTAATCTCTTTGATGTCTTCGACAAACTTATTTAAAATGCTAATGTATGAAACATTGTCTTATCCGTCTTCAGCTCACAAATAATGGTTCAATCAGCAAAAACAAAAAAAAAATCTCTCCCCCCCTCTCTTACTACCGTTACCACCAGCCCATGTGTTGCTGCCCGTTTCTTGGCATCCATCATTATTCTTCCCATCACCTCAATTCTTCTGACTTAATCGCTAAGTTTTTTACTTTGTTCGATACATGGCGGCATGCACGCTAGTTCTGCTACACATTTGTTTTATTTGCTTACTCAAGCAATCAAACGACCTGTATGTATGTTGTATGTTGGTAGTCCACCATGGGTGCACGGATTCACCGAAGTTTCTGCCAAAGTATGTGCTCACATGCATTCTTTAGATTATTATGTTCGACAAATCTCCAATGCAGCGTGCCTCATACCCGGACCCCATGGCTTCGTATGAACTGTTATGGAGTGAATGTATTGTGTTGATGAAGGTATATTTTGGAAGAACGAATCAATCAGGTGGGCTAGTTTACTTACAAGTATTCCGGCTTCCGTGTATGTGTATATACCTGGCCAGCTGGCAACTGATGGAACATTCCTATTATATGGAATGAAACACATCTTACCTGTCGGCAACTTATGGGAATTGAACCCAAAAGTTTTTCTTGCCGATACCGGGAATCGAACCCAGTACGCCTGGCATACGAATACCAGACTCGCGCCAGCCTATCCACTAGACCACATCGGCGCTTTACTCAAGCAATCAAACGACCTAATGAAAAAAATAGTCGCTATACCAGATTTGAACTGCGACCCTTCGAGACGATAGCCAAACACGCTGCCACGAGGCCACGCGTTGATGTTGCCTTACCAGCAGCTAAAATTTGAATAACTGCAGGGGCAGCCAGCGGCAGTGAGAAAAATTACTCTTTTCAAAAACAATTCTTTACAAGTTAGCTTTGAAATTTCAATATAAATTATACATTTTAACAAGTTCCAAGATACAAAAAATGATTTATTGATTATATGCTCTTTCGTGCTGTATTTTTACATTTCATATTCATGAAATAGCAGACATGTCTCAAAAAAGGCTATTTAAGGAACTTTTTGGAACTTCAAGTCCGTAGAAGGCTATTTGAGGCCCTATTTGTAAATCTTATACTGAATGGATGCGATTGACATGTCACAAAAAAGGCTATTTAAAGAACTTCTTGGAACTTCAAGTGCATAGAAGGCTATTTGAGGCTCTATTTGTAACTTGAATACTGAGTGATGCGATTGATGTGTCACAGAAAGGCTATTTGTGGAACTTCTTTAACTATAATGCTCACATTCGAGAAAATTCGGTACCAATTCCCTTTGGAACCTTTTTTCAACGAAATTCGAACTTTGGAGGCACGCGTTTAAGTAGATATGGGACTTTTGGTTGCTTGGGATTTCAGCTTCAATTTCACGAACAATCGAAAACTTTCGGCAGCTCGCACTGTATGAAAATTGATCATCAACGTTTTGTCTTTAGAACACTGTAAAAATCGTGTGTATCCACTAGTATCTAAGTGCTTTTCCATGTTTGTTAGAAAAATAATGATTTCTATGCATCAATAGCGCATTCCAAACAGCGCCGTTTTCTTCTTTGTTATGTGCTATTTAGATAAATTAACAATCATGACAAAGCAAAATAGATTGGATACTTAATAGTGGATACACACGATTTTTACAGTGTTTTAAAGACAAAACCTTGATAATCAATTTACATACAGTGTGAGCGCCTGAAAGTTGCTAATTGTTCGTGAAATTGAAGCTGAATTTGCTCTTATTTTATGCATTTTCTCAACGCGTGCCTCCAAAGTTCTAAATACATACATTTTACATGCTAACAATGTTCAACAAAAATATGTATTCTATTCATTTAAACAACTTTGTACAATGTTTTGAAGATTTTAAAATTACCAGAAAAAAGTTATGATAAAACTGATTTTTAAAGGTTATTTTCATATTTTACAAAAGACTCAAAAGATGAATGTTTCAGAAACTTGACGTATAAGATAAAGTTTTATAAATTTGCATTATTTATTATTTATTGTACATAAACAGATCACATATTGATCCTAATGAAAAAAATTAAAAGTTGAAATAAAAAACACTACAAATACAATGGTCTACACAAAACATAAAGCTTTAAGGATTTTTCTTCGGAATGCATCCCTCGAAACGTCAAAATCAAAATGTTTGGAGTAGTGGTTGAATGTCTTGATTACACCAATAATTGCTGTGTTAACCCCATAATTATTCAAACGAAGAGGGACGTAGAGCTGGAAATCACAATTTCTCAAACCACGTGGTCGTACGTTGAGTTGAAGACCTTCCAACAGTGCGGGACAATCAGTTCTGGATGAAAGCAAATCAGCTACGACAGAGGCTCGTGCGGCGGTCCTGCGGGCTTGCAGCGTGTCGATGTCGATTAAACGACAGCGGTTCTCGTAGCTGGGAAGTCGGAACGGGTCTTGCCAGCTCAGGTGTCGAAGGGCGAATCTCATAAAGCGCCGTTGGATAGCCTCAATACGCTCGGAGCCGTTTTGGTAATAAGAGCACCAGATTGCAGAGGCGTGTTCAAGGATCGAACGAACCAAACTGCATTAGAGACTCTTCAAACAGTAAATATCTTTGAAGTCTTTCGTCATCCGGAACAGTAGACCTAGGCTTCTAGAAGCTTTATCGACGATGTAATTGGTGTGAATCTTGAAATCCATCCATTTGTCAAGAACGAGACCAAGATCTTTCACGTGCTCAACTCGAGCAATAGCCTCGTCGCCGAGAAAATACACTGCATTTGATGAAAGCCGCTTACGAGAAAAAGAAATTGCTGCGCATTTACTACGAATCCAAGGCAAACAGTTGACATCGCTCCAGAAGGCGAAGAGTTTGAACTGGTCCTGCAGGAACTTGGCATCGTCAGGGCCGGAGATGGGATTAAACAACTTCGTCTGCGTAAGCTAATTTTGGCCCATCGAGGAGCAACAGCACGTCGTTGAAATGAATCAAGAATAGCATTGGTCCTAAATGGCTCCCTTGAGGCACTCCAGAGGTGGCGAAAAACTGGCTAGAGAAGGATTCTGCCGTTCGGACAATAAGTTTCCGACCTACCAGGTAGAGATCCACAAAAACCAATGCGATCGAGTTTGGCGATAGCAATTTCATGTTTCACTTTGTCGAAAGCGGCTGACAGGACGGTGTAGATGGCGTCTGTTTGGAATCCTGAAGCAAAACTGTCTTGCACCTTAGACGTAAACGCCAGCAGGTTTGTGGTTGTAGAACACTTAGGCATAATGCCATTTTGATCATAAAGGGTGAAACGGTCAAAATTTGGTCAATATCAACTTGACGTATTTCTTTCAATTTTGCATTTAAAAAACCTGAACACCCTTCATTTTAAAGGTGTGTGTGTGTGTGTGTGTAGAATGTTGCTCCTATTTTGATTTTGGAATTCACTCTTCAGTTGTCAAAATGCCGTCCAAGGAAGAAGAGCAGCGTATCAAAATTTTGCTCGCGCATCGCGAAAATCCGAGCTACTCGCACGCAAAGCTGGCAAAATCGCTAAAAGTTGCCAAATCAACCGTTACAAATGTAATTAAAGTGTTTGGGGAATGTTTGTCGACAGCCAGGAAGTCTTGATCGGGGGGAAATCAAAAACCGGAAACCGCTGAGACGACAAAGAGAGTTGCCGGTAGTTTCAAGAGAAAACCCTAACCTCTCTCTCCGAGATGCCGCAAATAAGCTGGGTGTATCGTCTACAACTGTGCATCGAGCCAAAAAACGAGCTGTTCTATCGACTTACAAGAAGGTAGTGACTCTAAATCGCGATGATAAACAAAATACGACGGCCAAAGCGCGATCCCGGAGGCTGTACACGACGATGCTGACGAAGTTTGACTGCGTGGTAATGGACGACCTACGTCAAAGCCGACTAAAAGCAGCTTCCGGTACAGAAGTTTTATATGGCAAAAGGAAGGGAACAGGTAGCAGATATTTTCAAGCACATGAAACTGTCAAAGTTCGCGAAGAAATATCTGGTTTAGCAAGCCATCTGTACCTGTGGCTTGAAAGCAGCATTTTCATAGCTTCCGGAACTGTCAACCAAGAAATTTACGTGAAAGAGTGTTTGAATAAACGTCTGCTGCCTTTCCTGAAGAAACACGGTTGTTCCGTGCTGTTTTGGCCGGATTTGGCATCTTGCCATTACGATAAAAAGGCCATGGAGTGGTACGCCGTGCAGGTGGTTCCCAAGGACAAGAACCCTCTCAACACGCCAGAGCTCCGCCCAATTGAGAAATACTGGGCTATTGTCAAGCGGAACCTAAAGAAGACCAAAAAAACTGCTAAGGACGAGCAGCAGTTCAAGGCAAACTGGCTTTCTGCGGCAAAGAAGGTGGACAAGGTGGCTGTACAAAATCTGATGGCAGGGGTTGAGCGTAAGGCCCTTCAATTCGGATTTGAAAAAGCGGAAGCCTAACTGAATATTTTTCCTGAATTTTAGACTAATTAAACTTGAAAATGAAATTAAATTTGATTTTTGAAATAAACGATTTCACCGATTTACACGCGTTTTCCCTTGACCGAATTTTCACTGTATCACCCTTTAAGAAAAATATGGTTTGCAGTTCGAGTAGATAGGGTCTAAATCAACCAGTTCAAATAGCTTGGCAATAGCGCGTAAGGCAGAAATACCGCGATAGTTGTTGACATTCCTCCTGTCACCTTTCTTGTAGACAGGAAACATGTAGGCTTCTTTACATATAGAGGGAAACGTAGACGTGTTGGGCGATGCTTGGAAGATTCGTTTTATGGGTGTTAGCATATGTGATATGCAGCGCTTCAAAAAAGTGACTGGTATGATTGGTATGGACAAATGAGGGACATTGCTTGTTGCACTATTTTTTTTTTTTTTTAATTGAGCAGGGAAAAGCCCCCGGGAGTTGGCCTCTCTTGCAGCACCATTCTCCCGAAGGCATAAAACCTCCTCACATTTATTGATCATGTTTGATATCTTTTCAAAACTAACATTATTTACAATCTTTAGAATTCACACTTTCTTTTCAACACTATTTCATTAAATTAGCGGTTCTGCAGTTGCGGCATGTGGTGGGCGGTTTTGTGGTGTGGTGGGCGGTTTTGTGGTGTGGTGGGCGGCTTTGGTGGGTGGCGGTGGCTAGCAGAGAGGGGATATAAACAAAGTCGTATTGTGGCGATTAGTGGCAGGTTAGATAATTTTGGGTGAGGAAATTGATTTTTCCAAGGCCCCCAGTGAGATTACTCTCTGTTAAGGGGGTCTTAACGAACTAGTTAGCTGCTTAGTTCACAATTCAGTTGTTTTTTCTCACATCATGCTAGGTAGTTTTCTAGGTTGGTTTTGAGGTATGTTTTAACTGAACGTTTGAAGCTGGCTTTGTTGGTTGTGATTTTCAGATATCCTGGAAGAGCGTTGTACTTCATCTTGCTGAAGTATTCAGGGGACTTTTTCATTTTCTCTGTATTTACTCTTCTGAGCATCAGGTTTCCTCTCGACCTCGTAGGAAATCTGTGATTCTGCTGCTGAATTTGTTGATTGTGGTGGAAGACTGGGTTGTGTAGCTGGTGGTGTACTTGAGTAACGCTTTGGAGTTCCCTTAGTGCAGCTATTGGTAATACAGATAGTGGAGCTTCGTGGAAAAGATTGTAGGTGGAGAAAAGTCTGGGCCGTTTATAAACAGCTTTTAGGCATCGGTTCTGCATTGTTTGGAGCGGTTTAATATCCTTCTTCCTAGCTGCGCCCCAGATCGAGACCATGTACTGCAGCTTGGATTGCACAAATGCATGATACAGGCACGCTAGTTGTTTGGTCAGTACAAACCTCGAAAGCTTCCACATTATACTGTGAATAGCACTTAGATCTCTTCTAAGATAATCTATGTGTGCGTCCCATCTTAGACGTTCATCGAAGTTCAGACCCAGGTATCTAAAAGTTTTGACCTGCTCTATGATAGTCGTATCAACTAGTAGCTGACCATAGTTGCTAGAAAGCCGATGGTTTGCACTAAAGATTACATACTTGGTCTTATCCAGGTTCAGTGAAAGAAGGTTTTTGTCAAAATATGATTTCAGTTCTATTAAATCATTTGACATCTGGGAAATAATAGTCCCGACGTCATTATGTTCGTATGACAACGATGTATCGTCCGCAAACAGCCTGGGTTTACCTTGTAATTGTAGCTTGTGCAAATCATTCACATATAAGACGAAGAGGAGAGGCCCTAGGTTGCTACCCTGTGGGACTCCAACAGGCAGGTCTCCAAGGTCACTAGAAACCTGATTTATCTGGACGTACTGCTTTCTGTTGGCTAGGTAGCTGGCAAGAAGAAGGTTTGCATTACCCCTGATTCCATGGGCATCCAATTTTTGGAGAAGTATCTTGTGGTCAATCGTGTCGAAAGCTTTCTTTAGGTCTAAGAATAACACTCCCATAAACTTTCGATTATCAAGAGCACTGTGTATGGCATCTACCAGTTCAATTGCTGCTGTTTGGGTACTGGATCCTTCGCGAAAACCGTATTGATAGCTGTATAGCAGGTTATGGTGCTTCAGGAATTGCGAGATACGATCTGCTATTAACTGCTCCAGGATCTTACTGAACACCGATAGTATGGAGATTGGGCGATAATTGCAGCAATCCGTCCTTTTTCCCGCTTTATAGATGGGTAGAACTCTAGCTATTTTGAGGAACTCGGGGAATTCACCATTCTGCACGCAGTTGTTAAAAACATCTTTTATCAGGGAGGCTAATATGACATGGTTGGCTTTGATAAATTGTACTGGGATCCCATCTGGACCCGGACTTTTTGAAGCATCTAGCTTGTTTATTTTGATGATAACTTCTTGGTCTGTTGCTGGTGTAAGGTATATACTGTCACCGTTTTCGATATCTCTTCGTGCACTTCCTCGAACATTTCTGGGAATTGTGGCTGCTAGCTGAGTTCCGATATTACAAAAATAATGATTGAATGCGTTGGCAACTGTCTTTTCATCATCCGTAACTGCTCCGTTCAGTTCTATTTTGATCCTTTCGCTTTGAGATTCGTTTGCTCCAATCAACTTGTTTAATTTTTTCCACATTTCTTTCTGGGTGGATTTCTGAAACAGTTTTTGGTAATAGTTTTTTTTTGCCTCAGTCTTAGCACTGTTGAGTTTTTTCGACACTTGTATCAAAAGGTCCTTATAGTCACTGTTGGTAGGATACTTCTTGCAACGCGCAAGTGCCGAGGATATTGAACCAGAGTCGAAAATACTAAGGAATTTCTGTGCGAAGAGATTACAGATTTCACGGTACGATGTCGCTGACATATTATCCATGAACATGTTTGATGGTAAGCCGGATTCCTTCCGTTAATCCTTGATGTACTGCCAGAACGATTAAGGT
The DNA here is from genome assembly GCF_029784155.1 of Uranotaenia lowii. NCBI lineage: Eukaryota > Metazoa > Arthropoda > Insecta > Diptera > Culicidae > Uranotaenia > Uranotaenia lowii. Next base: position 226,078,202 of record NC_073692.1, read on the forward strand.
TTGGTTTCAAAACCACTTTGAATCCGGATAAGGTAGCTCTGATAGCAACGCGTGCTTAGTATTTTATAGGCTGAGTTAAGTTTGCGATACTGATTTTTGGCCTGAAGAGTCTTGTGCCTGGTGTAATAACGGAGGACTTTATTCTTCAGCATTTTCATTTGCCGCAACTTTTTCGTGACCAACAGAATCTGCAGCTCGAAGCGCTAACAGTAAGTCGCATAAATGGCGTCAACTCGGAAGCGCCTTCGCTGGCTGAAATAGAAGCGGCAATCAAAAACATGAAATCCAACAAAGCGCCTGGGATCGATTGCATCCCTGCTGAAATGCTGAAAGCCGACCCTGCCCTATCAGCACAAATGTTGCACCGTCTTTTCGCTGACATCTGGGATACTGCAACATTCCCGGCCGACTGGATGCAGGGTATCCTCGTAAAGGTCCCGAAGAAAGGAGACTTGACGGAGTGCGGTAACTGGCGAGGCATAACGTTGATCTGTACAACCCTCAAAGTACTCTGCAAAGTGATTCTGAACAGGATCCAGGAGAAAATAGCCGCTACACTCCGACGGCAACAAGCTGGATTCCGATCTCGACGATCATGTGTGGACCACATCACAACGCTACGAATCATACTGGAACAAATGAACGAATTCCAGGACTCTCTTCTGCTGGTGTTCGTTGATTTCGAAAAAGCATTCGACCGACTTAACCATGAAAACATCTGGGCGGCTCTAAGGCGACGAGGGGTCCCAGAGAAACTAGTCCATCTCATCGAAGCACAGTATGAGGCATTTTCGTGCAAGGTCTTGCACGACGGTGTCTTGTCCGAACCAATCCCGGTAACTGCTGGAGTGAGACAACGATGTATTCTATCACCGCTACTTTTTCTAATCGTAATGGATGAGATTCTGATTGGATCGATTGACTGTGCACCGAACCGAGGATTGCCGTGGAATCCTTCAACAATGAAGCAACTGAACGACCTTGACCTGGCTGACGATATTGTTTTGCTCGCCAAAACACAACCAGATATGCAGAGCAAAGTCGACGACCTCACCGAAAGTTCCAAGGCAGCATGCAGGTCTCAAAGTCAATGTCGAAAAGACCAAGTCGATGGAGATCAACACAGGAAATCCCTCCAGTTTCATGGTAGCTGGGCAACAAGTTGAGAAAGTGGAGTGCTTCCAGTATCTTGGTAGCCAGATTACGCCTGATGGTGGTACCAGAAAAGACATCGAAACCCGGATCAGAAAGGCCCGATTTGCGTTTGCGAGTCTCCGAAACATCTGGCGGTCAGGCCAGATCTCTCTACGAACTAAGATCCGAATCTTCAACTCAAACGTCACATCCGTATTGCTGTACGGGTGCGAAACTTGGTGCACATATGCGGTAACGACGCGAAAACTGCAAGTATTTGTAAATCGCTGCCTGCGGAATATCATCCGCGCTTGGTGGCCTGGCAACTGGATCTCGAATGAGGAACTACATCGCCGGTGTCATCAAAAGGCGCTAGAAATCGAGATTCGGGAACGTAAGTGGAGATGGATTGGGCACACGCTGCGAAGAGATGAAAACGAGATTTGCAGAGAGGCGCTAGATTGGAATCCAGAAGGTCATCGAAGAAGAGGCAGACCCAGAAATTCGTGGCGGCGAGGCCTAGCCGTTGGAATCCGAACTGTCGACGAGAATCTTGACTGGGATCAGGTGAAGACGCTGGCTACTGATCGTCAACAGTGGAGGTCTTTTACCACGGCCCTATGCACCGGAGGATCGGCGCGGGATCATTAAGTTAAGTAAGTAAGTTTCGTGACCCAAGGTGCTCGTAGATTTGAGACAGCAGAGCGTTTCGGCACATTGCGATCGATAATGTAATTGACAATGTGAGTGAACTTAAGAGCAGCGGCGTTTGGATCAGAAGGGTCCAGTTCAGATTCCCAGTTGATGGTGTCTAGAGTTTGAAAGATCGCAGAAAAATCGGCACTTTTAAAGTCGTGGAAGAAGGATGCCGGTTATCGGTAACGGCGACAATTCCGGAAGTATCGAGCGAAAACAGCAAAGCGGGGTGGTGAGGGACGGACTTGACCAGAGGCTCAGGAGCTACTTCGATTGTTGGTGAAAGAGATCCGTCATTAACGAAACAAAGATCGAGCGTACGGCTATTTTCGTTAACGATGTTGTTGATTTGGCGGAGAGTGGCCGTACTTAGAGCGTCGAGGATGATGTTGGAGAGCAACGTTAACGAGGATCTTTCCGGGTCAGCAAACAAGAAGCTGCTTTGGAAGGAGCACCACTTTAAACCAGGCAGATTGAAATCTCCGATGATAATGATGTCTTCTGCAGGATTAGTGATTGAGCGAACTTTGGAGAGGCTACGAGAAAAGGATTCAGCAAAAGTCGCATTTTTAGCACGATCGGGGGGAGGAACACAGCACCAATGTAAAGCTTTCGTTCGCTTAGGTCGATACGAGTCCAGACCATTTCAAAGTCAATCGATGCCACATCATCGATGGGCACGGCTGATAGGCATGACTTAATGGCAATCAAAACACCACCTCCAGTAGATTTCGTGCTGTTGTGGAGGCCTCGATCACAACGGAACACTGTGTAGTCCGAGCAGAAAACCTGACTGGTAAGGGTCCTGTCCTTAAGCCAAGTTTCGGTAAAGACCTACGCCACATACGAACTCAGGGCCGGGATGACTGGTGACGTTGGCAGGAATCAGCGCGACTGAGTCGAAGAGCACAGGGGTCTCCGTAAAGCCCAAAGCGTTGCGTCCCGGTGATGAAGTCCCAGTGGAAGTCGTGATGTTCCCGGGGTGCGAAGAAGAACGCAGCTTGGAGATTACTACAAGCGAGTGATGTTCTGTAGGGCGGAAATTTATCACGCAAAAATAATGTTCTACAATCTAGCTGAAGCAGAGTACTTGCCTGAGCATGCAGGTTGGAGAATCTCATCGCCACGATCGAACTCAGGGCCGGGACGACTGCTGACGCTGGCAGGAAGCTGCACGACTGAGTCGAGGGGCTCCGAGGTCTCCGTAGTGCCTAGTTCTTTGCGTCCCGATGAAGAGGTCCTTATCGGTAAAGCAATAGGCTCTCTCTATTTTGTATACTAAAGCAAGTTGAGAACTATTTCACTCTATATAACTTACTACGGTGAATTTGCAGCCATTCCGTGCACCCATGTTGAAATATCATTTAAATTATCCAGTTTCATAACTTATGTCATCAAATATGAATAGATGAATACAAAATTCATAATTATTTTATTCTTACTAGTTTAGTATAAAAGATATTTATAACCAAAAATTACTCAAATTACTCGAAGGGCTTGTATTAAATCTAACATAACTTTCACAAAATTATAAAAAAAAAATCGCCAAATTTAGACAGAAAGATTGATCATAGTTATGCAACAAAACAGACCAATAAAATTGGGAGTCAACGGCTTGAAGCGCCACACAGCGGTCAATCCGAGAACTTTTCCCATAAATCTTCATGACTTCGCTTCGGAAATCAATAATTTTGTAACGAATATCTTGTTTGAGTTATAGGGTTGTGAATTTTACCAGTCATTTTGACTGGTCACGGTCCGAGTTTCCATGGTGCAATTTATTTCGCTTATTAAAAAAGCAAGAGAAATAAAAAATATACAGATTTGTAGAAATTCAAAATTAAAAAAAAGTCGATTTTTTTGCGAATTTTGTAAACGAAGTATTTAAAAGATATTCAACAAACAAAGTGTAAAACCAGTCATTTTGACTGGTGCGGTCTTTCTAGTGTTAAATGATCCAAACTTGCTTTTTGATTCAAATATTTAGGATCGTTCAAATAGATGCAGTGTGGTGCTTATAAATAGAAAATTTTTAGCGTGTTTGAAACCTACATTAGAATTTCCTAAATTGATATGTTCACATCAGTGAAGTTGGATTTAAATTCAATATGCTATCTTTCCACAACACACTGTAGGCCCTCGAACAGTACTTTCTCGAAATGTCTAGCAGCCGCAACTTCTGCTTCAATAAAGCCTACATGAAAGGCCATCATTTCCAGCCAGCCAGCGAGCGACTAACTCGACGATATAGCTCATCTAATCTCTTTACCAGTCACCCAGCACATCCTGAGACAGCCACAGCATAGATTGGTGTAGATTTTCTAGGTTAAGAGGAAACCAAAATCCGTTTGTCGGCTGCTGCTGCTTTTGCTGCAATTCGGTCTTCCTGATTCACCGATGATGATGACGACGAAACTTGTGCACTCATGTGCTAAGGATAGGGCGGCTTAGGGAGGTTCAAGGATTTTTTGGAAATAAATATAATAAATTTTTTATGAAAGAAAAGAGAAAAGTGCCACAGAAATTTACATGTCCCAAAATCCGTTTTTACTCAGAGGGTACAAATATTTTGAATCACCCTAGATTGCCTTCGATTCAGTTATCCCACGTCTGAATCAGCCAGCCATCTGGTAAAAGGAAAACCAACGCCACGTATCAGAAATTATGTATTGAATGTACGTTCTAATGAGAGTCGTGAGCAATTAAAGCAACTATAATTACTGTCGAGATATGTATGTCTGAATAGCGTTCCGCATCAGTGAGTGTTGTGTTTATGATTTACTAGCTGATTTACCCGGCCTTGCTCGGGTTTGCATAAAATATAAATCAAAATGAGTCGTTTTACTTTACGAAAATTTGGTAGCTTTGTATTCAATATTTCTTATATATTAATTATGAGAAAATTTTACCCATGTTGTACCATGTATGTAAGCTTTGAAAGTTTTTTTTTAGTGTTTTTCAAGTTTTGAATGAGAATATTTACTGTGTCCCTGTGTCCCTTTTTCATAGTTTTGAAACACTTATAGTTATGAGGTTCGTATTCATAGAAATTAAAAATAATTTCCCATGAATGCTTTTTTATTTCATCACGAAAAACATTTTATACCCACCCTTTCTTAAAGGAAGCTTGAATAGCTTTGGCCTTCTTTTTTTTCAAATGATTAAACTAAATTTTTATTTATTACTTTGATTTATCGGCCTAGCGGTGAAAAGTGATGTTCTTTTTTTAGTAGGGACATCTAAAGATTATGAAATATTTATATAGATGGATAGAAGGTTAGAAGAAATGAAAAATGGTGAAAATTTTTATCTTTCCCACCCCCCATCAAATGAAATCTCTTTTGGAGATGATCTCCTCGGACGCTATATGCCAAATGCTCCCGCGTATGCTATATTCAAGTTTATTTGCCCAGAAAATTCTAAGAAGGCTTCCGAAACTTGTAGCAGCTCGTGGCCTTCTAGTTTTCCAAGCCGACGGCCATGAGTTCGAATCCCAGTCACGACATACACAGTCAATTTTTGTGGTTTAGTGGTTTAAGCATTTGTGAGATGCTAGCCGTCATATACTCGAAAGATGTACGCTTAGAATTAAGCAAAAGGAATCTCTTCGAGGAAACATTAAGTTTCATTGAGATCCTGTATTTGGTATTAGGTTTTTTAAACTTGTTGAAGACTCATTTTCCATGTTTTCAAATGTATGTGTACTTTTCGTTGTTTTTTCCACACCGTTTTAGGATTAGTTTTTCTTAAATGTTCCACTAATAATTTTTTTAAGCGATCTAAAAGAAATTATCTCGGAACCCAAATCGCCCATTTTATGATGTTATAAATTTTTTTTTTCAATTTTTCCATTCTTGGAAAAAAAATCTCATTAATTATTGTGAAGAGTGATAAAGTAAAAATTCTTGGAAATAATCTGATTGAATTCGCAGTACTTAACGGTTTATGTCATAGATTATAAAATAAATCATTGCATTCATACTTCACACACTGTATACTCTTATAGAATCCAAAGCCCTACAGCAGTGATAGGGAGTACTTTGAAAACCACTACAATTCAAGTCAATACATACTTTACAGCTTAGTTGTATTTTTCAATCCGAAATGTTAGCTCATTATTGCATCCAAAGTTCTCGCATCTACCGGTACCATGTGCTTTCAGCAGTAGAAGGTACAAAAAACACCCGCCAAAATGTTTGCTTTCAAATCTTTAATGCTGAGCAAGCTTTGATTTGCTTTCCAGTACACGTGAACTCTGGAAGGTCGTTTCTAATGCCCGGCCTATGGTGATGGTGAAAAAAAAACCCGCCAAAGGGAAAAAAGTCGGTCGACAAAATGGGGGCCATGACTTTTGGTTCGTGTGAATAAAAACGAAAGTTGTATGGGAGGGTCCCTTTTCCCAGGTGGGAGGGGCTCGAAACTATTACTAAAACCTTACCATGGTCCAAACACATAACTGCACAAAATTTCAGGCTGATCGGTTAAGCGGTGTCGATTTGTATAAGGTGCATACAAACAAACAAACATATATAGTCCAACTCATCTTTATATATTAGATTTCTGTTATTAATGAGCTTCGAGAGAGGATACTAAAGACGTGAGTTATTTCTTTCTCTTTCGAGAAGGATAAAAAAATATAATTTTCAGAGCTGCGCTCTGCTTTATTCGAATCCTCACTTAAGACTAAATTACATTTGTGCCTTATGCTAACTTGTTAGTTCTGGTTAGTACAGCACGACTGTGGGAACAATCCAAGTGTTTATCTTTGGTACGGTTCCCGCGATCCGAAGGATGATCTCACTGGGTGGTCTCGTTCATCTTATATCATCTGGCTATGCGACGAATGTTGACATCAGCATCGGTTACAATGTTGCTAATATGCAGACGACGCAAATAAGCGAAAGTGTTTATGTTTGGTTAATTGATATCGATCCGATTCCATTCCAAGTTAATTGAATTTGGGTGCGTTGCTAACTCCTCCCCTCTTAAGCATCTTTGTCCGCAAAGATTACTTTTGAATTGTTCTTAACGGAGTTGGAGCATCGAAAAAAGCTTGAAGTTCTTTTTTCCTTTCTTCTGATAATTCCTCTGTGGACTCTGTTTTATTTCCTTTGTCTGATGTCAGCAATGTATCTAATTCTTTGATTTCAATTTTTTCTGATGACTTGTTGAATTTAATGGAAAAAATTGAAGTTGGTCTGCGTCCTGAGAAATAGCAAAAAACAATTATTGCGAAAATAACAAGAATTATTGTACCAATTCCAAATGATCCGAAAAGGTTCAGTTTCCATGTTAATGAATGATTCTGTACCTTCAGGTACTCCAGTTTGTCTCGATGTTCGATGGTTAGGTTCTGAAGATATTCCGCAGGTGGTGCATCTATGGTATGAAGCTCGTTGACTCGAAGACCAGTTGTTGGGAAATATGTCCTTCCAGGTACGGTTAACTCGAAGTTTGAATATTGTTCTCCGTTGATGTGAAGATTGCATTGACCAAATTGAATTATGAATGATCCGGTAAGTACTTGGCTTGATTCAGTACAATTTGATGATACTTCAGCTATAGCGTTATTGATGAGGATGGTGTCTTCGTTGATGCGTTTCACAAGTCCTTCTGAATATACTTTTTCAAAAGTACAATTAGAATGTTTACCTGTTGCGAGTTTGTAGATGCATTCGTTGGCATGATCTAGCTTGGCGTCATCACATAGGTAGAAATCATCTCGATCTTCACAAGGTTCCGTCAACTCGTAGACATGTGAAAGATTTCTGATTATGTAGTTATTGTTAATTTTTATGCGCTTCGTGTTTTTAATAATTGAATCAATGTAATCATATTCGAAAACATTTTTAGACATCTGTGGAATTTTAAGCATATAAATAATGTGGGTTTTGTTTAACAAAACTTGTGCTTTTGATTGTGACAATAATTCTTCAAAAGAATTTATATGAACATCATGACTTTGTAGGAATGTGGAAATTTTCGCAAAATCTCTCATAGATAAAAGCTTGCTGCTGGGTATGCCATGTTTGGCCATTAGAATAGCTTCTTCTAATGTTTCCACTTGATTCTGCAAGGAGTCAAGGTTTGAAAGAATTATCAGTTGGTTAATCTCAATGGAATGATTTTTTTCTCGCTCGTTCTCGATTTTTAGAACTTGGTTCGTGATATCGGTTATCTCTTGAATTCGCTTATCGATGGCTTCGTTGATAAGAACTTGCCTGTTGTTTTGTTCAACCAAGGAATTGATTGAAGAGTTCACCATTCGTAAGTCCTCTGCGTCGGGGCTGCCGGCGATCCATTTCCAAACTGTTCCGATTGTGTCCCACCTTTTATTCCGAGTTACAAATGGTTTGATTTTCAAGAATGTTTCGTGCAATTTATAATTTTTTATTTGTATTAGTTCATAGAGTGGGTTAGTGGAAGGATTGTTTTGTATGTCTCTATTAATATTGGCTATTGTTTCTCCTATCTGAGCCAAATCAATAGGGTGAAATATACGTATATAACCTATCTTTATTTTTGCTTCACCGAGAGGTACAATGGCTAATGGATTGTTTGTAAGGTCGTGTATTTGGATTGCAGCCTGAATTATAGACACGAAAAGTAGCAGGCTAGCACTGAAACGATACAAAACATTATTTAATCAGTGGGGTTTTTTCGTAGATTACATTTATGAATTTTTCTATTGTTTGAATCAATAATATAAGTATTATGATCTTCTTTCACTTTGACCATATTGTATCTACTTTTGCGTTTGCTATTTGAGTTTGTTTTTTCATATGCAAAGGAATTGATTTTATATGACTGATAATTTTTTGGTATGATTTTTTCTTCTTTTTGTTTGTACAGTTGATAAATCCGTTCATTATTTTTCTCTCGGTTTAAAGCCATTTCTTGATAGGAATAGTCTCCATTTTCTCCTATATAAATATTTTTGGGGGTATTTTTAATGAAAGAATGTATAGAGTTATTGTATTTATGTGTTGCTTCTTGCATGAGCTGATTGACTGTGATTTCTGGATTTAGAGATTTGATACATCGAGCAATTTCTCTGATGGTTGAATGGCATCTTTCGACTTGGCCATTTGTCTCTGAATGATTTACAGGAGTTTTAAATATTTGTACACCTAAATTTTTTATTTGTTGTTCTATAACATTTGATACAAAGGAGCTTTCATTGTCGATTACAATTTGAGCTGGTAAATCCCAATCATATAAAAGTTGCATGAGAACCTCTTTTACATCTGAAATTGCTTTTGATTTTATAGGTCTCATTTTTAAATATTTGGAAAATTTATCAAGGGATGTTATGAATAGAAAATTTGCGTTATATGCAAATATGTCAATGTGTATAATTTCAGCGGGGTATTTTGGGATTGGTGTTCTCACAGGTATAAATTTCTGTGGATGACGTTCATATTTTTCCATTTTACAAATTTCGCATGTTTTTACGTAATTATCGATCAATTTGTGCATTCGAGGAAAGAAATATTTTTTTATCATCTGTAATGAATTTTCTTTAGCGTTACGATGAGCAAAATTATGTATGTCTTTTATTTCCTGTAATTGTCGTTCTTCATTTTCAATATCTTCAACCCTTTTTTGAGAAAATCTAGCTTTCACGGTTCTGGGATTGTAATGAGATTTGTAGATCTCTTGTATGAGTCCCATAGTTCGTTCTTCAGTTAATATTCCATTTATTACTCCTGGGTTTAGATATCTTTGAAGTTTGTTTTTCAAAAACTCAAAATCAAATTGTGGTTCCATAAATATGTGTCTGTTGTATCCTTCAAAAGGGACATTATGTTCATAGGATGAAATAGGTCCAGTCTGAAAGATTATTTGATTTCTAAAGACATTGATGGGTGTTTCGGTTGCAGGGATATATGAACTGTCATCATCGTCAGCCGAATGCTGTGTTGGGGTTAATGAGTTAATTTGGATACGAGAAAGTGCATCAGCTACTACGTTGGATTTGCCAGGTTTGTAGTGCATGTCGTAGTTATGTTCTTCAAGAAATGCTTTCCAACGTTTTAGCTTTGCATTATTGTTTTTTGGCGAAAGTGTAAAGGTTAGTGGTAGGTGATCGGTGTAGATTTTCAGCTGTGCACCGTATATGAAGTTGCGTAGGTTATGTAATGCCCAAACCACTCCGAGCATCTCTTTTTCGTTGGTGGCGTAGTTTTCCTCGGTTTTCGTCAAGGTTCGAGAGATGAAAGTTATCGGTCTTTCTCCATCATCGAACTGCTGGGATAGTACGGCACCTAAGGCTTTATCTGAGGCATCTGTTGTAAGAATAAATGGTTTGTTAAAATCTGGAAATGCAAGAACGTCATTGGAAGATAAAATTTCTTTAAGAGTATTAAAAGAGTTAAGTGCGTCATCGTCGAGTTTTATAATAGTATTTTTGGAATTAAATTTGGAGATTTGGCGGTGGCCATCCTCCCCTCTTAAAAGTTTTGTAAGTGGTTTTGCGATTTTCGCATAATCCTTCACAAAACGTCTGTAGTAGCCAGAGAGTCCTAAAAAGGCTCTCAGTTCTTTTAGATTTTTAGGTTGAGGGTATTTCCGAATACACTCTACCTTTTTCATGTTTGGTTTTAATCCTTCTTCGGAAACGATAAAACCAAGAAATTCTACTTCAGTTTTCAAAAATTCGGACTTATCCGGTTGTATCTTGAAATTAGCTTCTCTCAAAGTTTCTAAAACCGTTTTTAGATTTTCTAAATGTTCTTCCAAAGTTTTACCAAAGATGATAATATCATCAATGTAAACATGACAAATTTTTCCTAAATGTTCTCTCAGAACATCGTCCATTACGCGTTGAAAAATTGCTGGTGCATTTTTCAAACCAAATGGTAAACGGATAAACTCGTATTTTCCATTGTTAACGGAAAATGCAGTTTTCTCAATATCTTTTTCAGACATTGGGATTTGATGAAATCCCGATGCTAAGTCCAAAGTTGTGAAGAATTTATTTTCTCCTAAATTTGATAAAACAGTGGAGGTATCAGGAATAGGATACCTATCACTAATTGTTTTGGTATTTAATTTTCGGTAGTCAATGACCATTCTATATTTCTTTTCATTTGATGCGTCCATTTTCTTTGGAACGATCCAAACAGGTGAATTATAGGGTGATCTTGACGGTCTTATGATACCATCAGTTAAAAGTTTTTGTACTTGTTTATTAACTTCAGGTCTCAATGCTTGTGGATAAGGATATGTTTTGCTGTAGACAGGGTTTTCATCAGAAGTCCTGATATCAGCTTTTATTTTTGTGGTAAAAGGTAACTTTTCATCTGGAGGTTGGAAAAGGTCCTCAAAATTTTTCAAAGTTTCTTCTAATTTTAACTTCATTTTTTTATCAAGATGTTCATCTCGAATTTTTATTTTGTTAACCTCTTGTACCTTGTATTGTAATAGAGGAACTATAAGCTTGTTATCTAAAGTCATTTCGCAATTGGAAGTATCAATGACAGCTTTTAATTCTTTGAGAGTGTCATGTCCTAAAATCGCATCAAAGGATTTTAGTTCTTTTAAATGAAAAAACTTTATCATTACGTTACATTGTGGAGCAAAAAGTTTTCCACTAGAAAATTTTTCAATTTTTATGTCTCCACCTACAGAGGATACATAAAATGGTTTTTTCACGGTATGTGAAATTTTAGCAAATCGTGGATGTATAAAATTTTTATTGGAGCCAGTATCAATCAGAATTTTTAAAGGTTCTTTGTCCTTACCATAAAATAAAAAATACGGCAAGGCGGATTTCATCCTAAAAAATTCAACTCGGCTTCTTCAGCGAGTTCTTCAGGTGCGTCAGGCTCCTGTACGTCTATTTGTCTGTTATAGCGTTCTAAAGTGTGGGAATGTTCTGGATAATACTCTTCATCGTCAGTGGGATAGTAATCCCATCGTTCGTCAATCTCAAAGTCTTCGGTTGGTCCTTCGTAATTATTGGTTTTAATATTGAATAGTCTGGGTCTTTTCATCGGATTATTTTGGGTAGAATTTTGGGGTCTATTTCCGTAATTGACTTGTTTTGACCTAATTGATCTATCCACATCCATGGGTTCTGGTGGTGGAAGATATGGGTTTCTTTGTTGTATTCTAGGTTGTTGTTGGAAAGAGTTTTGGAAATTTTTAAAATTTGGAGGTGCTTGTTGGAAAGGTCTGAAATTCTGGAATTGAGGTTGCGGGAAATTTCTTTGGATCGGTTTGAAATTTTGTTGTTGTTGAGATTGAATCCTGTGGATAGGTTTCAAATGTCTTGGTGGTAATCTTGGTGGGCTAAGTGGAATAAGATTTCTAGGAGCTGTATTATGTTCGAAATGTTTTGGTCTGGTGAGCATTTTTCGGCACTCTACATTTTGAAAGTCAATACAATAGCTATAAGCCCCTGCTAATGAAGTAGGCTCATAGTTTCGTATAAATCTATAAATGTCTCCGTCTAAACCTCGAATAAAGGCGTCAATTGCTTTTTTATTATAAGTTTCAATCAAGGCTTTCGAAGCTTCAGGGTGAGCGTACCTTTCGTCCGTTTTGATTTGATTAGCAATTAAAGAAAGTAATCTGTTCACTTCGTCATAATAAATTTCAAGTGTTTTTCCTCTTTGTTGTACGGTCATTAATTGATAATCTAGTGTTTCTAAGTCACGTTTTTCTCCATAGTATGTTATTAGAGTCTTTTTTATCACGTTCCAATTTATTCCGACGTTTGAAGCGACTAAGGCGTCATTCGCTTCTCCTCTTATTTTCCTTCTAATAGTTTTACAAACCATATGAAACTTATTCTGTGCTTCATAGTTTTGCGTAGGAGTTGTCTGATACAATTTTACTAAACTGTCTACATCACTTACCCAATTATTAAGTTCACTTGGGTCTCCGGTGAAGATAGGCAAATCTTTAACCAAATCAGGAATTTTTTCAAAAGATTCTGTGTTAACGGAAGTTCCGTCAGGTCTAGTAAAATAAAGTGGTGGATCACTATAATCAGGAGTTGTTTTAGGGAAATTGGTTGCTTCCAGCGCAGCAATCCTGTTCAAAATGTCCTCGACAACTGGGTTTTGCGCCATTTTGTTTGTTTTTAGATGAAAATTATTCAAAAGCTCTGCTAATTGATCCAGGTTATATCTTTTTGAAAAATAAATCGGTTTATTTGAAAAACTAAATTTTTTTCTACTCACTTTTTTTCTTGTGCAGAAACTGTCGTGGATGATCCAATTTTTTCACTTTGATGTGTGTTATTATTTGTTATTTTAATTTTTTCGATGATTTTATTACTTTTAATATTTTTATTATTTTTAATGATTTGTTTCACTTTATTATTTTTAATATTTTATTTATTTGTTTCACATATATAAATATTTTTATTTTTCACTTGAAAATTTTCATTTGCATTCATTTGCATCACTTCGATTTTTTTATTTATTTGTTTCACTTTGTGATATATATTTTTTTACTTCTTTGTTTCACTTTAAAAATTTTTCACTTCACTATTTTTCTTTCATAGCTGTGGAGAAGATTCTTTTCATTAATTATGCTTACCAAGTAATTTTCGACATCCTGTGGGGACTCCACGAGATTGCGGGATACGTATGTCCAGTTCCGGGCCTCTTACGGTGAAAATCAGGAACACTCTGGAGCGCGTGTCGATTGTTATCGAATCCTATTACCTCCTCCTCGATCAACTACGATGCTGCCGGGCTTGCAGTTGGAAACCAAATCGAGGTAGAACCAGCGCCTGTGACTTTCTCCCTTCTCAGTACGATTGGTTGAGTGAGCCCTTTTTTCGATGAGCGAGTGATTAGCTGCTCAGGATACTTGGGAACCAAATCGACGGCTGCTTATCGCGATCCGGGAAGATTTCTTTCAAAACTGCAGCTGTGATAAACTTCTAACGGTTTTCACTAACTGGTACTCACTGTGGTGTTACTGTTTGATTGCGTTACTCTTACGTAGCAATTCTAACAGTTGGTTTCGGCACTTGACAGTTTTGAACTAATTTCACAAGGCTGGTCCCTATTCGGGCGCCAGTTATTTCTTTCTCTTTCGAGAAGGATAAAAAAATATAATTTTCAGAGCTGCGCTCTGCTTTATTCGAATCCTCACTTAAGACTAAATTACATTTGTGCCTTATGCTAACTTGTTAGTTCTGGTTAGTACAGCACGACTGTGGGAACAATCCAAGTGTTTATCTTTGGTACGGTTCCCGCGATCCGAAGGATGATCTCACTGGGTGGTCTCGTTCATCTTATATCATCTGGCTATGCGACGAATGTTGACATCAGCATCGGTTACAATGTTGCTAATATGCAGACGACGCAAATAAGCGAAAGTGTTTATGTTTGGTTAATTGATATCGATCCGATTCCATTCCAAGTTAATTGAATTTGGGTGCGTTGCTAACTCGTGAAACAATGAAATTTGAATGTATAACAATTGTCTAAATAAATTCTGCTGTGTATCTAGTTTAAGAATTTTAGGATTGTGGAGTTATGGAGGTGAGAATTTTAAGCATGATGAAATTTTTGGAATTAAGAGATAGGTATAGCATTATGAAGTAACAGAGTAATTGTAGATTATTATACTCGTAGAGCTTAATTGTTATAAAGTTCAAGAATTATAGAGTCAGAGAGTCATATATAGTTATGGAGTCGCATAATTAAAAGTTTATAAAGTTGGCAAGTTAAAGAATTTTCAAGTAATGTATCTGGAGAACAAAATCGTTTATATTACAATTGAAACGACTACATTAGGATTTAGAAATGGTTCAATTTTCCTAGAAAAGCTTTTTTGAAACATTTTCCGATAGACAAAGAGAGCAAAAAATGCCAAACACAATCCAAATATCCGTTAAAAGCACCAACATTCCACTTCCGGGAAAAGTGATTGGGTAACCGCAAGCATCTGCCTTAACCATGCTACTTTGCATACATTTGGGCCTAGAGAAAATGTAGAAAAATGCTACACAAGAGACAAAGAAAATAAACCCAAATCTATGGGCAGCTTGAACAAATTTCAGCACCTCAACCTCCACATACACACATGTCAGGAAATGTTTTCACTGACAAGCAAGGGCGAAACGATTCGTGTCTCCTGGGGCCCAAAGCCGGTTTCCGCACTCACAACGTCTGCTCTTTAATGCATGTCGCTAAGCCTAACTCGAACAACACCCACGCTTGGATCCCATCAACCACAGGGTACAAAACGGTTGAATTTTTCTCCGAGAAGGACGATCTTTTTTTTCCCGGTTCCAGTTGGGCAGATGTTTTTCCTAGATGTGAAATGCGATGGTTACGACGAGTGTCAACTGAATGAAACATTCCTAGTCATTTTTCTTACCAAGAGAGAGATTTCTGGTACCAACTGGGGATATGTGTCTAGTTTTGTACGTAGGAATTTCTGTTTTCCGGCGGGCACAACATCAGCATTCCAATCTATGCTATAGCTACTACAGTGAGCGAAATAAGAATAGCACCACTATGTGTTTTGCTTGTTAAAATATGAATGTTTGAAAATCACCAAAATTTTCTTCTATAAATTGTTTTGAATTGTTTAACGGATAAATCAAGCATAAGTTTACTTTTTTTGGACGTTGCAATTGGCGTTGGGGACCAAAACTATGGAAAAAGGGTGCGAAATAAGAATAGGACCACTTGTGTTTTTCAACGAAAACAATATTATTTCTAAAAATTTACCGTGTAAAAGTGAATAATAATGCTTCTACAAATAATTTGAATAGATAACTGTATTTTAAGGAGTTTTCTAGGATTTCAAAAATTTTCAAAGGTATTAAAAGGGGGTTTTAAGAAATGCTCCTCTAGCGTTTAGGAATTTGATACTTGAGCTATAATACTTTATCAAACTGCTTTATTTCTTCATTATCATTCATTAGTATGATGCAAATTGACGAAACATCGATTTAAGGCTAAATTTGAATAAAAAAACAGGCTTCAAATTCAAAAATACTAATGTTTTTAAAAAGTCAAACGCTATTTCTCTAGTTTCAAGTCATAGATGGCAGCACTATCTTGAAATTAAACCGAATTGATACCCATTTTTGTATATCTGGGATTATTTCAGGTGTGCTGGATGATTTTGGTCAAGAAATAAGTACTTGGTACCGTGTGACTGCCTTGGAAATTATAAGTTCACAATATCAAAAAATTAAAATTTCATCAAGTACCGATAAAAGTGAATTTCTTGGACCGATAATCAGAATAATTTTGTACTTTTCGATGGAGCTTGATGAATCAGATAACTAGCAGTTTTATTGATATGATTTGAAATTGAATCGGAAGTTGAGATGAGCAGGAATTTTGGCGGTAGTATATTCTTGTGCTGGTGATTTTTTTGCAAATCCGGAAAAGATGTCTGCAGCGTGAACTCCAACAAAAGTGTGTTGGAAAACTACCTCGAAATGATGAATATGGGCCTCAATAAGCCTGAAAAATAAATAATGAGACTTAATTTGGTTTTACGGCAAGATAGTGCTGCCATCTATGACTTGAAACTAGAAAAAGTGATGTTTACTGAAAAAAAAAAATCTAAGTTTATGAATTCCAACCTGTTTTTCCCGATTTAAAATAAACTAAAAATGTTTGATTCATCATTTCACGTCATTTTAATGAAAAAAAAAGTAGTTTGGTGAAGAATTACAGCTCAAATATCGAATTCCTTAGTTCTAGAAGAGCATCTCTAAAAATACCATTTCAAAACCATTGAAAATCTTTGGAACTCTAGAAAACTCCTTGAAATGCAATATTATTCACTTTTACACGGTAAATTTTTAGAAATAACCTTGTTTTCGTTGAAAAACACAAGTGGTCCTATTCTTATTTCGCACCCTTTCTCCATAGTTTTGGTCCTCAACGCCAATTGCAACGTCCAAAAAAAGTAAACTTATGCTTGATTTATCCGTTAAACAATTCAAAACAATTTATAGAAGAAAATTTTGGTGATTTTCAAACATTCATATTTTAACAAGCAAAACACATAGTGGTGCTATTCTTATTTCGCTCACTGTAGCTGTTAGCACGCAATGGGACAGACAAAAAGCCTGGAAGGAATCCCGGAGATAAGTATCTTGATATTAATGCGTTTCTATTTAGGGATGAATGCCGGAGCAGCGAAAAAATCTCTTTTGGCAGCACAATTGAAATTATAAAATGGCCTTCAGCCTTTTCATTTACAAAAAGGATCCGGAACTTGTTGAATGGGGTTTTTGTTTTAAAATTTACAGCTCATCTTTGACGAGTGTGTTGTGACAATTTGATGATTTTATCATCAAAGTCAGAAATTTTTCTCGTGACTCGTGTTTTTCAATAAATATTCAAGATGAGATTGATATTGATTTTTTTCCTATCCGGATGAGTTATAATTTAGTACTCGTAGGATCTAAATCAAGGGTGGCCAAAATTTTCAACAGGCGGGCCAAATTTTGGAAATGCGATAGCCTGGCGGGCCATACCATCATTTTTTTTTTATGTTCCGAGCTTAAATGTCAAATATTTAGGGTAAAAATTCCACAGTACATTAAATTTTTTTCAAGGTCTTACAATTATTCAAAATATAAAATCCTGATTTTTGACTTCTGTATCATGTTGACTATCCAAACAGATTTTAAAAAATTGAAGTAGGAAATTAAATTCCAATATAAGAGGTGTTTGACATAAAACGCAATTTTTTCCCGCACAGGTGAAAAGCTAAAAAATCAGTTGGACAAAGTAAGTAAAAATTTGATCTCTAAAAATGCCATGATTCTAGTAGTCCCATTTGTCATGAATGAAAATACGATAAATGTCATTTGTAAAATCGTTTAAAAACTTGGTACTTACCAACTATTAAAACTAGACTAGAAAACTAGTCTAATGTTAAAAATAGCGCAGAGAAAGGTTTGAATAAATATACACATTTTTTAAATCATTTGCTCTAGTTTTCTCTATCTTTCATAATGGATACCACAGATATTGTCAATTTCAAGCAATTTAAAAATGACGTTAACTCATAACTTTTTCGTTATCTTCTGAAGTTTCGTAGAACTTAGTTTTATTGATAAACTTTTATGTTATGATGTTATTTTGGTTCATTTTGTTTCTGAAAATTATCAAATGTTTGAAGATGATGAAAATTTTGAAAGAAACATGAGAATCAATGAAAGAAAAATCAAAAAGCGTAAATATCATGAATTTTTCGAAAAAAGTACAACGGTTGTCCCGTCGCTCAATCTTCCAAAAAAAAAATCATGATATACACGGCTCATGTTCATCCATTCATTGATTCTCATGTTTCCTTAATCTTTTCATCTTATCTAAAATTTGATTTTATTTAGAAATTCTGAGAGAGGTTTTTAATTTTTTTTTCAATTTTCACCAGTTTAAAAATCATGGTTTAAATAAAAATTTTCAAAATATTATCAAAGAATTACGGTACATTTTTAACATGTAGGTAAGCCTAAAATGAAATAATTATTTTAACAGAAGAATAATAAAATGGAATTTAAATGGTGTCGAACTTTTGCGAAAGTATTATCGATATGTGGACAACTTTATTATCTGACGGGATTATGACAAGCTTCCTAAATTTTCTATAGGATAACAAAATTTGTGTATTTATGTAGCTTTGAAATACAAGCTTTTTTGCAGATTTAATTTTTTTTTCCTGTGGTGTTTGATGTCATATTTTTTCGAGAAAAAAAAAATTGATATCCATATTACTTTGTGATTTTTCAATAGATATGATATCATGGCACATAAAAACGCAGTTAATTTTTATAGCTTTTCAAATAAAATGTTTAACAAAAAGTTAGTTGTGAAAAACCATAAATAAGCTACAAAAACTATTAAATAATGCCTTCTGCAAAAATGAAAAAAATAAAAAAAAATTGGTTAACATCTGGAAACACCCTGCGCAAGTTGTCATAAAATGTATCTATTTTCCCATGATATTTACAGTAAATATTTCGTTGATTTCAATGGAAGCTGACTAACGAAATCAACGGAAGCTGACTCCGATCTATAATGCCCAAAATATTTACTAAACTTTGGCAAATAACTTGTTTAATTCGTAGATTAATTTGTTTTGATATTCGGTATAATTTCGTACTAAATTTAGTTTTTTAGTAAATATCATTTTGCTCTATCCATTAAGTCTTTACAAACCAATCAAACTAGTGTCATGCCATGCATAAGCTTGCCAGATTGCCCGGTTTTATCCGGGTTTGCGCGGATATTTGATGCAAAATTTCGAGAAAGTCCGGTCCGGCCCGGTTGCCCGGATATTGTGAAAAAAAGTCCGGATATTGCCCGGATTTTATCACAATTTTCACAAAGAAACCCAAAAATAATTAAAGTTTTTGAGTAAGTTTCAGCAAAATCGATTAACGGCATAGAAATTTTCAACGGTTGTTTCAAATAACTTCGCTGATTTATTTTTATAAACCTTTAAAATTTTGAGTGTTCCAAAAATTTTTTGGAAGTCTGCAATTACATTGATAAAATATTAATTTCATTTTTTTGCCTTTTTTCTTTGCTGTTATATATAATAACACCTAAATTTTGCCCGGTTTTTGTATTTGGAAAATTGAAATCCATGCCCGGATTTTGCCAGGTTTTTTTGAAAAAATGCTCGGAATTGCTAGGCCCGGATGGGAGTGGAAAAATTCTGGCAACCTTAGTCATGCATCTATTTAGGAGTTTTCATTGCTTTAAGAATAATGGTAAGTGGTAATAAAATAAGAAAAAATCATCACGTTACACATCTGTTATTCGAAAGTACAGTTCATGTAGGTATCAAATATTAGAACATTAACAAATATACAGGTTTTTCCGACTTTAAATTCGAATTCTCGAATGATTACAGAGGTACAGATTTTGTTAAACTTCATCTCCAAATGGTCCCGAAACCAAAAAAAAAACTCAACTCTTAAATAAAACTAAGACCACATTTAACATTTTGAAAACGCTTCGCGGGCCACAAAAAGACAACCGCGGGCCACATGTGGCCCGCGGGCCATGGTTTGGCCACCCCTGATCTAAATCATATCAACCAATGTTATAATTTAAACAAAATTATAAAGGATATATCAACTAGAAATCTTACGAGTTGATTTGAGCATTAAACAAGGATGATTTTGAATTTCCGTCAGATTGTGGACGATTTATTTTCATTCAGGGACAAAATAATCAAATGCTTAAGTACTTACATGCATTCCATTGATCTCAATCAGAAAAGCACCAAGACTGAGACTCATCAAAGTTTATTGAAGAAAAAATGTCGATAAGTTTGAGATTCGAACTCATCACTTTTCCAATCCTACCAGCTGCGTGTCTTTGCCTACTGCTCTACCTGCGCTTGTTAGAAAATGGATGTTATTTTTATAAATTTATTTTCTTTATAAGTCCTCGAAGAAATATTATTTTGCACAGACTTATTGATATAAGAGATGTCCTTCCCTATTTTTAATGACTGTTTAGACATACCAAAACAAAAATTACCAACACACTCAATAAAATTACGGTTACATGTGTCTATTGGATTGTGAGATTGGATTGGAAACGTGGTTGATGAGATAAAATCCAAAGAACATTTGATTTCGCAGCGGGGGTATAGCAGCGTACAAATTTAAGCAATCCAAGATACCTATCGTTTTTTCAATATTGTCTCACAGTTAGTCGAATGTGAATAAACACTGCAGGAACTTCCTTATATTTCATCTGCGGGATAGCGTTTCCAGATGAATCAGATCATATCGATGTTCATTGGGAGTTCTGACTTCGGGATTCCAGTTAAGTTTCCGGAGAGCAAAGCGAACAAACGCTCGCTGGACACCTTCGAGAGATTGACTCAGAGTCAGTTAGAACGGGGCCCAAACTGGAGCTGCGTATTCAAGTATACTTCTGATGATCGAACAATAAAGTATTTCAAGTTCATACACGTCGTTGAAATCGATTGTGTTGCGGAGGAGGAAACCAAGATTATTTATTATAATTAAATATATTTATTATTTATTATAATTAAACTCATCGAACATAAATGTTTAAATGAATAGGTTTAGTTACAAACAAATTAGTAAAACAATTTGGACTGACGAATTCGACGAATAAATCGGCTGGATGATTCTTCGAACTGATGCAGGTGCTCAGCATCCTGAAACATACGCATCATTGCACTGAGTGGTTCATTGTAGCCATACGATGTTTGGTGGATTTGATGTGACAGCAACGAATTATATCGCAGATTTCATGATGGGGCACTGAGGTTTATCATTCTTAGAAGATTTGGCGATTGAACTTCTCCATTAATAATCTTAACAACGAAAGAAGCCTGTTGAGTCTTTCGACGACATTCGAGGGTTTCGAGGCCCAAAAGCTGACACCGATCTGAATATGCTGGAAGATCTTCGGGATGACGCCAAGGCAGGTGTCGCAAGGCGAATCTGACAAACCGCTTCTGTACACGTTCAATCTTCAAAATCCAACTTAGTTGATACGGAGCCCAAACTACAGCAGCATGCTCAGTTATAGATCTGACGAGGGCGCAGTACAGTGATTTCAAGCACAAAGGATCTTTGAATTCACGTGACACTTTGGTGATGAAGCCGAGCTGACGATTCGCTTTGTTGATAACTGAAGAGCGTTGACTGTTGAAAGTAAGCTGCGCATCGAGAATCACGCCAAGATCATTCACTTCAAAGACCTTTTCCAAAAATTGGCTGCCGATACTATAGTCATAAGGGATCGGTGTTTTATTCCGATGAAAAGTTATCACAGAGCATTTTGAAACACTGACTGTAAGTTTGTTCTGTCTACACCATTCACCAAAGTGGTTCAGCAGAGATCGGAGGCGAATGCAATCAGCAGTACATTCCACTGGCAGAAATATTTTAAGGTCATCAGCGTAACCAATTTTCGTTCCGTCTTCTAGGCTTGTAATCGAATCGTTAAAAAATAGCGCAAATAATAATGACCCCAAATTACTCCCTTGAGGGACGCCAGATCGATTGGTAAAAGGATATGAAATGCTAGTGCCGTACTTGGTCCTTATGCAGCGCTCGGTAAGAAAGGATTTCAGCCAAGCAATCATGTTGTCATGAATGCCAAGCTTGGCAAGCTTAGCGAGCAAAATCTTATGGTCAATCGCGTCAAAAGCGGCTTTGATATCTGCATACACCGCATCGACTTGTTTTTTTTTATTTTCCAACTGATTGAAGCAAAACGACGTGTATTCTATGAAGTTAGTACTCCCCTATCTACCAGGCATGAAACCATGCTGTTCAGGTGCGATGTACTTCGATGAAGCGCGTAAAAGGGTTTGACCAACAATTATTTCAAAGTGCTTAGACTCGCAGACAAACCACGATATTGCTTAACGTCTCGACGATCGCCATTTTTATACACCGGAAACATAAACGAATTTTTCCATTTGTCTAGAAATTTTCTTTGCTGGAATGATCTGTTGTAGATTTTAGCCAGAGGCAAGGAAAGAGCTTCGATGCAGCGACGATAGATAACAGCTGGAATCCCATCAGGTCCAGGAGCAAATGAGCTTTTAAGCTTTTTCGCAGAGCGCTCAATAAGATCTTGATTAATTCCAAAGTATCAAAAACATCGACAGGTACATGATTGATGGCTTCACTGCACTCACTTTCGGATGAAACGGTATTCAGAAAAACTGACTTGAAATGCTCTGCAAATAAGTTGCAACAGGTATCTGGGGCGTTACCGACAGCATCATTGTAGAAAACGGAAGTAGGTAAACAGCTCGTTTTACGTTTTGCGTTTACGAAAGTCCAAAAACTTCGCGGATTACTGCGTAAACTAGATTGTAAGCGTAGGACGTGGAGCTTATACAACGATGCGTTTAGTGGTTTAGTCTACGGTAAGCGTCGCTTGCTGCTTTGAACTGTTGTTGAGAATCCTCTGTTCGATTTTTTCTCAGTCTGCGAAGACAAGCATTTTTTTCCCGTCGTAGTTGCCGCAAGGTGGGCGTGCTCCAAGCGGTTGTCATAGGTGCTTTAAATCTGGGAACGTGCGAATTCAACCAGGTACAGATCAAGTTGAAGAACGATTCTGTCATATCATCAACTGATGAGTCTCCGAAAACTGCATCCCAGTCAACACTGTTCAAGTGTTGAAAGAGCAACGAAAAGTCCGTTTTCCGGAAATTTAAAGGCCATATCCTAGGTTCGGAGGTATTTCGAGAACCGTAATTGGAAGACATAGCAGCAGGTAATTCGAAGACGATAGGTGGGTGATGCGAGTCTGTTGGTACGAGCACATCGGGAGCATTTCTAATTGCAATAAGTTCCTCACTAGAGCCAAAAACAAGATCCAGTACCCGTCCGAGATGATTGCTGATAGCGTTGAACTGATTAAGATTGAGCGAATTCATTCCATCGAACAATGAGGCGGCGGAAGCTGATAGGTGTAACATTTAAGAGTTTCGCACCTGCATCAATCGCCTCCCACAACAAACAAGGTTGGTTGTAATCGCCACATACCAAGACGGACGAAAGATTAGCGTAAACCTTGGCGGTTATTGTAGTGTTATGCGTGTGAAATCTTATCCGGCTATTGAAGGTAACACCGAGTTCTTTAATTGTGTCAATAGTTTTCAAGAAAGCATCAAATGATGCAGTTCAGCTATGATGTAATTTGTCGGAAAAGCTTTAGGTCGTCTGCTTTAAATAGTTTATGCAACGTTAACATGTCACACAAATCACTGACGAACAGTATGAATATTTACGGTTCAAGATGACTGCCATGAGGAACACCGGAGGGTATCAAAAATTTCGAAGAGCAGAAAGATTTTACTCTGACATAGGCCAAGTAGGAGTTCAAAAACGAGTCACTTAGTTATCCGAT
Source organism: Uranotaenia lowii (assembly GCF_029784155.1). Lineage (NCBI taxonomy): Eukaryota > Metazoa > Arthropoda > Insecta > Diptera > Culicidae > Uranotaenia > Uranotaenia lowii. The sequence continues at coordinate 226,101,904 of NC_073692.1, forward strand.
CAGAAAATCCAAGGTGTCAAAGTTTGTCTATTACCAGTGTGTGAGGAACGCGGTCAAAAGCTTTGGAGAAATCGATGTATACAGTGTGTACTTACTGAGGTTTTTCCTGATGTTTTATCCCACAAGGGCTACAAGGGCATTGTAGACGTTAACATCAGATAGTGTAAGAGTAGGTACAAGAATATTGTATGACGGTAAAGATTCTGAATTCAGCCAACAGGTTAGCGGAGCCAGTGAACGTTTCAGCTGTCTTGCTGGCAATGTCATATCAACTGGGACCCTGCAGTAGTTTTTGCGATTACGGATATATGACCAAAAAGCCACGGGATACGTTTTAAGCTAGCTTTGAGTGCAGTTTACGTACTCACGAAAGAAGCCATCCTGAATGAGTTAGTAGTCTTCTTCGACATCTAATAGAACAGACCTATCTACGTTAGACCTTGAACGGAACAAACGCCTTCTTGCTTTCTTTAAGCGGCTCCGAAATAGCTAAAGATGTGGATTTCACCTTGGCTTGCGATTGTTAGATTCATTTTCAGGAGCTATTTTTGAAACAACTGTATCCAACCTATCTACCTAAGGGTCCGGCGCCGATTGACCGACACATAGGGCTGAGATAACCAGATCGCAACTGCTGGCGATCCGGAGCCAACGTCTTCACTTGCTGCCAGCCAATGTTTTCGTCAACTGTGCATATTTCAGCGACTAAGTCTTCTATTTATTAATTGCTCTTTTATTTTTCAATTCTGGTTGTTTTTTTTTTTTTTTTGTAATTTCTTTATTTGAAACGGCTCATACCTTTAGGCTTTAAGGAGCCAAACTCGTTTTGTTTGATTACAATTGTGTACTTAGATCTAGTTCACTTTTTTTTTTGAAGAAAAAGAAAGATAGAAAGGGAAATATGAAAATAAAGAGAATTATAGTCGAAGATCGATAGCTTTTAGGAAAAGGTATATCTCGAACATATAGTCCAAGTCCATCATACCTAATACATCCCTCACTGGAACGTCGGGTGGTTTTCCTCGGGCCCGAAGGGAATCTATAAAGTTCGCTCTGGCGAATAGGTGGTCCTCACACGACCAAACAATATGCTCGATGTCATGGTAACCTAGACCACATCCGCATAAATTGCTGCCAGCAATATTTAAACGATAGAGTACCGCATTCATGGAATAATGATTGGACATGAGACGGGAAAATATACGAATAAAATCCCGAGTCAGGTTCAATCTATTAAACCAGGGTTTAAGGCTTACCTTTGGGATAATCGAGTGGAACCACCGACCCAACTCATCCTCGTCCCATCTACGCTGCCAGTTGACAAGAGAGTTTCTTCGAGCCAAGAAGTAAAATTCGTTGAATACGATTTCACGCTGGTAAATGTTGCCTTCCATCGCACCCACTTTTGCAAGGGAATCTGCCCTCTCATTGCCTGCTATAGAGCAATGTGAGGGGACCCAGATAAAGGTGATAGAAAAGCAACGTCTTGATAAAGTGGTCAATATATCTCGTATCATTTCGAGGAAGTACGGCGTGAATTTTCCTGGTTTTATAGAGCGGATTGCTTCAACAGAGCTGAGACTATCAGTTATAATATAGTAGTGTTCAATAGGTCGTGTGGCGATACTATTCAAAGCCCAGTGAATAGCTGCTAACTCTGCAACATATACAGAGCATGGTGACTGGAGACTGTGAGATGCGCTGGATATTTCGTTGAACACTCCAAATCCTGTTGTTTCCTCTATAAGTGATCCATCGGTAAAGTACATTTTATCAGCATCGACGTGTCTATATTTAGCTTCGAAAATTCTTGGAATCAGAAGAGGACGATGCGGATCCGGGATTCCACGAATTTCCTGCTGCATAGACAAATCAAACTGGACAGAAGAATGATCGTAGTCTGGGCTACAAACACGAGTTGGAGAATACGAAGAAGGGTTTACCTGCATTGACATGAGGATATGGTATATAGACATAAATCTGGTTTGAACATTTTGCTCAAGTAACCTTTCGAAATTTACAATCACCAATGGATTCATGACCTCACACCTGATGAGGAACCGAAGTGATAGTAAATTGAATCGATCTTTCAAAGGGAGTATTCCTGCCAAAACTTCAAGACTCATGTTGTGTGTTGAGGGCATACAGCCCAAAGCGATACGGAGACAACGGTATTGGATACGCTCTAGTTTGATGAGGTGAGTTTTGGCAGCTGACTGGAAACAGAAGCTACCATATTCCATAACGGATAGAATAGTTGTTCGATACAATTTGATAAGATCTTCTGGATGGGCTCCCCACCAGGTGCCAGTAATTGATCGGAGAAAATTGATTCTTTGTTGGCATTTTCCTTTCAGATACTCAATGTGGGCTCTCCAGGTACACTTGGAATCAAACCAAACCCCAAGATACTTGAAACTCCTCGATTGAGTGATCGTTCTGCCTAGGAGTTGAAGCTTAGGTTGAGCAGGTCTACGTTTCTTAGAGAAAACAACCATTTCCGTTTTCTGAGGGGAAAACTCAATCCCAAGCCCCAAAGCCCAGGAAGACAATCTGTCTAAAGTATCTTGTAAAGGCCTGTGCAGATGAGACTCAGTAGATCCTGTGACAGACACTACTCCGTCATCTGCAAGTTGTCTTAGAGTGCAGCCTTCAGAGAGACAGCTGTCGATGTCACTCACATAAAAGTTGTACAAAAGTGGACTCAAACATGAACCCTGTGGGAGGCCCATGTAAGATGTTCTTCTAACTGCAAAATCTCCGTGAGCAAAGTTCAAATGTTTCTCACAAAGTAAGCTGTATAAGATGTTGTTCAATAGAGGAGGCAGACCCCGGGAGTGCAACTTGTCTGACAAAACCTCTATTGAGACTGCATCAAAAGCTCCCTTTATGTCTAGAAACACTGAAGCCATTTGCTCACGTTTTGCGTACGCCATTTGTATCTCTGAAGATAGCAAAGCAAGACAATCGTTTGTCCCTTTGCCCCTTCGAAACCCAAATTGAGTATCTGAAAGGAGACCATTTGTTTCCACCCATTTGTCCAAACGAAACAATATCATTTTCTCCATCAACTTGCGTATACAAGACAACATCGCTATTGGACGGTACGAATTGGGATCAGACGCTGGTTTTCCGGGCTTTTGGATAGCAATGACTCTCACTTGTCTCCAATCCTGGGGAACAATGTTGTGCTCCAAGAATTGATTAAATAAATTTAACAAGCGAAATTTGGCAGCATCCGGAAGGTTTTTCAACAAGTTAAATTTAATATTATCAATTCCCGGAGCTGAATTGTTGCAAGAAAGGAGAGAAAGTGAAAATTCGACCATTGAAAAGCTGGAATCCAGACCACATCTTTCTGGAGGCACGTTCCGGATTATTTTTTGCACAGGTGTAGAATCTGGACAGACTTTTCGTGCGAAGTTAAATATCCATCTTTGTGAATATTCCTCACTTTCATTCGTAGATGAACGATTACGCATGCTTCGTGCGACTTTCCATAAGGTACTCAAGGATGTTTCCCGTGATAAACCACCCACAAAATTCCTCCAATACGCTTTCTTTTTCCCTTTGATCAGTTTTTTGAACTGATTTTCAAGGGAAACATATGCATCAAAAAGGACGAGGGTTCCATGTTTTCGAAAATCTTTGAATGCTTTTGACTTGTCCTTATAAAGCTTGGAACACTGCTGGTCCCACCACGGGTTTGGGGGCCTTCGAGGAACTGATGAATGTGGGATGGGTTTTGTTTGTGCGCAAAGGGCACTTTCATGTATCAGACGAGAAAGAAAGTGGTACTCTTCTAAAGGAGGTAAAATATTCATAGAATCGATGGCTGTTGTTATTTCGTCCGAATATTTTTTCCAGTCGATGTGTCTTGTAAGGTCATATTCCATATTTGTTGAATTCGAATTGCTGGCCCCATTGGTGATTGTAATTTTGATTGGCAAGTGATCACTACCATTGGGATCAGGGATTACCTTCCACTGGCAATCCAATGATAGTGAATTTGAGCAGAGGGAGAGGTCAATTGCACTTGGTCTTGCAGGAGGTTTAGGTACTCGTGTTTTTTCACCCGTGTTCAAAATTGTTAAATTGAAACTGTCACAGATGTCATAGATAAGAGTAGAACGACAATCGTCAATTTGTTCTCCCCAGACAGTTCCATGCGAATTGAAATCACCCAGGATCAACCTTGGTTCAGGCAAAACTGAACACAGGTCCTCTAGGTGACTTTGATTCACTGCTACTCTCTGAGGCCAGTACAAACTGACAACGCATAAGTCCCTACCTCTTATAGTTGTATGACATGCAACAGCTTCAATTCCTCCTGATAAAGGGAGGTCGATTCTATAGAAGGAATGGCGCTTGCTGATCCCCAAAAGCACCCCTCCATAAGAATCGTCGCGGTCTAGACGTATGACATTAAAATCGTGGAATGAGACGTTAGATTGAGAAGAAAGCCAAGTTTCGGACAACGTAAAAATATCGCAACTAGTTTCATGAAGAAGAAATTTGAACGGATCCAGTTTAGGGATAATACTACGACAATTCCACTGTAGAACAGTGATATCTCTGACCTCTCGGCGTAAATTAGCCATCGAGAGAGACAAACACTGAAAGGAGGGGCCAAGTTTGCATCAATTGCTTCAAAAATGTCTTTACTACAGGAAGCATTGTTGTAACAATGCCTCTGATGGATTCCGCTACATTAAAACACGTAAAAATTCCATTTAGAATATCGGACAGTTTAAAAAGCCCAGATTGGGTGGATGATTCTGGCGAAAGTTCTTTGGTGTTGTGGTTTTGCAAGGTTCCAGCCGATGTTGATTTGTTCTGTGGAGATTCTTTACCGCGGAAACCAGGAGGAACTTGATGTTCTTTGTTAACAACAGTCGGTTTTTTCTCAATCCTGTTTGGAGAGATAACAGCCGGAATTTTTGATGGTACTTTGGGAGAAAGCGCTTTAGTACGCTTTCGAGAGCATCCTACAGAGAGTTGTAATGGTTGTACTTCATCAGCCGTATCTGTGTCATCATTATCAACTGGCAGCACAGAAAAAATGTTACCAGATTGAGATTGGGCCGGTGGAGAGGCGCTCTTCAGTATGGCGGCATAAGAACGTTTAGAACGCTCTTTTAAAGAGCGCCTCTGTTTATCCCAGCTTGCCTGAAATGCCTCGCAAGAGGAGATATCATGAGGTGAGCCCCCGCAATAGATACATTTCTGTTCTACTGCTGAGCATGCTCCTTCCTCATGATTCTCCCCACAATGCAAGCATCGCTTCTTGTTGGAGCAATGCGAAGCAGTATGCCCCAACTTGATGCAATTCTTGCATTGCATTGGGCGAGGCACATAAAGGCGTACTGGAAGCCTTAAAATTCCATCAATCAAGATGTAATGAGGGAGGGCTGTTCCCGCGAATGTTACCCGAATCGAGGCTGAAGGCTTATACTTTGTAACGCCATCAACGACGAAGGCAGTCATGAGTTGGCGACAATCCAAGATTTCGACCGAAGTCGAATCAAGGCTCTTAAACTTGCCAACGCCGTGAGCCTTAACGTATTCAGCCTCCAGACTCGATTCGGTGATCACACCTTCGATCTCTACATCTCGAGACGGAATATAGAGCTGATACTCCAAATTAAAAAAATTGCTTGCAAGAATACCGTTTGCGGCCTTCCGGTCGCCCACAACAACGCGCATTTTGTTTGGCCTTACTTTAGTCACACTGGTAACGGAGGGCCACCTAGCCAGATCTTTAGTGATCTGCACTACATTTAGAGGTTTTCCGTTAGTTTTGGGCCGGATAAAAACCACCCACGGCCCAGAAGAGGATGAATTATTCGGATAAACTCGGAGTCGGGTTGTCTTTTTCGCAGCTGCAGATGGCGTAGAAAGTTCAACTGACGGAGAAAGATGACCATCTGAAGGACCAGCCACAGCTGAATCCTCCAGATGCTCCTCATAATTCTGGTTGTTTGTACATGTTTCTTAGACTTCAAAGAATGGGACAACAGCAAGGATCATCTAATCATCTTTGGATCTGCTCAGTTCACGCACTTTTCCGTTGATTCCTCGCATTAAGTTTTGCACAACGGTTGCATCGATGGTTTTGCTTACATTTATCCAGTCCTTCTTGAACTGATTGATGTCAAAACCTCCATGGTCCTTCTTCAGCAGTTTCCCTTTCATCAGGGACCAATACCTTTCGATAGGCCGGATCTCTGGGCAATTTGGAGGATTCATCGCTTTTGCCACGAAATTGACTTCCATCTCTCGATACCACTTCAAGACTGAACGCGTGTAGTGGCATGATGCAAGATCTGGCCAAAATAGTGTCTGACCTTTATGCTTCTGGATGAGTGGCAAAATACGCTTTTGAAGACATTCAAACCGATATATTTCGGCGTTCATGTTCCCGAAAGTGAAAAAAGGTGATGACTTCATACCACATTGACAAATTCCTTGCCAAACCAGTACCTTCTTGCCAAATTTTTCACAAAAAATTGACTTCTCCGAGTTTGGGACATCCGTTCCTTGAGGCACAGTGTAGAATTGTGCACCTGGAAGAGTTTTGTAGTCCATTTTCACACATGTTTCATCATCCATAATAATGCACAAATTCTTCTTGCTCAAAACCTCATCGTAGATTACGCCGCCACGAGCTTCTGGGCCTGCCTCTTCTTCGATGTTCATCTGGACTCCAGTCAATCGCCTCTCTGCAAATCTCGTTTCCATCTTTCCGCAGCGTGTGCCCAATCCATCTCCACTTACGTTCCCCAATCTCGATTTCTAGCACCCTTTGATGCCACCGGCGATGTAGCTCCTGTAACAGTGATGTTAAAACTTGGTTTAATTAACAACTCTAAACCAATTCGGAAGAAAACACATGTAACAAACATTGCAAATATTTAATCAAATAAGAACCTCATTTGAACTTCGCTCGGTGTGGCAAATTGGGTCAACCAATGCGAACCACCCTGTTCTTGACAACCTTCAAGGAAATGACAACTCCTAGCAAACAACCCGGCGCATTTCGAACAAGGTGCGGTGACAGTTCTTTTTCGTGTCAGCAGTCGTACGAGCAGGACGTACGCCGCCGAGTTTTGAGCAAGGCCAAGGAGATTGAGGCAAACAAAGCCCACGTGGAACCTGAAATTAAGAGCCGGAAAAGAGCCCCTGCAAAGGGTAAGAAAATTAAATTTCTAGGCTGAGCTCCACCTCCTAACGACGAATCGCCGAAGGGCTTTTTTCTTTCGTTCTTTCTCGGAGTTTCAACGGTGCAGAAATGTGGACGGTGTCGCGTGGCAGGCGGAACAACAAACGCCGTTTGTGGAAGGCATTTCTGGAACCGTCAGGATGTCCGGGGCCCCATGATCTTCGACAGAAAACCATCAGAACCAGGATCTTCCGAAGTGTCGCGTGTTGCCCGGGAATTTCAGCAACACATCAAACGAGTGGAATGTGCATTCGAGTTCGGATCAATCCCAGGAACATGGAGGAGCGGCTGCCATCGAGTGGAATCGATGGGTGCCGCTGGGCATTGATGGTAGCGGCTACGACAACTGGTGATGAGATGCTGCAACGACCGTGGAGGAAAGTGACAAGGCGGCTGGGCCGTTCGTTCCGGAAACCACTTTCATTTCTTTTGGTGGCGGAAACGAGGGTTGGTCACACGATGACCGAAATATTCCGAGAGCGTCGTCGTTGTCGAGAAAACGTAGGCTACATGTAAGTGAAAAATCTTAGAAGTTACACTTTGTGAAAACATTTGTCGACAGTGGGCCATCGGTGGCAAAGAACAATAAATTTGATTATAGTTTGTTGCAAAATTAACATGTAAAATTTCGTTATGTGGTGTTATTTGGAAAATATTCACACTTCCCATTTCTAGCTGAATATGAGCTAGCCGGAGCAAGTAAGAAAAAGAAGACATTCCTTTTTCTTAGCCAAACACATTTTTTATTGTCATACTCCTCATTCGAGATCCAGTTGCTACCAAGCGCGGATGATATTCCGCTGGCAGCGGCTTACAAATACTTGCAGTTTTCGCGTCGTTACCGCATATGTGCACCAAGTTTCGCACCCGTACAGCAGTACAGATTTAACGTTAGAGTTGAAGATTCGTAGAGAGATCTTGCGTGACCGCCAGATGTTTCGGAGACTCGCAAACGCAAATCGTGCCTTCCGGGTTTCTATGTCCTTCCTGGTACCACCATCAGGCGTTATCTGGCTACCGAGATACTGGAAGCACTCCACTTTCTCAACTTGTTGCCCAGCTACCATGAAACTGGATTTCTTGTGTTGATCTCCAACGACTTGGTCTTTCCGACATTGACTTTCAGACCTGCTGCCTTGGAACTTTCGGTGAGGTCGTCGAGTTTGCTCTGCATATCCGGTTGTGTTTGGGCGAGCAAAACAATATCGTCAGCCAGATCAAGGTCGTTCAGTTGCTCCATTGTTGAAGGATTCCACGGCAATCCTCGGTTCGGTGCACAGTCGATCGATCCAGTCAGAATCTCATCCATTACGATGAGAAAAAGTAGTGGTGATAAGACACATCCTTGTCTCACACCAGCAGTTACCGGAATTGGTTCTAACAAGACACCATCGTGCAAGACCTTGCAGGAAAATGCCTCGTATTGTGCTCCGATGAGATGGACTAGTTTCTCCGGGACCCTGTTCGTAGCGTTGTGATATGGTCCACACATGATCGTCCGGATCGGAATCCAGCTTGATGCCGCCGGAGTGTAGCGTCGATTTTCTCCTGGATCCTGTTCAGGATCACTTTGCAGAGTACTTTGAGGGTTGTACAAATCAACGTTATGCCTCGCCAGTTACCGCACTCTGTCAATTCTCCTTTCTTTGGGACCTTTACGAGGATACCCTGCATTCAGTCGGCCGGGAATGTTGCAGTATCCCAGATGTCAGCGAAAAGACGGTGCAACATTTGTGCTGACAGGGCAGGGTCGGCTTTCTGCATTTCAGCAGGGATGCAATCGATCCCAGGTGCTTTGTTGGATTTCATGTTTTTGATTGCCGCTTGTATTTCAGCCAGCGAGGGCGCTTCCGAGTTGACGCTATTTATGCGGCTTACTGTTATCGCATCGAGCTGCGGGTTCTGTTGGCCACTGCTATTCCTTATTAGTATTGGCCGTAGAAAGAACAACTACTTTGGTTTGATAGTTTACAAAGAATGAATTTTTATTTCTCTCTTACTTTTTTATACTATTTTAAATCTAGTAAACGATTGCTTTGATCGATTATAATTATTTAAATGGAACAACACGCCTGCTACTTCCGACACTCCTCCTCGAGTTGATCCGATTTAATTCCGATCTCTCCACGCAGCTTCTCCAGACGAACTCGTTGCAATGGTTTGGTCAGGATATCAGCAAGCATGTTTTCGGTAGGACAATATTCCAAATTGATCAGCTTCTTTTCTTGCAGATCTCGAACGAAGAAAAATCGCGTTTCGATGTGCTTGGTTCTCCTCTCAAGGCGATCACTTCCAACCATCTTGATGGTACTCTGGTTGTCCTCGTATACGGTGGTTGGATCCTCAGTAGCCTCGCCAATTTCCCGTACAAGTCGCTGCAACCAGATGAGTTCTTGGCATCCTTCGGCCAACGCGATGAATTCAGCTTCTGTTGAACTCAAGGAAACGCAGGTTTGTTTCCGTGAGCCCCATGCAACTGCACCTCCACCGAAGAGAATTAGAAAGCCAGAATTCGACTTCCTGTCACGGCAATCTCCAGCCCAGTCGGCGTCGACGAACATCTTGAGATCAGCCTTCGATCCTCCGAGCTGAAGATGATGACCCTTTGTTGCGAACAAGTAACGCAAGACTCGCTTTGCTTCAGTCCAGTCTTGCTGAGTGGGACAACTTGATTTCTGGGCCAAGATTGAAACGCTTACCGCTATGTCAGGACGAGTATGAACGGCGATGTACAGTAGACCACCGATCAAACTTAAATACTGTTGATTGTTCTCCAGTTTGTCCTGCTCCTCCTTCTGCTGTAGATAGCCGACATCCAGGGGCACTTTAGACGGCTTGGCGCTTTCCAAACCGAAACGGTTCGTGAGTTTCCGGATGTATACTTCCTGGTTCAGTCTGTATCCGGTTTCAGTTTTCGTTACCTCGATCCCAAGGAATTGCCGAACTTCGCCAAGATCCACGACGACGAAATTACTTTGAAGTAATTTGAAGATGGTTTGGAATTCCTTTTCGGTTGGGGTGACGATAATCATATCATCCACGTAAACTAGGATGAATTCTCGATTACCATTCCGCATGTATAGGCACGGATCGGACTTGGACGGCTTGAACCCCATCGCCTTGAAGACTTCGTCGACCTTCTGGTTCCAGACTCGTGCGGATTGCTTCAGGCCATATAAGCTCCTCCTTAAACGGCATACGGAACGTTCGTCTCCGCTGTGATAACCTTCTGGCTGGCGCATGTAGATGGTTTCTTCCAGATGCCCGTTCAGGTACGCTGTCTTCACATCGACGTGATGAACTTGGAAACCGCGGCGGCTGGCCACAGTCAAAAGTGTGCGAAATGTCACCTGTTTCGCAACCGGGGCAAACACCTCGTCGTAGTCAACGCCGAACTTTTGCGTGAAGCCCTGTGCAACTATCCTCGCCTTGTGCCGCACAATGTTGCCTTTTTCGTCCTCCTTGGTCTTGAACAGCCACTTTGAACCAATCGCCCTTTTGCCAGGGGGTAACTCGACAAGGTCCCACGTCTGGTTGTCGAGTAAAGCTTGAAACTCTTCGTCCATCGCCTTTCGCCAGAGATGAGCATCGCTGCCACGCAATGCCTCCGCCGGGGTTCGCGGATCGCTCGATGTTTTCGGTTTCGCACGGCCGGTGCTAACCTTTAGACCTTGACGGCTGCTACTTGGACCATCATTGGAAGCGGGTGGTACTGAAAAATTGTGATGCGGAAAGCCATTGTTCGGTAACACAAAGTCATGGTACTTGCCTGGAATAGTGCGCTCCCTTCCGCTGCGCCTCGACACCTGTGACAAAGGTGGATATGAGTTTTGTTGCGGGGGGAGCGCCGTGATGGTCACGTCACCAACTGCTTCATCAGACAAATCGCTGCTGCTAATTTCATCCACCTCCGAAAAATACTGAGACACGTCTGACTCAGATTCGTTCTCCAGCTCGACCACGGGATTGTGTGCGGCCTCAACCACACTGTCTCCTGCATCAGGTATCGGTAAGCTGTCTTGGAAATCCAGACTGACGAACGTTCGGACTTTCGGTTGATGGCTTGCTGCAGGTACCATTGGCTGCTGATTTGAGTACTCCGGCTCGCTAATTATCGTCACATCTCGACACTTGACCACGTCGTTTGTCATCGGATTGTACAAAAGGTATGTCTTGGTTTCCGTTTCGAATCCGACGAGAACTGCTTCAAACGCTTTCGGATCCCATTTTTGCCTTCGCTGCTTGGGCACGTGCGCCATCACTTTCGAACCAAAAACACGGACGTGGGACAAATTTGGCTTTCGCCCACTCCATGCTTCCTCGGGTGTTACTGTTTGCCCCTTGGTTGGCGAACGATTCGATAGGTACGTCGCTGCCCCAACTGCCTCAGCCCAGAACTGCTTCGGTAGGTTTGCCTCAAACAAGAGACATCTGGCCTTCTCGACGATTGTACGGTTGAGTCTCTCCGCAAGCCCATTCTGTTCGGGGGTGTAACTTGCTGTCGTCTGGTGCCTTATGCCGAGCTCTCTCAATCGCCCTTGGAATAACCTGTTGATATACTCTTTTCCGTTATCAGTACGAATTACCTTTATCTTCCGACCAGTTTGACGTTCAGCTTGGTTGCAGTAATCGTTGAATGCCCTTAGCACCTCGGAATCGGTTTTCTTCTCCAGGAAATAGATCACCGCCCGCCTCGTCTTGTCGTCGGTGAAAGATATGTAGTACCGATGTCCGCCGATGGATGGCACCTCCATCGGCCCGCAAATATCGGAGTGCACAATTTCCAGGACCTCATTGGCGCGACTCCCCTTCTTCGGAAAAGGTAATCGCTGTTGCTTACCCATACAGCAAACTTCGCACGATTCAGCTTCTTCATCCGTGAAATGGATTCCGGATGCAAGACCACTTTTCAGTTGCTTCAGGCTGCTTATGTTGAGATGGCCCATCCTTCTGTGCCACGTTTTCTGGTCAGTTGAGGAAACTGAAACGGCTGCCATTTTTGTTCGCTCAGAAAATTTGAACAAACCACTTTGGACATCGTGCTCGCCGGTTGCTATGGTAACTCCCTCTGGATCGATGACTTTGACGCCTTCGTTTTGAAACAGAACCACGTGGCCGCGTCTCACAATTTGACTGACGGATAGCAAATTGCTCGACATTCCTGGGATGAATCTCACGTGATGTACGGATATTGGGGGACAATCCGGTGTACATTTTGCTGCTAGCTTCACTGTTCCGGTCAATACGATGTTCATGTTGGCGTTGTCGGCTGCCTTCACCACCCCGCTGGCTGGTCGCACGTCACTTAACACTTGCTGATCCTTGGTGAAATGTTCTGACGCACCAGAGTCAAAATACCAGCTGTTGTCGTTCACTCCGTCGTTGGTGGACAGCAATGTACAGAATGCGGAACTTTTCTTTGCACGACATTCCCTCGCCACGTGACCGTACTTGTTGCAAAATTTGCACTTCGGTCTGCTGCTGGACTGCTGCTCAGGTTTGGATTCAGCCTGCGCTTGCTTCGATTTCTGGGGAAAATTTTTCCTACCAACGAACGCCGTCTTCTCGGAGGGGGAGTGAATTTCTTGCAGAAGCTTGGTTTTAATACTGTCGCCAGTTATCGGAGTCCCTGAATTCTCGAGTGCCATTATCATGGGTCGGAATTTTTCGGGTAAACCGGCTAGTAAAAGCGTTCCTATCCACTCCTCGGTGATGTCGAAACCAACTCCCCTGAGTTGATGAGCTGTGGACACGATTTCGTTGACGTAGGTTTCCATGGTAACGGAATTTTCGAGACTCGTGGTAATTAATTTTCTCAGGAGCCCTACTCGCCGCGCCAGACCGTTGTCCTCGAAAGCTGCCTCCAGTTTCGCCCAGACTTCTTGAGCTGTCCTCGCTTCCTTAACGTGGACGTAATTTTCGGGTTCCAGCAGAAGGATGATTTTTGCACGCGCCTTGCGATCCTTCGCCGGATTCACCACTGGTCGGACACCGTCAGCATCTGGTTCAGCCTTCACCACCTCCCAGAGTTCTTCCAACTCCAGGAACGTTTCAACCGCAAACCTCCACGTGGCCCAATTGCTTCGCCCAGCCAAACGCTCGATGGATGGTAGGCTCGATAAATTCTGGACCGGACCGGTGTTGCTTCCTCCTGTGGTGGCCATTCTTCTAAACTTGCTGGGACCAAAACCTATTAGTATTGGCCGTAGAAAGAACAACTACTTTGGTTTGATAGTTTACAAAGAATGAATTTTTATTTCTCTCTTACTTTTTTATACTATTTTAAATCTAGTAAACGATTGCTTTGATCGATTATAATTATTTAAATGGAACAACACGCCTGCTACTTCCGACATTCCTGACTCGGAAGAGTTGTTCGAAGTGCTCAGTCCATCGTTTGAGCTGATCTGTTCGATCGATCAATAACTGACCTGTTCGTTTGTTGCGGACATCAAGGAGGCTCCTTCTCCATTTTCGAGTGATGCAGATGTTGCCAATTTGATTTCCTGTTCGGCCATCTTTGGATACCCAAGTGACCTTAGGTGCTGGTCGATGGGGGAAGAGCGACGAAGGGAATAACGCAATTCCAACACAAACCTTTGTAATCTCATATCTCATCAATTCATAATTGTCGGAACGGTATATACGTTTTTTCGACCTATCGTCAATTCGGCTTAACGTTCATTCGGTTTTACACCCTGTCGATGTAATGACCTCTTACACTTAGAGCAAGTTCACTCTTGTTAGGAAGAAGTGGTAGAAACTTTTACACTTATAGCACATTTTGAAAACTTGGCCAAGCAAAAACATTTTCAAGCTATGCAGTCTTCAAGTTTTTTAACAACACGTGTTCTGTTTTCGCATGCTGAGATGCAAAAATAGCTCGATTTCTATCACAAACGACTGGAATAGAAAAAAAAATTATGTAAAAAAATTCAACGCCCGAAGATCTTGAAAACATTCTTACATGGTAAAATTTTCAAACTGTGCTACAAGTGTCAATGTTTCTACCACTTTTTCCCAACACGAGTGAACTTGCTCTTAGTGTCCTATTCGTCCAGTGGATCATACGGCCCGTTTTTATAGTGATTTAAAAATACTAGATTTCACCACTAGGAGCGCTGTAGCACAATAAACAGTGCACCCAGATACAGGCATGCATTTTCTCTATGGGGAATCTCCGCGGAGCGGGTTTTTTTTATTCTCCGTGGAGTTTCTCTGCATATCACCACGGAGATGTTTTCCAAGCACCACTGAAGATACCATTGAATTCAACACCAACGAGCGTGGAAGTGAGAGCTCTTATGTTCACCACATTCACCACCGAGAAACTCGATCGTCACACTGGAGCGCTAGAGAGATACGGACACGCTGCTCGTTTGCATATTCACTTTAGTGCGAAGCTTTGGATCGAGAAGGATTAATAGATTGTTTGAAAATGGCAGAAAAAAAACGGCAAGGAGAAATTCTCCGAGATTTTTTTGAATCGAAGCGGATTCGAGTGAACGATGGTTTGGAAAAAACAGTCATGAATTGTTTGTTGTGTGGTGATGGTGAAACACATTTGAAAACGGATACGGTTTTCAATTTGAAACGCCATCTTGTGAATAAGCACCGAGAAATAGCAGTGGAAAATGGGTTGATTCCAGGATCGAGCTCGGCACAAGTTACTCCGGCATCAAAGAAAAAACGGGTTAAGGCAGAAACACAATACAGCGTCGGTCGTCGCGTCACGTCAGCGGCCAACGCTTTCGATAAGTACTAAAACGCGGACGCGACGCACCCGACGATTTTTGCATCACAATTCAGCGTCAAGAGACATCTAAGATGTCTCTTGACGCTGAATTGTGATGCAAAAATCGTCGGGTGCGTCGCGTCCGCGTTTTAGTACTTATCGACAGCGTTGACCGCTGACGTGACGCGACGACCGACGCTGTATTGTGTTTCTGCCTTTAATGTTTCATACGACCGGAATGAATATTTGCGATCGATGGTTCAATGGGTGACGGAATGCAGCATTCCGCTCAATTTTTTTTCCAAGAAATGCGTCCGAAAAATTTTGCATCCCATCGAGCAGGCTTTAGATTTTCCGCAAGTAAACCGTGCAAACATTCACTTTTTTTTGGAAGAGGCCGATAAAAAAACGAAAAAATTTATAGTGGAACTACTGCGTGGGCGGATGATTTCATTGAAAGCTGACCTTGCCTCGAGAAAAGGTCGAGTAATTTTAGGAATCAACTGCCAATATATTGCCAACGGAAAAATCAATGTTTTAACATTGGCAATGATTGAAAGATTCGAACGGAATACTGCTGAAAACCTAACAAGTGAGATGCTCCAGGTTTTAGAAAGATTTGATATCGATTTCCGTCAGGTTTATTCCATTACTACCGACAATGGAAGCAACTTCATTAAAGCTGGTCAAATTTTAAATAAAAAAACTCCGAGACCTCGTGGAAGATGATGACAATGAGGAAGAAGAAAACTGGCAGTATGATGACAACTTATCTGATACGGAAGATATTGAGAAAAACGAATATAACTGGAGTTGGTGAGTGTGTTTAATATAATGTTTGATAATATAAACGTTATTTATCCAATTTTATTTTTGTAGCGAGACTAACGACGATGCTCTTTCATCTTTTTCGGACGATTTTATTGAGCAGGAATCACAAGACGAATTGCCAATTATTAATCAACCGCAAATTTCTAGCGCAAGATGTGCTGCTCATGACGTGCAGCTATCGGTCAACGATGTTTTGAAAAAAACTTCACTTTCGTCCTTCCTGGCGAAGGTACGAAAGCTGGTCAAAATTCTTAAAGTGCAGCCGTATATCAACTCATTTCGAGTGAATAAAACCAAGTCGCTACCATTTTTGGACTGCGAAACAAGGTGGGGCTCATCACATCTAATGGTGCAACGAATTTTGGATCTGAAGGATTTTATCATATCCATTTTACCCGGCGATGTTATGAAAGTTTATAACATTTCGTTTTGGAGATCGGTCGAAAATTTTGTAACGTCAACCCAGCCTATATTTATCCTTACAAAGCGGGTCCAAGAAGAAAATTTGACATGCGGCACATTCTTCCTATATTGGAAAGAATGTGTCCTAGAATTGAACGAAATTGGAACCACGTTGGCGAAGCAACTGGAAGAATGCCTCCAAAAACGGAAACATATGTGGTTTGATAATCTTGCATTTACGGCTGCATTAAGGCAGAAACACAATACAGCGTCGGTCGTCGCGTCACGTCAGCGGTCAACGCTGTCGATAAGTACTAAAACGCGGACGCGACGCACCCGACGATTTTTGCATCATAATTCAGCGTCAAGAGACATCTAAGATGTCTCTTGACGCTGAATAGTGATGCAAAAATCGTTGGGTGCGTCGCGTCCGCGTTTTAGTACTTATCGACAGCGTTGACCGCTGACGTGACGCGACGACCGACGCTGTATTGTGTTTCTGCCTTTACTCGTCGATCCACGACTAAGTGATTTTCATCCACCAGTATTGTCTTTAGAACAAAAAGAGCTAGCAATCGTAAGTATTTGTCAAAAAATCAATAATATAAGAAATTGCTCCATAAACTATCAATTTTAGGGTCATCTCATGAAAACTTTCAAGACGATGATGGATCTTAATATGATAACCACTACACCGTTAGCAGTACCATCAACTTCAGGATGCTCAAACTTGACGCGTGTTGGAGCTTTACTGGTGACAAATCGACAGAATCAAGCTAACAACTTGAGCTTGAAAAACCGCATAAGTAAAGTGCAATTGGAGCATTCCCTTCCTCTGGATGCAGATATCATTGAATGGTGGGAAAACCAGAAAAAGAACGATAAAGAGCTCGCGATGCTTGCCCTAACAGCATTACAAATGCCATGTGCTCAAGTTTCAGTTGAAAGAAACTTTAACGGATTGGGACAAGTGTTGACCAAATTTCGAATGAAGCTTGGAGCCGTTCCTCTAGAAAACATATTGTTCGTCAAGTGCAACAAAGATATTCTCGAACGAATTGATTTTTCTAAAGATGATGAAGTTACAGATGAATAATTTTAAAACCTTCTTCTATTAAAATATCTTTTCTTTTTTTTTTTTAAATATTTCTAATAAAATATAAAATAACTCAAATCTTTGTTTTTAATGCCTTGAGACTAATGCCAAAGTATGTCACATAATTTGGTACTCTTAGGAAAACTATGTCATGAAAAAAAAATTAATTAAGTAATCCCGAAATTACTAAAAAAAATTTGCCAATAGACGTGCAATCAAAATGAAAATTTCGTAAACCTGCTGCAGTCATTGTTATAAATATGTGTACTGAATGAAACCACTTTTCAAATCCGGTTTTGAGTTACAGCTAACCAATCATTGTTGTGGCAATACTCTCCGGCATCGGAACCTTGCCATTAGCGCGAAGTATTGTTAGACCACCAATGTTGGCGCGTATTGACTCCCAGACTGAAAATTGATTATGTAGTATCTAATTGTCTGAATGTAACGTTTCAGATTTTTTGTTTTGTAGGTAGGTAGTGTACATTATTTCAAAATATTTCACGGTTCCTAACATTAGTTGATTGCAGGTCCAGACAAGTTATTATATTCAACATCGCACTGCTTGAAGCATCTTTTTCTACGATTCCATACTAAGCTCGAAAAGAGTGTTATTTGACGGTTCCACTCATTTAAAAAAAAACTTATAGCTGATTTTGAAGATTAACAAAAGTATCATGTACTTTCGATTATCAAAATGAATTATTTAATTTATTAAGCCAAATTTAACTACAAAATTAATAGTTTAATAATAGAATAAGGAACGTAAGCAGAAAAGTTTGTGCATATTTAAAAAAACACACAGTTGAATGAAAATCATATAACATGCACGATCAATATCAATTAAACTTCTCGATTTGTGTTAATGCTTCAATTGTTAAATTTTAGCAGAGAATGATTTGAAAGAACAAGACTCAAAAGGTGGTTTTGTGACGCGTAAGTTATTTGAACGATTTCCCTTAAAACATTGTTTGAGCAATGTCTGTAATGTCTGTCGGAGGGACCAAATACGGCTACTTACTTGAACAAGAAAGTTTCCTCCGGGACTCATTTGGGAGACAATGCACTCTTGAAAATTCACAATCCAGCAAAGTACGGGCTAGGAACCTAACATCGTTCTAACCGTTTAATGACACAGCATATTGATAACGGTTTTGGGAAACTTCTCCTAAGCAAGTAGCCTACAAACTGATTCCAACTTGATATTTGATGTGGGTATAATAATTCCATCTTGAAAGAATCCTCGGAACATTTTTTTCTGACGAATTTCGTTGAAACTTTTCCTAAAACAAAAAAATGATTAATTCCATTTACATTTAGTTTAAATGTAGCAAATAATGCAAGCAAAACTTATTAATCAAACTTTGACAAATTTATTGAGGAAGGTTGAATTCTATTTCTTGCTGAAGTAAATTTTTTCCACTCTAACGACAATTGTCTTCAGTTGCTACGATTGATAAAAAAAAGATTTAGTATCCATCAGATTACTAGATTCTTCCAAACTTATTCTACGGGGCGTTCGTAAATGTGATAGTAACCCGATCAGGAGGGAAAAACAAAATTATATCAAGATGAGATATTTTGATACGAATTTTTTTCTATCCAACTGAGTTATAATTCAGTACTCGTAGGATGTTAAAATATCTCAAATTATATCAGAAAATCTATACGATCATAGCTAAATTATATCAGTTTTTGATATGCTCCTTTCAAGATTATATCTCGTTCAGATACCATACCCAAGTAACAATTTAAGTTTTATTCCAACCTTAACAGTTCGCTTAAGACTATTTCCTAAAGCTACTTTATAAGCCAAAGCGCATTCTACGCTATTAGCACAACTACTTTAAAGTTAACATATGGCCAAAAGGGACCATTTTGTTAACGTTTTTAAAGCTAATTCTATACGCTATAATAAAACATCCAACAGAATAGTTTTATTCGACCTTATAGACATAGCTTTAAGAAACCTTTCAGAGCCCTCTTCAGACTATCAACAGCTCTTTTAAAACTACGTCGTGGAATCTGATAGGAATTTTACTGTGGGATCTGTGAAATCTGATAGGAATTTTACTGTGGCAGCTGTGGAATCTAATAGAAATTTTACTGTGGGAGTATTCTGTTCCATTTTTTCTCGTTTTATCACTTACCCTCCCAAGCATTTGATGATAGGTAAAGATTCCATTTAAAATATTTTAAAAATATTCTCATTCTCATTTTCAATATATCTAAGCAAGAAACTTCCTGCAACCTCAGATTTCTGGTGAAGTATATACGAAATAGCATCAAAACTTAAGCGCGCCTCAAAGAAAATCAAGGTTGACCATATTTTAAGCATTTTTTGAATTAAAAAATTATAATTAATGGAAAATATAAATTGGCTGAAATGATGCAATTTTTGTTTTACATTGAAATTCATCACCTATACAACAAATAGTACCGTCAACATTGTCAAATTGATGAAAATGTCTAGTTTTTAGTATTAAAGTATTATTTACAGCAACATGGCGTCAGTAATTTCGATTCAATTTCACAATCAACATGGCGTTCAGTAAATTAATATTGAAAATCTTAAGGCAGTTGTAAAACAGTGTTAAGATGGTTTTATGACGGTTAGAAAAATGTGGTAATAAAACAATTTCAATAAACAGTTTTCAAATGGTTTTAAGAGACCTTGAATCACAGCTTCGTTTGACGTTTCTCTAAATGGAATACACGCTCATGATGGATTTATCCATTTTTGAGAAAGAGAAGTTTTTCGCAATAAATGAAAACATTTCGATTTGTTGCTTGGCAAAAGGCATTCATGCAACTTTTTGTTTTGTTTCCTTTTGACTATGAGGATGGTCAATCATCTTTAAATAACAAATAGGTATTGCTATCAAATAATCTCATACTATTTTGGAATAGAACATTTTCTATCATCAAAACCCTGGCCTCAAAGCTAAATAAAAACCCGCATAAATGAGGATTATAACCAAATGATTTTTGAAGCGTAATAAAACGTTTAGCTAACGATTATTGAAATTGTAAAAGCATTGCCTGAATCGTGAATTCCGAAATGATTGAATTTTGAATTTGTAGTTAGATTATGTAAAACAGTTAAAAACTGTTAAAACAGTTGTATGGGAAAACAATTGGAAGCGATAAAACGATTCTTTAAAACGTCCTTCGGATGTTTTGCTTACTATTACCAGAACTGCCTTACACTTTAAATAACTCGTTATTTTCAATGATCGGCCAATGCTAGTGGTCTTCATTCTGAATACATCATCTGAAACTTGTTGAGGCTGATTTAGAATGAGCATTTTCGATTGTGATGAAACTCAATTTCTCCGTCTTTGCTGAGTTGAAGCCGGTTTCTGCAGTCTTCCAGAAATTTTCAAGGACGGTTTATCTGAAAATAATTTTGTTAGTTCTGGATTGGATGACGAAAATAAAGATCAACTTCGCATTGAGAGACAGAGATGGATAAATAAAACAAGTAGTTTAATAGGCGTATTTGTAAATGAATTTTCTAATACATTTATTCTTATCGAATCACAAAAACCGTTTATTCACAGTGGGCTTTTATTCGAACCCTGAGAATTGAGCGAATAATGATGTGGACTGATTTGCGGTTGTTTTGAAATTTGAATGCGGATACAACAAAGTTGTTTTTATTTTTAAGATGAATTTAGCTGTGTTAATTTATATCATTTTGATAGCACGTTTTTCTCAATTTTGAGTGATAATCCTTTCAAAACAGGTTATGCTATCTCAAAAAATGGTAAAAAAGTTTAAGCGTGTATACGTTCTTCTCGATTGTCAAATCATCTGTCACTTAGTTTTATCATGCCTACATCCAATGTTCCAATAAAACAGTTTTTCAACTTGGCTTGAACGCTAGTTTTCAAAGCGCATTGAGAGCATTATTAAAACCCTTACCAAAGCTCTAATAAAAACAGGAAAGTATGTGTTTTATTGAATCTTTAGCAATACTTTTGCAACTTTTTTACAACACTCTTAAGATAGTGTTTTATTCAAGTTTTAGCAAAACTTTCAGGGCTCTTTTAAAACACACGATAAATGAAGCATTTCCTATGTTACAATAAAACCGTTTTAAAAATGGGATGCCATCGAAAAGTCTTCATAAAACAATATTAAAACTCAAAAAAGCCAATTGGCTTGATCTGTGTTACTTGGGATAGTTTGATATAAGGGAGAACAAATCCTATCAAAATTATAACTTATCAAGATATGAATGCTTCGAGAAAAATTTCTAGTGGAATGTCAATAAACCATATTATTTGCTAAGACCATGTTCCATTTTTGGTTTCCCAAAAATCCGATCCAATTTTAATGATCTGTTGAGCGAAACTCATTAATGTACGGTTTGGGCCGTTGACTTCGATGTCCGTGTTTCAGAAAAAGTTGTACATATATCAAAATAAGATATTATCATTTTATTTTGGGACAACCCGAAAAAATTCTTTATCATTGAAAATTATCTCAACCCCATTCAAGTCTGTCAATCAGAATAAGATATAATTCAGATTGGAGAAACTTAAAATCAAACTTTTTCAGTACTTTATTATAACTGAAACAGATGTAAATATCTTGGTGAGATACGTTTGAGTTATTATTTTGATATGCTCTCCTGATCGGGAAATATAAAGTGATTTTTTGAATGAAAACCCAATTCTTTGGTAGATTACTTATTTGGCATCTAACAAAATAAAACGATCATCTGATGCATAATTTAAAACAGGGGTCAGCAACCTTTTGAACCAACGGGCCAAATTAAATTCTAAATCTTGTCGGCGGGCCGCACTTAAAGTAACTCTTTTTTCAATAATTAGCAGAGCTTTGCGTCTTTTTTATAATGCACGTCTTTAACATCAGAAATTCAACACGGCTTTTTAAATACCCGATATATATAAAATATACATCACTTATTTTTTGTCACTTTTAAATTCTCTCAATTTTTTGAAAGTACTTCTTGGCGAACATTCGTTCTTACAACATTTTTGTAAAAACCGATGGTACTATTCGTCATCCCTTCCATTTAAAAATCTTCTGGAGAATATCACAGTATTAACTAAGAGTGTGAAAAATATATATTGAAATAAATCCCCGTCTTATTAGCGTTGAACCTTGAATTGCTTATTGAAATTCTGGGATTTTATTTTTCACATTAACTCAAAGCCTAGATTTTTTTCCTCCAAACGGTAAAACACCGTTTTTCGAATTTAAATTGAGCAAGATTGTCTAAATCACAGATGAATGATCACTTATACATTTTTTAAGCAACTATCTTCAAAACAACTTTCTTAATTCTAGAATTCTACCCAGATTTTATAATTTTTAATTTTATTTAGTTATCATTGGGATAGGTTTTCTTAAACTATATTATGACTTTGGTAATGTGAAATGCGATTTACAAGTAAAAAAACTCAAACTATCGATGTTTGTTATAAATTTTCTATCAAATTTCTGAAAATAAGCATCATAGATTATCGCTAAAGACTCTTTGGGTCGAAAAACAGATTTTGAGTATCTTTTGATTTTTATTAAAAACTTTTTTTTTTATCAGTAACTTTGATGCCAGCTAATTCTATTGATAAGAATTTCAAAATCCCTTACCCATGCTTTATTATTGAACTTTTTTAATTTTCGTCAATATTCAGAAATTTTTTTTTTTCAAAAAGTTTTGGTTTATTTGTTTTTATCAGTAGGTATTCGAATACACACAAAACAAGCCTTTTTGTCGAATTGGATACAATAATTTAAAAAAAAATCTGCTGAGCATTTTTTAACCATACAACTTTATTTTTGCTTGAAACAAAAATAAATGACTTCACTAACGGATTTCGAAATTACTTTAATGTGTAGCTTCCGATTTTTAGCTGCTCTTCCTCACATTAATAGATTTTGTTTTTCAAAGTGGTAGGAGTTATTAATTTTATTAATTAGAAAAAAAGTTGCCTGAATAAGAAAAAAATCCAATATTTCGTTATGCCAATAAACAATATTGCATTTATGTCTTGAAAAGAACATAATAAATGCTTAAAATGCTAGAAGAAGGTTAACAATCTAAATGATTGTTGGAAAAATGTAGATAAGTGCATATGTGATCAAGTCATTTAAATTTTTCCAACGATCAATTGTAGAAAAATGTTAAGGCATAAAAATTTGAAAAAAGCTTCGCGGGCCGCACGAAAGGGTCTTGCGGGCCACATGCTGCCCGCGGGCCGCGTGTTGCTCATCCCTGATTTAAAACAATCAATTAACGAACGCCCCGTAAGAATGACTGAGTAATGGGTATATTGTCTTATGGCACGCTCCATTCGTTCGGCAGAACCAAGTCACCAAAAAAAAAAACGCAGGTGATTCTCGCCGGTGAGGAAATGTGCCAATCTACGGTGCTGCACGGTGCGAACATTAATGCTCTAATGTGAGAATCTGGTGGCGGTGAGAATTGAATTTAGCGTGTTCGATACTCGAGCACTTCGAGAGCAGATAGAGAGTGGTGAAAAACTAACAATCTCTCCGGAGAGTTGGTAGCAAAAAAAGTGCGGTGTTAAAATTCTCCGGCTCCGTAAAAACACCACGGAGAAAAGCATCCCTGCCCAGATATTACATGACAAAATTACCCTGCTTCCGATCATCAAAGCTGTGAATAATTTGAATCGTCTCAATTTTCGGCATAGCCAGAATCAGAAAAAAAATCCTTCCAAATTCATTCCTGGTCCCAACACGTTTGAAGAATAGCCACAGGAAGGATACCGCCCTTTGGGAAAGGGCTAAATTGTTTGCCGTATTTACCGTTTCTGTTCAGCATCCAGCTGGCAGGTCCAGAAAATTTAATCCTGCAGGATTTTCTATTTCTCTCCCTTGGAAAGCTCTTCCAAATCCAACAAGGGGCCTGGCTATTCGGTTGGCTGACTGGCCAAAGCACTTGATGTTTGTCTCCTCCTTGCTGCTGAAAGCTGGACTTGGATACCCTGGCTGGGAGGAATAATCCTCTCCGCTGGGGTTGACTGAAATCGTAAATGGGTTTCTTTGCGGGATGTCTCGTCTTGGGTTTTGGTTTATACATTTTTGTCCCTTTATCTTTTTCTACTTTTTATATCAAAGCAAGAAACTTGGCACAACAAAGCGTTATCCGATCCGTCATCCAGAACGAAAAAAAGTTGCCGGATCAGATGAATACTGATACCTTGGATACTTAGTAGCTACTGGCTGAAGTTCAAAGATTTTTTAATCCTGATGTGTGCTTTGTTTTGAATTTCTGGAAATGGCACAAGTGATCTCCGACAGAATGAGCAGTTGGAACAGCAGTTTGTAACGAAGTTTAGAAATGGTGTTCTATCCAAGATATTGGATTTTTCCAACGGAAAACTTAAAGTTGCGGCAAGTTGTTTCAGTTTAAAAATCTTGCCATATCTTTGTAAAAAAAAGTATTCTCATAATCTCGATTCTTGTTGATGCTTTCATCACGAAAAGGTATCATTTTACAGCGAACGGATTGTCGATTTGATGAATCGTCAATCGTGTTGAGGTAAAATGATACCTTTATTTTTTTTTTTTTTCAACGAAAACTGTGAAACGAGAATGGAAAAAGTTTCCACTCTCTGCAATGGAGCACAAAAAAGTGTTGGAAACAGAAGCGTAAAGCTTTCAAGATTTCGAAGAAAATGCTTACTGAACGGCTATTGTTATCGATTTCGGTGCGGGATTTTGTTGCTACAGATTCACCATCGAATGCTTTTATTTATTTATCAACCCACTTTTCCGCAATCCCTGTCGAGTGAAGGTTATATTTAGATTGCACTCGGTTGCTTTCGTTTTGGAAATTTCTACTTTTGTTTTTGAGTGTTAGAAAAACTTAACCTGAAACGGTTTTGTGATCATTTTGACCTTCAATGAGATGTAAAGGCCTATTCACACTTCTCATAAAAATTAACGGGGAAAATCTTATTTCATCAATAACTCAACAGCGTGACTTAACTTGATTTTGTAACATGGTGAAATCGTTTAGGAATGGTTGAAAAATGAAAATCAATCTGATCTTGTTGTTTAAACCCTACTAGAACTATTGTTATTACAATTCTTTCGCAATGATTAAAACTTTGTAATTTATTGACCAAATATGATTTTTTCACGTTCCGACCGTAAACATTTTGTTATTGGCTCATAAAACTGACTTGTGTGAAATTTCAAATTAATCGGACTAAATTTAGGGGAGCCTCAAAGCGCTTTAAATTCGAATTGATACCCTATAAAAAATAACCTCAAGGGGGCCAAAATGAACCGGGGGACATGATATGCTTATTTTAATGACTAATGTCATAAAATGCATTATACG
This sequence comes from Uranotaenia lowii, assembly GCF_029784155.1. NCBI lineage: Eukaryota > Metazoa > Arthropoda > Insecta > Diptera > Culicidae > Uranotaenia > Uranotaenia lowii. The sequence goes on from NC_073692.1 coordinate 226,127,540, forward strand.
TCCAGATTAGAAATTGACAAAAACCGAATGCTTGGGTTTTAATTTTTTTATTGAAATTTTTCTAAATAGATTTTGTCATTTTTCTAAAATTTTGTTATATTTGTCGTTTCTGATTTTTGATTTTAGTTGTGAGTTTTTGTCCATTTTGTATTTTTTTTTGTCATACAGCCATTTTGGTCATTTCTGTCATTTTTATAATTTTTTTCTTATTTTGTCATTTTTGCAATTTTTGCATTTTTTGCAATTTTTGTAGTTTTTGTAATTTATGTAATTTATGTAATTTTTGTAATTTTTGTAATTTTTGTAATTTTTGTAATTTTTGTAATTTTTGTAATTTTTGTAATTTTTGTAATTTTTGTAATTTTTGTAATTTTTGTAATTTTTGTAATTTTTGTAATTTTTGTAATTTTTGTAAATTTGTCAGTTTTGTAATTTTTGTAATAATTGTAATTATTGATTTTTGTCATTTTTGTAATTTTTGTTATTTTTGTAATTTTTGAGATTTTATTAAATTTTTGTAATTTTTGTGATATTTTAATTTTTGTAATTTTTGCAATTTTTGAATTCTTTGTATTTTTTTGGATTTTTTGTAATTTTTTTTATCTTTTTGTAATTTTTGTAATTTGTAAGTTTTGTCATTTTTGTAATTTTTGTATTTATTGTAATTTTTGTAATCTTTGTAATTTTTGAAATTTTTATAATTTTTGTAATTTTTGTCATTTTTGTCATTTTTGTCATTTTTGTCATTTTTTGTCATTTTTGTCATTTTTGTCATTTTTGTCATTTTTGTCATTTTTGTCATTTTTGTCATTTTTGTCATTTTTGTCATTTTTGTCATTTTTGTCATTTTTGTCATTTTTGTCATTTTTGTCATTTTTGTCATTTTTGTCATTTTTGTCATTTTTGTCATTTTTGTCATTTTTGTCATTTTTGTCATTTTTGTCATTTTTGTCATTTTTGTCATTTTTGTCATTTTTGTCATTTTTGTCATTTTTGTCATTTTTGTCATTTTTGTCATTTTTGTCATTTTTGTCATTTTTGTCATTTTTGTCATTTTTGTCATTTTTGTCATTTTTGTCATTTTTGTCATTTTTGTCATTTTTGTCATTTTTGTCATTTTTGTCATTTTTGTCATTTTTGTCATTTTTGTCATTTTTGTCATTTTTGTCATTTTTGTCATTTTTGTCATTTTTGTCATTTTTGTCATTTTTGTCATTTTTGTCATTTTTGTCATTTTTGTCATTTTTGTCATTTTTGTCATTTTTGTCATTTTTGTCATTTTTGTCATTTTTGTCAATTTTTTTTTTCATTTGTTATCATCTTTGTCATTTGTGTTTTTTATGTTATTTTCTTTTTTTTTTAATTTATCAATTTTTGTTATTTTTATCTTTCAGGTTCCATTTTAAGTGGTATTTTATGTTTCTATACATATATTCTAGTTTTTTGAGGAACTTAAAATTTTATAGTCGTGAGTTGGTATCTAAATTTCTGTTATCACTTAACTATTAGATATTTTTTCAATGGCATCTTTAAATATTTTGGCTAATGACATAACAGGTTAGAAGCTATTCGATTTTATTGGGATATAGTTTGTCCAATTTATTTTTTTTAAACCTTGTACGTTGCAGCTGTGACTTTTTGAACAAGAATACTCGAAGTAATCACAAACTAATTTCCGCCTAACCTCATTGTTGAACATATGAGACAATTCCTTGCTTGGAAAATAATCACAAATACACAAAACCAAGCAATTTGTCACTCCCCATTCATTATGGGCTACCCCGGGCTGCCATTACCCAATAACGTTTTTTGGTCGATGCAATTCGAATCCTGTGCTTCTGTTCAAAATAATGCTCACATTTTGTGGCCAGACAAAACAGCTCAACCATTAAACCACATCCCATAGAAAAACATACACACTCGCAAAAGCAAGCACCGAGCTCTTTATGGTGAATCTGGTGAAATGTTCATACGAAACACTCCCCGACAGCATCCCAGAATCAACTTCGTTCTCGTTGGGGCATCGGATGACAATGCTTTATTTTCGATTGCGGACGAATAAATTTCGAGAAGCACTCAATGAAAACACACTCCGTTCCCAATTTCCGGGTGTGCGAAATTTAGACAGCAACAACAGAGCTCCCAGGCACACTACCCATTAATGATTTGTGAAAATTGCAATACGTAGATACATGGTTTGGATGGAAAAACGATTCCTAGTTCCTATTTCAAACAACTTTCTCATTTTGTGGAAGATCGAAAAGGATGAGAGTTTCAAGCCTTGCAGCGTCTCGGAAAACCACTAATTGATTTTGCCTATTTCGGGTCGTTGGTGACCCAGTTTGAAGTAGAAGCTTCCTTAAATCTAGAAAGTCCCTATTAGAAAAAGCATTTTTTAGGAACTTTTGCTAAAATCAAGTGGGTACTTTACCTAGAACATGTTTAGAAATTAAAAACATTTCAAAACGAATTCCAAATTGGAATACATATACACAACATGTTCAACTCATCATTGAAAGAACTGACAAAGTTAAGGTAGGCAAATTTCATTTTATGATTGATCAATAAAAAACGGATGAAAACAGAAAATGAGAAAGGAAAGTTTGTAGTAAATATTCAAAGAACAAAGTAAAAACTATAAACATTGCGCATTGAAATATAACTTTTGGCCGCCGTCAATTTTTTCTGTTTCTTAAAAGACTTAACTAACAAGAAGATTATGTTTTCTGAGCACCAGAATTCAAAATGGAAAGGCGAAGATATACATAAGTTGAATGAATAATGAAAAAAAAAGTAAAAAGTTTAAAAAGTAGGACTACTATAAAATATGATGAATTTCTTTAAAAATCAATAAAAAACTTCATTTTGAAGAATTCGGCTTCTTAAACTTGAATCTCTTGTCAGATTTTGTCTTTCATCTCTAGTTTTGGTGATATAGTATTCATAAGTTCAAGAATGGATCAGATCAAGAATCAGGAAGAAAGATCTGAAATAAAACTGATTAGCCAAAAAAAAAAAATACATAAAAAACGAAAACTGATTCTGAATTTGGTTACTATTCTTCATTCAATTTAAGAACTAGTTTTAGTCTGGATATTCTAATTTCTAATCCTAAATTTTGATTTTTTTTATGACACGTGTCAATGAACATATTGAATTAATGAATTTGAATATATAACATTACAAGTATTTCTAACATTATTAAAGAAAGTTTTTATTTTAAATAAATAGTATATTTAATTTAACCAATTTGTTGAAAACAGCAAATCAATTTGATTTCTGCTTTAAAAATATCTTCTCTTTAATTTGGTTAAAATTTCCGTAATTTACAGAATACAGAAAAACAATCAAGAAGAAAGCTTCCATAACTTTTTTTGTTGAAAGCTAAATAACTTACGGTCTTGGGGAAAGCTGATAATTAATTTAAAATCTTAATTGCAAATTTAATTTTTATAATTTACAGTTTTGTCAAATAGTGCAGAAATTTCGATAATGATTTTTATCTTTTTTCAAAAGTTATTTTCAAAACAAAAGCAGTTAAAAAAACTAATATTATTTTTGGATTTAGGACACCTAAAATTAGACACCTCATTCGTGCATATTGAAATAATGCAAGAGAGCACAAGTTTTTGCTCTCAACGCATGCATTGCGCATGCAACGTCTTCAAAATGAGCAAACACTTTTTATCACATCCGATTTAAACAATTTAAATCGATTTCAAGTAATTATTTTTACGCTCTTTAACTAATTTTGTAGGAATTGAGATTCGCAGTAACGTTTTTAACGGCTTGAGTTACCATTTCCAAAGTAAAAATTTTAGCTTTATTATGGTCAGCAAAATTTCGTTAGGACTTTAGCATTAATCTTCATGAAAAGCTATAACATCTATAACAACACCTGGACTCTAATAAAACCAAAATCAGAAACGTCATCATGTCCAATCATTATTGGTCACCAAAGTTTTTAAATGCTTTTATTAATCATGTTAGCAATTTTTGTTATTTTTCGATTCTGCGAGTTCTCGGAGTTTTTTTTTCAAATATTTTCCAGCAACCATGATGGTTGATGAATGATAATTGCAGTAATGAGATATGATCTGCTAAAATTAATAGCCAAAACACCAATGTTTTAACCAACTTATGAGCATCTTTTCTACTGCAGGTCAAGATTTTAGGCAAAATGTGTTTATATTGGTATCTTAAAATAGATGCGCCTCGTCAAATCTGTTAGGCAATCAAAATGGAATTTATGAAAAATAGGCCTGAAAAAATATTTTCAAATACTTTCATTGTGAATCCATCAACATGGCGTCATTTTGTGCCCTTCGATTTTGCAACCATCATGGCGTTAATCAATTCAGTGCTTAGTAGCTTTTTTGTGGTCAGATAAATGGCTAATTAGTTTTATAAATGGTTAAATGATGACCACATAAAAAGCTAAAATTTGACGTTTCTTTCGCAAGTCAACTAATTAAACGCTTAGGGTGAGTTCCTCATATCCCCAGTAAACATGAATCGGCAGAGAGGTAACTCAAACTGACAGAGGGATCGTAGTACGTCTCGGTGGTCGAGTGGTTAGCGTGGTAAGACGGTAATCGCTGGTCCACTGATGGCATGGGTATTGGGTGTTAAATGTTAATCTTAAGTTGAGAGGAACACACCATACGCGTGCTCTGGGTGAGTGACACAAGATAATCTAAGACACGCCCTCCAGAGAAACACACGAAAACAATCCGAATCATGTTTGTATGTTTCCCTTCGAGACGCGTGTTTTCCAGGTCGAGAAGTCGCCTGCTACGATTAAAAGCACTCATATAAAAACACGGGGATAAAATGCGAGCACACCGTACGAGTGTACGATTCAAACTGATTTCGCATGTACGCATTCGTATTCGTTGCCTCTAGTTATCTCGGCAGGACAAACCGAATGAGAATACATTTGCGTTCTTGGAGTGTCGCCGAAATTTACCGTTTTATTCTAAGTTCGGTGACTCAACTCTCAATTTTTTGCATGCTCTGTCGATTTCTGAGAGAACGCGCGAACTGGTTCTAAGTTGTTAATCATTAGTACAGTAATACCGTATTTGTTTTCACCACCCGAAAGTGTTGCACCTTCCAAGCTGAAAACGAGCATGAATCGAGTTTTGCACCCACCTTTGTTGGTGTACGTGAAATCGGCAGTGTCAACAGAAAACATCAAGCTGTCAAAAATCCATTACAGCTGGTATTTGTTTTCGTTTGATTTCGAAAATTGAAACAAATTTACTTTAGTTGATCATTGTCTAGTAAATAATATGAAAATTTTAACATGAATTTATGTATTATGTTGAATTGTGAAGATTTCAGATTTATTTTGCTTGGTAGATTCGCCTCTGGCTCTGTTGATAACTGCAGTACCGGCTGGTTCTGGGCGGTCTATGTTTGCTGCTGCTAGACTGCAGTTACCTCAGCTTGAAGGTTCCGGTATTTTGAACGTTTATTCCTCGCAAATCTCATCTTCGTTCGAGTACCTATTTCCGTTTCCAGATTACAAAAGAAAAATTCTTGGAAGTCAAATTGGCGAACTCAGATCGCGGAAGTCGGGGGAGAAAATTTTGCTAACAGACCGAAACGAACGAAATTCAAGCTCCCATACGAGTGTAGTCTCGAACTAACGTTTTTGAAGGGCAACGGGTGGGGATCCGGGACTTGGCACAACCGAGCATCGTCACCCTAAGGCACAGCTCGAAGCAGAGTAGCTTCGATGCAGCTGAACGATTCTTGCTGTGGAGACCAACTTATAGGACCCTCCCGAACAAGAAAACTTTTCGGTTTGGGCGATTCCACCAGATCTTTGGGTTGGCCTTTTTGCACTTGGATTTGCTGCTCTTTTTCGGCATCGCCTGGAACCGATTGCAGCAAGCCTTCTCGGCACATTTCTTCTTGGGAGCGTTGTTTGCTTTGGAACGTGCCATCCAGGTGAAATTCTCCGCCTCTGTTGTAAACGGCACTGGTATTGAATCCGGAACATGTTTCCGTTCTTCGGGATAATAAAGTGAAAAAAACAGCTCGAACGCAATTTTTGCGGTATAGAAATAAACCAACCAGCTGATATTTATTTACATCGGGAAGCACGTGCTGTCAAAATTCATGATAGTATTGGTGAGAGCGCAAGCAACACCGAATATTTTCAGAGTGTTCCACCGTCCACTTTATGGTGCACTACCAGTGGACTACTCATCGTGAAAACGAGCATGGAAACAGCAAAAAGTGCACTACCGGTAGTGCCCCGGTGCACCACCACACGAAAACGAATTCTCTATAAATAAGGGCAGACTTTTTAAATGAAAAGGTATTGGTTGTGAATGACCCGTGGAATAAATCATGAGTTGAAGTCAAATTTCGTTGTCTGAAGCCAAGTCGGCTTCCGCTGAGCTTTAAAAAAATCTGACGTCATCTTGAAACCCAAGATGGCGGCAGCCCCTCAACTTTAAATGCTGTGAATGACAAAAAGTCGCATTAAACCACTGCTATATGGGTATTGAGTTATAGGGTTAAAGTAGGAGAAGTAGATTTTTGTTTCTTTCCGATACCATCTTGAAATGCTATAAATAACTGAAAATCGCATTTAAGCTCCACAATATGGGTATTAGTTGGAAGGGATCAACAAGTAGACGGCAAATTTCGCTATCAGTCGTTATCTTGAAATCCAAGATAGCGGCTTCCACTGAACATTTAAATAATTTGAAAATTACTTGAAATTCCCACAACATGGTCATTGGGTAAAATCGCTTAATCAGTTTAAGTCGAATTTCTCTATCAGTCGCTATCTTGAAATCGAAGATGGCGACTTTCGCTGATCCTTGAAATGCTGTAAATAACTAACAATCGCATGAAACCCGCATTGGATAAAGGGATCAACTAGAAGAAATCAAATTTCGCTATCAGGTGCATCTCGAAATTCAAGATGGCGGCTTTCATTGAACTATTAAGTGCTGTTAATCACTGAAAATCGCATGAAACTCCCACAATGTATTGGGTGAAAGGTCTAAACTAACGCCATCATCGATCCAAGATGGTGACTTTCGCTATTCTTTTCAAAGCTGTAAGTTACTGAAAATCTAATGATACTTCCACAATACGGGGTAATGGATGAAAGGGCTAAACTAGATGACCTCGAATTTCGTTATCCGACGCCATCTTGAAAGTCAAGATGGCGGCTGCCGCTCAATCGCATAAAACCCCCACAATGTGGGTACTGGTTTAAAGCAATCAAAGAGTAGAAGTCGAATTTGGCTATCAGACGCCATTTTGAATACGAAGATTGCGGCTTCGGCTGAACTTTAATATGCTGTAGATGATTTAAAACCTCCACAATATGGTTATTGGGTAAAAGGCTAAACCAAGATAAACCGAATTTTGCTATCAGACGTCATCTTGAAATACAAGATGTCGGCTTCCACTTAGCTTTAAAAAACTGTTAATCGCTAAAAATCGCATGAAACGCCCACAATATTATTATAAGGTTAAGACAAAACCAGTAGAAGATGAATTCCTCTTTCTGTCTTTATCTTGAAATCTAAGATGGCGGCTTCCACTGAACTGTAAATAACTAAAAATCACTCGAAAGCTTTACAATATTAATAATGGGTGAAAGGGCTTAACTAGAAGAATCAGATCCTGTTTGTATTTGGCACCTTTCTCGTTATACCCCGTGTTGTGGATGTTTCATTAGATTTTCAGTAATTTATAGCTTTGAAAAGAAAAACGAAAGCCGCCATCTTGGAATTATGATGGCTTCAGGTATCGAAATTTAACATCTTCTAGTTATTTCTGCCACGCAATACCTATAATGGGAGAATTTCATTTGATTTTCAGTGATAAAAGTTATTTAAATGTTCAATAGATCTTCTTGGATCTGATGGGGGATACGTTCAAAATTTGGTGAACCGGTGAAATCGTTTATTTAAAAAAAATCAAATTAAATTTCTTTTTCAAGTTTGATTAGCATAAAATTCAGGAAAAATATTCAGTTAGGCTTCCCCTTTTCCAAATCCGAATTGCCGGGCCTTACGCTTCACCCCTGCCATCAGATTTTGTACAGCCACCTTGTCCACCTTCTTCGCCGCAGAAAGTCAGTTTGCATTGAACTGCTGCTCGTTCTTAGCAGTTTTTTTAATCTTCTTTAGGTTCCGCTTGACAATAGCCCAGTATTTCTCAATTCGGCGGAGCTCTGGCGTGTTGGGAGGGTTCTTGTCCTGGGGAACCACCTGCACGTTGTTGGCGGCGTACCACTCCATGGCCTTTTTACCGTAATGGCAAGATGCCAAATCCGGCCAAAACAGTACGGAACAACCGTGTTTCTTCAGGAAAGGCCGTAGACGTTTATTCAAACACTCTTTCACGTAAATTTCTTGGTTGACAGCCCCGGAAGCTATGAAAATGCTGCTTTTCAAGCCACAGGTACAGATGGCTTGCCAAACCAGATATTTCTTCACGAACTTTGACAGTTTCATGTGCTTGAAAACATCTGCTACCTTTCCCCTTCCTTTTGCCGTATAAAACTCCTGTCCCGGAAGCTGCTTGTAGTCGGCTTTGACGTAGGTTTCGTCGTCCATTGCCACGCAGTCAAACTTCGTCAGCATCGTCGTGTACAGCCTCCGGGATCGCGCTTTGGCCGTCGTATTATCGCGATTTGGAGTCACTACCTTCTTGTAAGTCGATAGTCCGGCTCGTTTTTTGGCTCGATGCACGGTTGTAGACGATACACCCAGCTTATTTGCGGCATCTCGGAGAGAGAGGTTAGGGTTTCGCTTGAAATTACCGGCACCTCTCTTTGTCGTCTCAGCGGCTTCCGGTTTTCGATTTCCCCCCGATCCAGACTTCCTGACTGTCGACAAACGTTCCCCAAACACTTTTATTACATTTGTAACGGTTGATTAGGCAACTTTTAGCGATTTTGCCAGCTTTGCGTGCGAGTAGTTCGGATTTTCGCGATGCGCAAGCAAAATTTTGATGCGCTGCTCATCTTCCTTGGACGGCATTTTGACAACTAAAGAGTGAATTCCAAAATCAAAATTGGAGCAACATTTTAACACACACCTTCAAAATGAGGGGTGTTTGGGTTTTTTAAATGCAAAATTGAAAGAGCTATGTCAAGTTGATATTGACCAAATTTTGACCGTATCACCCTTTACTTATAGTTAAATCAACTATACCATTATAGTTGAATCTACAATATCTATGGTTGGCCTCATGAAATCAATCATAAAAATATAATTGAATCTATCATATCTATAGTTAAATATACTTTATCCTGATTGTTGAATCTACAAATCCATAGTTGGCCTTATGAAATCAATCATAAACATATAATTGAATCTATCATATCTATGGATAAATCAACTATATCCTGATAGTTGAATGAACTATACTTATTGTTGAATGCAGAAGATCGATCATACGATTATAGTTGAACAATTTTGTTTATTGTTGAATGCATAAAATCAGTCATACACACATAGTTGAATTTATTATATGACCCATTCCAAGCACCCCTCAACTGCAGAACCGATTTTTATTTTTCATTATCCAAAAATAAGTTACATAGCGTTAGAAAGGTTATTTCTTGAGTGTCATTTTACATTAAAAGATTTTCAGCTACCTTTTTTCAGAATTTAGTATGTTAACGTTGAAATTTAAAAATTTTAGTATGATATTAAATTGATTTTTGCAAATATTCTTTATTTGTAACATAACTTAGTCAAAAATCTAGCTATTTCAAAAAAAATTATTGCAAAATGATGGTAGAAAAGCCATCTTTTAAGCATTATATAAGATAAATAACAGTCACTGCAAGTTTACGCTATAGAATCGTTGATTAAGCTATCTATTTTTAAGCGTTGTGACGTCACGAAAATTCTACTGTTTTTAAATTTATGATTTACTGAAATTTCACATATTGTCGAAATTTCGAGGTCTCTTCAAACTTTTTGAGTGGAATTAAATGCAATTTTTAGATTGAAAATCGGTTTAGCAGGTTGTGAGTTGCACCCGGGTAAAGAATGCGTTGTGACGTCACGAAAATTTATTTACTTTTTTTCGAAAACGTTCAAGACTTTTTACTTCAACACTATGATAGTATTTCTTCAATACAAGTTCATCACAACAATATGCTTCAATAAACGAATTCTGTTATCAAGTTTTTAAAGAAACTAATTTTTTTTGTATTAACTCAGTTGTTTTCGAACATTTCTAATAAAACATATAAAACAGCGCTTTAAAATGCCTGATTCAAGAATAAACAAACTATCAAACAAATGAAATCCTCATCGATTTTGTAAAAGAATATTTGTGAATCATAAAGGAGGTAGTTATCTGTGATTTGAATAAAAATCTTGCAAAAGATCAAGTTCTTCATATATCTATGTTAGAATGAAAAACACCTCTAGTAGCTTCTATTTCTTTCTGGCAATATGTTCAAACAAAATAAGTTCAATGAAATAAATGTAATGAGATTCAAAACATTTTTTGATCATGGTAAACTTAATAGATTTACTTTTTTTATTAAAAAATTCATAAGATTTTCATAGAAAATTTATAAATAAACTTATATAAATTATTTTAATGAAAAACTGCCCTTATTGAAATTTCCACCTCAAAGAATGTCACTAGAAAATCCAAATCGAACCCCGTGTTCACATAAAATCTCACAAAAGAGACTTTGAACTGAATTACAAAATTAAATAAATTCAAATATGTACTAGCACAAGGTCTGCAAAATTTGGGCCAGATTATTCTAAGGAAAGGGGTTGCGCAGCGCACCTGGAGTTTGTATGGAATTATGTAGATTTTTTTCGGAATGATAAAAAAACCGTTTTCGTCAATAATTTAGATCTTTATCAACCAATTTTTCTTTTAATTTGAGTATTTTAAAGCTTTGATTATGACAATATTTCATCTGAGGAACGCGTTTCGATTAGAGTTATCATAAAACAGCTATAACGTTCAAAATTAGCGTCGATTAACGATCATTTAGGTATTTTTTGTATTTGACCCAATAGAAGCTAAACTCAAAAACCTTTTTATCTAAACCATTTTTGAAATGGGATCTTGAGATAAACTATTTGTCATAATGAAAGTTTTGTGAATGACTATAATGAAAACAAATCAGCCGTTAGGGACTTCAGAAATTGGTGCATAACTTGGTTTTCATGTCTTTCCAAACCGAATTTCTCATAATTCCATACAAATTTTAGGCTCATTGTGCCCTCTATTTCATTGGGCCAATCCCCAAATTTGGCACTGGATTTTGTGTTAGGCCTAAGATCTATTTAAGCTTGCAACTTATAAGATTTTTATTAGATGGCTGATTTAGGCACTCTAGTGTCGATTAACTATCTTTGAAAAGATAGAAGGCTTTGAAATTATCATTTATTTTTCCTTTCCTTTGCAATTGAAGATTAAAAAGATTCAGAAACACATCTCATTGCTTTTACGAATAAATATTTTCTAGTTTTAGTTTTGTCCTAAATAATATTCACATAATCGCACAAAAAACTTCGAATGAAATTGATGTTAACAGTGTTGCAAACCTTATCTGCTTATATGGGTCTTTGAGATTTAATTCCTTTTAATTTTTGGGAATAAATGGATCGATTTCATCACCAAATCAAATTATTTATTAAGTTTAAGCATTTTAAGTAAATTAAGCATTCATTTTAAGATTATACTTTGATTTATTTCATGTAGCTAACCATTAAATTTCATGACGTCACAACGCTTTGCAAAACCCTGCTTTAAAAAAATGGTGCGTTGTGACGTCACGAAACTGAATCGCTCTAAAATGAATTGAAATCGAAATTTGAAAAAATCAAAAACAGCGATTTGTTGGTTGTAATGAGTCGGTACTTTCCTGAAATTTTCATAAAATTTGATCAAATAGAAGAGCAGAAAAATGCGGCGTTGTAAAAAAAACTGAAAAGTGGAAAAAGAGGCGCGTTGTGACGTCACGATTCCTTTTGCTTATATTTTGTAAACTATTTATTGTATACAAATTCTTTTAGTTTCAAATTGTAGAGAATTAAATTTTGACCTTATAATGTACAATTTTTAACAATGTACGATATGACCTGTAAAACTTACATACAATATACCAAAAAATTGTTTTGCAAACGTTGTGACGTCACGCTGGAATGGGTCATATGTATTATTGAATGCACAAAAACAAACAGATAATCTTTCAGATTATATATATAGTTGAAAGCTTAATATTAATAGTTGGCCGAGAATCAATCAGAAATATGATTGAATATAAGTGGATTATTGTTGGAAATACTATACTTTTCTTTCCGTGTACACTGGCCTGCCGCAAATTTGTATGGGAAATTTCAAGCTTGTGAAATGTTATGTGCTTGAGGCTTAAATGGATCCTAGGCCTCGTACAAGGTCTCATGCCAAATTTCGACCAGATCGGATCACGGGAAGGGGTCGCTCAACGAGTCTAAAGTTTGTATGGGATTTTGAGACATTTTGTTCCGGAGGAACATGAAAATCCAGTTTTTCATGAATTACTATGGTCCCCTTCGGTCGATTTCTTTTGAAAACGGTTTATCTTAAGCTTAAGCTATGAAACATATTTCATCCGAAGACTGCATTTCGGTTCAAGTTTAGACACAAAATTTATTAAGTTTCAAAAATAGTTATCTTTTTCAAGGGTGATATTCATCACTATTGATGAGAGACACTGCTTCGAACATTTTGAAGCAGCATTAACGCAATGAATATCACTCTGAAAAAAGTTACCCCATTTTTGAAGGTTAATAACTTTTTTATCATAAGTCTAATCCAAGTACAGTCTTCGGATGAAATATTAGTCATAATTTAGGGTTTAAGGCGTTTTTGAAAGAAATCGGTCGAAGGGGACAAAAGTTATTCATGAAACACTGGATTTTCATGTTCTTCCCGAATAAAATGTCTCAAAATCCCGACGATATTCTCTGAATAGAACAGGGGTTTTGTAAGATCGTTAGAAAAATATGTTTATACCTTATACCGCTTATAAAAAAGCCAGTAAGCGTTGATACCAAAATTATCTTTTTTGAGTACAACGTAACCTCAAGTCCAACCCAAAATCGTTCTGGAAGCATGTCAAAAGTCAGCGGAATGAACCTGGTATTCCAACTCAAATGTTTCTGGATGGCAACACTGCGAACTCTGATGGCGGAATCTGTGCTCTCTTTGCTAAAAAGGTCTCGAGTACCTACACAGAAAAAAAATCTGAATCCTTAACAACACTGAAACTGAAAACATTTAATCTTACATGACGTAGAACGCGATTTATTAATGTAAATTTACAGATTGAATCCTTAACAGCACTGAATTTTAATGACACAAATATTACTTGACACGGAACACGATTCGTTGATGTAAATTCACATCCCATCTGATGTAAATAAAAAGAAGCATCACATATGACAGAATTTTCAGTGCGAATTAAATATTACACGTCTTAATATTTTACATGTCTTTAAAATTTTACACGTCTGTTGAAATTAATAGACGTGTAATATTTAACTCACAATGAAAATTCCGTCTTAAGTGATGCTTCTTTTTCGTTAAATCATATCTGATGTGATTTAACAATTGTTTTTTATGAATTTTATTTGTACAAAAATTATAGAACATGGAATGGATTTTTGAAATGTGAAATTAAAAAGATTGAATCTCAAACAGCACTGAAATTGAATTAAACCTTAACATTTTTTTTTCTATAGGTAACAGCACAGAAAGTGAAATAATGGAACGTTACAATAAACGTAAATGATGCGTAGAAATTTATTCATATCGTTTATAACCTTTCGTTTAGGTATGTTTGCATTACGGAATTGAATTAATTGTGTTAAAAAATACTCGCATGCTCAAAATTGAGTACAGCGACATTGTGAAAACTGCGGGTTATTCGACAGTTCAATTTAGCTGACTTTTTCTCTAGTGTGGTTTTGATTTTAGTGCCGGACCAGGTCGAAGAAGAAAATTATTTAAAGACTGAAAAAACTGTCGAGCGTGCCGCGGAAAAAAATTGTGCAGGTTAGTGCAAGTGTTATTGTAGCTCTTATCCTAATTCTGACGGATTATTATGATTTTGTAGACACAAATTGTCAAGTGCCAGCTTCCATCAAGTCAATTGATGACTTGACCCTCCAGCTCTGCCTAGTTGCCCCAGGAACCAACCGTCGCGCCAATAACTTCAGTTTGCAGAAACGCAGCAAGAATGATTTCAAAGAAAATGCCCAATGTGTTGCTCGCGAAGACCGGTTATTGTGCCCCAGACAAGAAGCTAGTTTAGTGGCTGCTGTTTTTGCTAATTGTCGAACGCTTCCATCTTCCGGAATAGTCAGGTGCAGGTCAAGCCCGGATTGAATCAGATTGTTTAGGTAGAATGATTGATAAATTTATTAGGCTCAGTGGTAATTTTTCCATTCTTATTTACAGATTTTCTAACAACATCGATCTTGAGAAGTTTTTGTCGGCGGGCCGAAAAAAAATGAAAAGACAGGTTGTCTGCGGAAGTTTAACCAGTTCCTACACAGTATTAAATAATTACATGTTATAACCTGCAAATAAATGGAACACGTTATTTCTACTAAATTTACATGACTTATGACGTAATGTAAATTCCCGAAACGAAAAAAATGACATTGTGAATTTACATGACCATAACAATGAAGCTGTTCCGGCTCATTATTCCCTTTTAGTTTTTGAATCATTGTTTTATCAACTTTTAGCCATCAGCCTTGTAACAAGGCATGACAATGATTAGAAAGATTTTCATAATGGTTTAAATAACGGAAATCTCCGAGTTCCAGATTTAAAACGGCATTTTCTTGGCGCATCAAATCGAACTTGCTCCTTACCGGTCGGCCGCTCGGTGTTTGTTTGTGAAACGATCCTGCTACAGGGTGTATCTGAATTTTCTTTTAGTTTTATTAATACTTTTTGGATGGATATTTTGAAAATAATTTTTCATTACTTTTCAAAATAGGCAGCACTAAGTTTATCTAGAATGTTTTTTGATTATTAATACTTGTTATTTGTTCGTTGTACATTGAAATGTCCTTTGCCAAATGATGGAATGTGAGGAAGGGTCAATGAAGCTTGTAATTTGTTTGTATAAATATTAAACAATTCAAAACGATGCACATGTATATAAATCAAAGTACTTGATTTTTTTTAGAATTCACAAGTTTATACTTAAATCGAATAATAAAGAGATAAAAAGCTTCATTGTGCTGAAACTTTTGTAACAATAAATTGAGAATATTGTTGACCTTTTTGTGCAGTATTTAATTTAACTAAAAGTCTGACTACGTTTTGTGCTATTCATTTTTAATTATTAGATTTCGTATCAATGTTATCGGTTAGAGCTATTCCTATATTTTTTTAAAAATATTAAAAATCAAAGACAAGAAGTGAACTGTTGCTTAGAACAAAATATCACTTTTCCAATAAATTCTACGAAATTCAATCTAGTAATATACTATTTTTAATAGGTTTTTTTTAATATAGGCAATAAAATATAGTTTGTTTTTGGTGGAAATTGTTAAAAGGATTTCACTTTTTTATATCTATTAAAATTGGCAAACAATAAGACACACCCTGTGCGCGACAGCAACGTTTCAGATTCCAAACATCGATTCAAGCAAAAGTCATGTAAAATTACAACAAATAAACCCAAATGAGGAAACGCATGGTTTTTTTCAGGGCTGCGTTATAATATACAACACATCTGACCGAATTTTACATGAAATCAAATTTTACATCAAATGTAAAACTCAGATTTTTTTTGTGTGTAGCTGAAATGTATTGCGGTCGACAAATAGGCTGCTCTTTTCGTGGCAGGGGAAAATTCTCCGAAGAAGTTGTTCCTACTTTTGCCATGGTATCCGTGTTTTCAAATTCCCTCCCGTGTTTTTCTTCGGTAAGTGTATAGTGTATATAGAATCAGATTTTAAGATAATAAATGATTTTCATTAAAATCTATTTTTTTATTTAAGACATGAAAATCCGCCTTTAAGATTACATCACTTTTATTTTACACGTCTGCAAAAGTTAACAGGCCTGTAATATTCAACGCATACTTGAAATTCCATTGGTTTTTAAATTTACATCACCTTTATATTACACGTCTGCAAAAGTTTACAGGCGTGTAATATTCAACACACACTGAAAATTCCGTCATATATGATGCTTCTTTTTATTTACATCATATGTGATGTAATTTTACGGATTTTTTTGGTTGTGTGTATGCTACTGCTTCAACATCCCCAGAACACGTGGAGAGTGCTGTTAGGAATGTTTCGCCACTCGGCTTCAGCATGAGCACGATTGATGTAGAGGATGCGGTCATATCTAAAGCAGCGGCAAAGCTCAAAAACTCCCTCTCTACTGGCCCGGACGGTATACCATCTACCTTTTTAAAACGATTTATTCCTGTTTTACTGACACCTGTAAGACTCATCTTCTAAGCTTCTCTTGACAGAACCACCTACCCTTCACTGTGGAAGGAAGCCTACATTTTTCCAGTCCATAAAAAGGGGGACCGGAGAGATATCAACAACTATAGAAGAATTTCTGCTTTATGTGCAATCTCCAAACTATTCGAATTAGTCGTCATGGATCCGATTTTCTCGTACTGTAAGCAAAATTTTTCAATCGATCAGCACGGTTTTATGCCCAAACGCTCTACGACAACTAACCTGTTGACATTCACCTCCTATGTACACGAAAGTTTTGCTGCTAAGTCTCAAACTGACGCCATTTATACTGATTTGTCAGCAGCGTTTGATAAGGTGAACCACGATATCACCATTGGTAAGCTTGGGCGCTTAGGATTCTGCGGACCTTTACTTGGCTGGTTCCGCAGTTACTTAACTGGACGTAAATTGACAGTTCGCATTGGAGACACTCTCTCCAGCCAGTTCTCTGCTTCCTCTGGTGTGCCCCAAGGTAGTCACTTAGGACCGATTATCTTCTTAATCTATTTTAACGATGTGCTCACACTCCTTAACGGCCCGAAACTTTGTTATGCTGATGATACGCTCTCCGGCGTCTTCCCTGGAATGACCCGCTCCGACTCCCGCCTTATGAGCAAAGGTGTGCTCTGATAGGCCTAACTACACTAGAAAAGCGTCGTATTGAACTGCAGCAAGCCTTCATTTTTGATACCTTAACCCACCGTGTTGACTCCGCATACATACTGCAACGTGTCAATATATACGTTTCCACGAGGACACTTCGGCGACGTCAGTTTCTATGGATACCCTATCACCGTACTGTATATGGCCGGAACCATCCAATTGATAAATGTTGTGAAAGTTTTAACTCAGTGAGTCATTTGTTCGATTTTAATATGTGTAAACGTAGGTTTAAATTAGTTTTAAGCAGAGTTTCTTAGGCTTAAGCAACTAGTCTGTACGGTTAGACAACCAAAGACGTAAATAAATAAATTAAACTGTTCTACGCCATAAACGGTCAGGACGACATTGATTTTCTGCAAAACCAGTTTAATCTTTTCGCACAGTGGTGCGACATCAACTGCCTGCCTTTGAAACGCAGTAAATGTGCAGTCATCAGTTTCTCTCGAAGACGGCAGCCTTTTTGCGCGGAGTACTTCTTAGGAGATGAGTCCATTGCACGGGTGGACCACATCAATGATTTGGGCGTAATACTCGACCGTAAGCTGGAATTCAAAACACGTACGAACTACGTCGTCGATAAAGCTTCTAGAAGCCTCGGATTTTTATTTCTAGTGGCCAAGGAATTCAAGGACGTGTATTGCCTGAAGAGCCTGTATTGCAGCATAGCTCGAACCATCCTCGAATACGCCTCAGCTGTCTGGTGTCCTTACTACCAGAACGGTAATGAGCGGCTCGAGGCTATCCAGAGGCGCTTTTCCGCTTTTCCGAGCTCTTCGACTTCGACGATTCGCGGAATGTTTTCCGAAGAAATGTTTTAAGAATATCAAGAAATCGTTAATTAGATGTAAATTTTATGTAACTTTAACTTTAAGTCGTCATTTGGACCTATACTTCCCAGCAAACATTTTTGTAGGTATATTTCTCAACAAACTTTGCTATACGTTTCATATACATTATAAAATCATCTTATATAACTCGAAAAAACAGCAATTACGTACTAAAGTGGAGGCAATATACATACATATTTTTAACTTCTGGCTTAAGCGATAAGAGTTGTAAAAATTGGACGATATACAACACCTTTTACCGTACATCCTGACAGTATGCGAGAGAGCGCAAGTTTTGCTCTCAATGCATGCAAACCGTTGCCAGCGACAATATTTGCTGCTTCTCTCATTGGCCAGTTTATCCAAATGGACCCTCTGATTTTTAGAAATCTGGTTGCACTGCTTATCGCAAAGAGAACAATAAGGTTGTTTTCTCATTTGAATCCCGCACGCGGGAGACAAATTTGCAAACATGGCGGACTTTTGTCATATACGAGTCGGTAGACTTTAACTAACCATTTTTACGATCATTTACTTGGTTTGGTAGGAATTACGATTCGCATTAACATTGTTAACGAGTTGAGCTGACATTTCTAATGCGATGTTATGTTTGCTGGGTTGGTCCGTTGATTGAATAAACAAATAAACAAATAACGTTCTTAAAAAAAGGTTTTTTTTTTGTCAAGAAAATCCTTATAACATTCAAGAACATTTAAGGACAGATACTTTATTTAAAGCTTCTGTTTGGACCTGTTAGTCCCTATGTTAATCAAACGGTCCAGCAAACTCACCAAACGAGTTTATTCAGTTTATTTCCTCTGAAATTGTGTTAGAACAAATATTAGCTCAAGCGTCCGTGCAGAGCTCCCGGAATAGCAGACACACACACAATGTGAGAGAAAACAAAAGGTTAAGGTTAACACATTTAATACGATCCTGGGCCGCCCCACCCACATACTTACCCCGGGGAAGATGTTCTGCTTTTTGCTTACGTGGGCGGTGCTACATAGTAAGGATACATTCAGACGGTTCCAGATTACCGGTTGTAAATACTTACTCGACCCGGGCAGGTGTATCTGTGCCAGGATACCCCGGATTGGAACCTGAGCAGCAAAGAAGCGGAGCGGGTCTCGTAAACTGCTCCAATTCAAGGCAAATAATCTTCTATATTAGGCCGAGCAAACGACAATAAAATGTGCTACAATATGCAACGCTCACAGATAGACTAAGCAAATCCTTCTCGCTTTGGAAACGATGCTTAGTAGTTTTTGGTGGCTTTAAAGATTGGGCTTTATGGGTTACACTTTTAGGCTTCTGGAAAAATCGAAAAGAATTTATTGGGAGAAACGGGTGAGAGCTAATACAGTCGTTGACAGAATAGATTAGAAGAGTTTTATTAAAGAAAATCTTTTATAATGTGTTACCGTCAACTGGGGCAACATGCAACACTTTTCAACTTCAATGGCTTCTAAAATCTTAATGCTTACAGATATCATACCAAATAAAAATCAAAAGTTTTAAGGTTGATGGGACACCAAACTAACGAAGTCAGAAAAATTATTGGTTTTACCAGTTATTTTTTAATTTACAAAAACATGCGATTTTCACCCTACTAAAGAAAAGGGGTAAGTTGCAACAAACTCTGTAATTAATTGAAAAACGTTTCAAAATTCATAGTTTTTTATACATTTGTGATGTCATAACGCATAAATCATCAATTGCAGTAATTTTTGGTTTTGTTCGAATTGAATTTTCCATTTTTTCTGTCTAAAATGTTTTTTAGAAAAAAGTGTTTATCTGCTGCATACATTTAGGGGTAAAAATACTTCAAAATATTCTATTAGTTTAAATCGTGAAAATATATCTTAGGATGGATGAAATTTTATTGTTAACAAACGTATAATGCAAAACAATCATATCCCAGCATATGGAAACGTGATTTATGAGATTTAGTTCTGATTTGCACTTTGTTGCGTTTTGCCCCAGACAGCTAACTGAATTATAAAAATATTTATTTAAAAAAAATTGATGATTGTCCGAAAAATATTTAAACACCAACAGTGTTGGTAAAGGATAATGAAAGCAATATAAAGTTTGTAGGTGAAATCATTAAGCCAGTCCGTCATACTAGGTAAAGTTTTTTATGGCATCGAAAAATGTAAAAATTTGTGCATCGATTGCTCCATTTTTTAAATTTTTTATGACAATCAAAAACTTTAAAAAACTCTTTCACGATGTTAAAAACTATGTTATTATCAATTTGTTATCATTCAATGATAATTTCATTACAGTATATTGAAATAAAAATTGAATGAGTGTTGTGGTATACAAATGTTGCATCTAACCCTGCTTTTGCATGATGCCCCGTTTGACGGTATTTGTTTATAATTTTTCATTTGTTTTTCTTTCTACTGGCAATTCAAGAAAAGTATTCTTATACGTACAATTTTATAGAATGAACCTTTAAGGTTAACAATCAGTGCACCTGCAAACTACGAGTGAAAATCAACAGAAGGTAATCTGTTTTGTTAAATTTGAATGCAATTTAGGTGACAACGGATGCGGTAGAGCGCAAAAATAATTTCGTCTTTGTGCGGCTTGGACAAATATTGTTATTTTCGAGAGATGAGCTCATTGAAACGGTGCTGACAACGACAACAACGATGAAGCCGAGAAACGGTAAATGCAGCTTGATCCTATGGAAAACTCGGTCTTTTCATTCATTTCGGCATCATGGCATCAGTAGCAGAGCATTGATGCTGGCTGCCAATAATAATGCCAACCGGTGCACCAAGAAGATTTCATATTATGGTGCATTTGGGTTTTATTGAAAGACCTGCAGTCCAGGCACCGGAAAATGACACTGTTCGACGGATTGCAGCCTATGTATGGTAAATCAAATTTATGCGAAATCTGTAGAAACAAATGATTTGTTTTTATCTTTATTGTTATTATCCGTTTTAAATAAAATTGAAAAAAAAATTAAACACTTGTTTCTCAAAGATTTTTCACGATTTCAGCAAAATATTTTTGAGCCAACATTTTTGCACTGTTGAAATTTTAACATGGAGTTGACTGGCACCATTCATTGTTCGGAGAATCTGTGCCGAAATGCGATAAACTAAAATTGGTCCGGGACGTGCCGGAGAACAACACAATTTACCAACGCCATAGACCGGTCTAAGCTTTTTCGATTGTTACGTGAGCATACAGCATGGCAACATTACCTACACCTTTGGGGCTGATGTTTTGCATACAATTTCCTGGGGCATGAATTTAATAGAGTGCCATTTCCATGGATTTGTTGACAAACTTCTAAAGACCGGCTCGACCGGCTGATTCGGAAAGTGGACTTTGCTTTATTTTTGGCGCCCAGTTGAGCACCAATTAAAAAGTAGTAGTAAAGCAATTAGAGTACCGACCGACCGAAAGCAATGTTCGGTACCGATTTTGTGAATCATCTCGAGAGATTAAACGAGAGTTTGAGAAGGAGTTTAGTGTTACTGAAGACTTAAACAGGTATTATCTTTCTTACAACAGATGAATCGTCTGCCGAAATTCGCTGTTGGGCGAGTTGGAATAAGAGAATAAGATGTTTTCGACAGGAAAACAGTTACTCAAACCATTTGATTGTAACATGATTCATAGTGATTTAAAATATGCTTAATGTATAATACAGTGAGCGGAAGAAAAGTAGTACCACTATGTGTTTTGCTTGTTGAAATATGAATGATTGAAAGTCACCAAAATTTTCATCTTAAATTTGGTCCGAATTGTTTAACGGATTTTCGTATTTTGTATTTTTTCAGTTCAGTTAATTAAAAAAACTCTTGTTATAAATGTCATTTTACAAATGAAAACAATTAACCTGTTGTTGATTAGAAGAAATTTTTAAGAATCTTTTCAATTATTTATTTTTTTGTGAGCTTCTTAACATCAATGAATGTTAATCGAAACGAAATTTAAATGATTTTCATTTCGCAACTAAACGTACGAGAAACAAATATTTGAAGATATATTTTGATTATAATTACAATAAACTTAAAACTGATTTTAAAAGACTTATTTATCCTGTTATATTTTTCAGAATGATGATTCGAAAATATCATGTTTTTTAAATTAATTCTTAAATTCATTTTTATTTGTGATTTGTAGTTCAAGAAATTCATTTCTAAATATAAATTTTATTCTATTTTATCTTTATTTTAGAACTTCATAAAATCTGAATCGAATAAATTGAAGTTTGAATCATTTGTTTGGAATAGTAAAAATTTTACAACGAAGAGGTTAAATAAAATGAATAAATTGAAAAATTATGTTCACATTTTTTTTTGAAATTTTCCTTTTTCTTCGATGTTTTTGAAATAAATAACAAAAAATTGCAATGATTTTAACTGATTTGGGAATGTTAATTAAAATCGTGAACTTTTTTTTTTTTTCAAAAAAAACTTTTAATGTTACAAAAACGTTGAAAATATTGGTTTTGATAAAAGGATCAGCTTTCTCGATGACTGCAAATAAAGTAAATGGATAATTTAGACTTCTCATAAATAGTTACATAAGTTTTCTCTTTGGTTTTTTTTTTTACATATCCACGAAAATTCAGGAATATGATAAACATTCAAAGAAATTTAAAACCAACATGAATCTCAGATTTTATTGTAAACAAATCGTTTTGCAGTCTTCTACATAGATGTTAAATAAATTAAAAACATGAATATTGAAAAATTCAAAACGCCCTTTAGTGATGTCAGGAATGAAATGGTTATATCATTTTCAATTGAATTTTCTTAAAATTGTTAAATCACTTTTTTACTTTAACTAAAACATTGTATCTCTGAAATTCGAAAATCTAGGCAAATTTTCTATCCTTCATAAAATCCAGGATGGTTAGTACATTTTTAATCAGTTTCTAGTTTCCATACAAGTTTTTTATTTCATTGAGCTGCAATTCAGTAAAAACTGCCAAGTTTTAGAATTATACGAGCCATAGAACCAAAACTAGAGGTGATTGAAAAAATCTGACGGAATATTTCATGATGCCAATATTATTCGAAACAGTTATTGAAATATATGCAATCAAATAGCTGATTTCTTTCCAATAATAAAACTTTTTTTTGTCAAATCTGAAACTGGATTATAACTTCCAATTTAAATTATCATTGTGTGAATGATTTGGATTGATGATTGGTATGAATCTCAAAATTCTGCCAAGTTCGGAAACAATATTCAAAATATGGTATTTTAAATAAGATGGCATTATGTAATTTGAATTTAAAATTAATGCACACATACATATAAGTTTTTGATATTACTCTTTTTCGAGTTTTATCTCTTATTTTTATATGATGACTGATGATGAGTTCAAAATCTGAGGTATGATACTTAAATAAGAATTCTATTCTTTTTTTCAAATTCTTATACTCGCAACTGAAATCAAAATTTTGTTACAATATTTTCATTACGATTTTGGATTAATGATTTTTCTTCGATTTTGAAAATATTTAGAGCTAAATGAATAAACAACAATTATAATGTTTTTATTGTTTAATTTGATTGGCTCAAAATATATGTAAGGTACACCAGAGCAATTGCTTTGAATTTTTCAATATATTGAGAACCTAAATTAAAGCGTTTATATGCATTTATTTTAACCAAAGATAGAAATTTAACGCATCTTTGAAACTTCCTGTTCTTTTTTATCCTTATGATAACAAAATGTTCTCTTTCTTGTTAAAAATTGATAAGATTGATCTATTAGAGATCGATCGCCAAGCTTCGGGTGAATCGATCCTACGACCGCTCATCTGAATCAATCTTGGAGATCGATCTTTTCCTAAAGGTCGAATAATTCTAGTTAGGACTTATTCCAGGTGACCACTCTGCATTTCGGCAGTTATTATTTTTCATAATTTTCTTAAACAAAATACACTCTTTCAAAGTAAACTACTTTCAATCATAAATTAGAAATGTGAAATTTTCAGAAAATCTAAAATGGGCAAGTTGTGGCGTACGCATAACGACTTCATTGATTATTTTATCGAGAAATAAACTTTTAATATTAAAATGTTATGCTTTAAATTCTGAATCAATTGATATATGTAGGGGAGAGTGGGGTATCGTGGGCCATGGGGAAACGTGGGCCACTTTTAATCTCTCAGATGTGTGTTGAGATAAAAATCTCGAACCAACTGTCATCATCGTCGCTTTGCGTGAGCATATATTTCTAAATGTTGTTGACTTAAATACGCATCATATGCTTCTTTTATTTATCAAGCTAAAAAAAGATAGAAAAATTTACTTTCATAATTAAAAAAAAAACACCCGCTAATTGCATCTATGGAGAACCTAAAGTTCATAACAAAAATATGCTTATACGCTTATAATCTTAGTTTTGTCATGATCTTTCACGTGGAAAAGGAATTTTTGATGAAACATCAATAAGTCACACAAACGCAACCAATTTGCAAATCATAGCATGTGGGGAATCGTGGGCCACACATCTTTAACCACCTATATTTTTATGTTTTTTTTACACATTCAGAACTTAAAATTCGTTATAACTATATGTAAAGTTTTCTTATGCCAAATGAAGAGTTATGAAAAATATTTTGTCCATCCTATATAAGGAATTTTGCCGAAACGTTCGCGAGCCAGGTTTTGGAATCTATTCGATCATACACAGCTCTCTTTTTTATTTCATCATCTTAAATTGCTTTAAAATAACGAAATGAATTAGGAAATCACAGTTTTGGGTCAACTCATAAACTTTGCATGTTATTTGGTCAATTTGGATTTGGTGGCCCACGATTCCCCACCATTTTTCAAAATTCAAAAAATATTGCTTTTTTTCAAACAGTCAGAATTTGGGGAAAATAACTTATTAAAAATTAAAAAAAAAACCTTATCATACCTTGAAAATGTAGAAAACCATACCATTTTTCTATTTTCATTTTATCTTTTATAATAAAGAAGTTATGGAACAACGAAAAAAAGTGGCCCACGATTCCCTGCTCTCCCATATCATTTAGATTGGTACGCTAATTAGATTTTTTTCTGGAACATTGCTCTAACAAATTTGTGAACCGTGGAATAGGTCTTTGATAGCGATGAAAATGGGAGGAAAACAATCGAAAAGTTAGTGTTAAATCTGAGTTAAGACTTTTGTGTTGTGGACATCGTTAACTTCTTGTATGATTCTAAAATTGAAATGCATCTTCTTAATTGAAATTATCATTAATTGATCATCCCGATCACCCGCCACCCCCCCCCCCCCCCCCCCAAAGGACCGCGGCTGCTTGTACATTACTGACACTAGGAGCGCATTTGGTATTCTCGATTTCATTATGCTCTCATATCACAAAATGACTCAATATCACAAAAAGTTTTAGTATTTAGCTTAATTGCATAAATAAGTTAAAGCCACGCGCATACAATCAATCGCAAAATTGATCGTACACACATGGTTTACCAACTATTTTCATTTATTTTGTGTGAAAAAATGGTTCAACATTTATGACTTTGATGCACATTAATTGTTTACAAATTTAGCTATTGACCCGATCGCTACGATTTTAAAAAATATGTTTTGCTTATTTTATAAATCTAGAAGTTGATCGTACACCTTTAATTTAACCTGAATTTTTTTATGAGTAAACAAGATCAATGTGGATAAGCGAAGTTATTTTTTGTCAGTGTTTCATGTCAACACCCAGCAGCTTCTTGGGCAGTGTTTGTTTTTGTTTTTTCGCTGAATTTCGAAGAGTTCTGATCAAAATGGCAAACAAGCACAAGGAAACGGACATTGCGACGCGATCGTTGACAATAAGTATGTGTGGTCGCGGAAGATCATTGCGGGAAATAGCGTCGAGAAAACCCACTCTACAGTGCAGTACATCATCAAAAAGTTGAAATATGAAGAAACCGTGAAAAATATCACTGGAAGAGGACGAAAACGCATCTTGACTCCTACAGATTAACGGGTAATTGTGCGAACTCTGAAAAGGAAACCTCAAACAAGTATTCCGAAATTGACCACTGGAGTCGCTGGGACCATCGGAAAACCTGTCAGCGCAGATACTGTCCGGAGGGTAGCGCACAGGAGCGGTCTGAGAAGTCGTGTAGTTCGTAAGAAGCCCTTTATCTCGAAGGTAAATATGAAAAACGACGGGAATTCACTAAGGCTTATGTTAATAAGCCTTAAGAGTTCTGGAACAATGTTCTATTTACCGACGAAACAAAAATAAATCTTTTCGGGTCGGATAGACAGTAAATGGTGCGGAGAAATCCTGGAAATTTGGTCCCAACTGTAAAACTCGGTGGCGGCAGCCAGATGTTGTGGGGCTCAATGTCGGCCTCTGGACCTGGAACCATGGAATTCATTGACTCAACGATGGACAAGATGGGTTATTTGAACACCCTCAAACGTAACCGGCCGCCTTCCGTGAATAAATTGAGTATACCTCGTGAATACTACTTTCAACAAGATAATTACCTCAAACATACCGCTATTGTCGTACGGGGTTGGTTGCTGTATAATACCCCTAAACAATTCAAAACGCCTCCGCAGTCTCTCGATATGAACCCGATAGAACACTTCTGGTCGGAGGACAAGAATCGCCTGAAAAATAAAAATTGTAGGAACAAGGCACAACTCGGAACGGCGATTAAGGAGATCTGGGAGAACATTCCATCTAGTGTAATCAAAAACCTCGTTGAATCGATGCCACGACGCTTGCAAGCAGTGCTAAATGCCAAAGACGGTCATGCCAAATACTAATTTAGTTGTTTTATGATATTTGTTACTTTCTTTGAATTGATTTTTCTTTAAATTTTAAGAAAAAGTAGTACTGTACGATCAATTTTGCCACATCTGAAATGGTGTTTTTTTTGTTGTTGTTTAAAATATGAAGTTAAAATGTAAATAATTTGTATTTTTCTTTTCACAGTTAAAGAGTTAAAACGAGGTATTTTTCAATGGATTGAAGTTGTTTTTACTTAACTATTAAAAAGTTACTATTTACTGTTAAATCCCGAAAAACTCTTAATTCAAGGATGAGTAATGGGTGTACGATCAATTTTGCGATTGACTGTAGTGTATATGTAAGTCAATAAACCAAAACAAAATATGTAAAACAAATGCATATTTTGTCTTATTTTCTCTGACTTCAAAGTCCGAAAGAATTGCGTGTTAAAAAAATGACTTTGATAATAAAACCATAAAAATATGAAGAGTCTAGCTAACAAAGATTGATCCCACTGAATGGAAAATTAAACTACAATTCGCTAAAGGAATCTTCCAGAAAAACTTGTGATATTTCGAATGAGGTTTGTTTTTTTAACCTTTCACACTTGACAAGTTGCGCAAGGGTTTTGTTGCGTTCCCGATCAGAAGAGAAAATCGGAACTATACAAAGATGAGGTATTTTGATACTCATATTTTTCTGTCAAAAGGAGTTGTAATTGAGTATTCGTAAGATTTTAAACTATTTCAAGTTATAACGAAAAATCTATACATTCATAAGCAAATTATATCAATCTTTGATATCATTTCAACAAGATTATATCTTATTCAAATATAACCTTTTGGTAATGAGCAGCACAAAACCTAACATTGAAAAAACTCATCATGATATAATTGCATCGAACATAAGTTTGAGGAGGCATATTCATAAACCGTTTAATTTACTCAAAGCACATCTAGATTAGGGTTACCAGATCCCGCAACACCAAAAAAAGCACATTGAGATCATTTACCCAAAAAGTCTAGAGAAACGATATGCAGTGTAACCCCGCTTATCCGAACTGCGGTTTCCTTAGCCCAGCCATCGGGTTGATACAAGATCCATTTAATTATCGAGCTTTGCGCCAGGATGGTAGGCACAGCAGAAGGAAAAGGATGTACATCAGGCATGTCAAACTGGGGGTCAATGCTGCCCGCGTAGCCCCATCTTTAATTGTCACAATAAAAAACACCACTGATTTTTATGTTAAATATTACTGCAAAAAACTAAAGTTGAATATAACGTTTTCAACTTAGTACAAATGTTTCTCGATGTTCAAATTTCCTCTCAGAAAAACACGTGTAACATTATTGCTCTGAACCACAGTTTGAGGTGATTCCCGCTTCCGTGTAAGATTGTGTGTAAACATTCATAGCGTAAACAACATAAATATCTTCCAAGTATTTTGGTTTTATTATTTTTGTTTTACCGAAGGAACAACAGACATATTGTGATATTTTTTAAATTGAAGATGTACGCAAGCCTGAATATCAACATTATTCATTGTTAAAAAGCACATCCGGAATAATAAAAAAAATTCCGTGATTAAATTCGCAGCTCTGAACAATTTTATTTCAATAAACACTTGTCTAACGTTCAGTTAATTTTGCGGTTAGTGTGTTGGTTGCACCGGAATTGAACCAAAACATATCCCACCGCTGGAGTCTTCTTATTGTCTTAAACCTATCCGATTACGTGAGTATAAACAGCAAACATTTTTAATAACACTAGTTAACAATATTTTTTATTCGTTGATTGTGAGTCATTTTTAATACCATATCGGTCACTGAGTTAAAAAAAATCCGAAAAATCTGATTAGAGCAGTTTTTGAAAAATGGAAAAAATAATTGTGTTTTTTTTTTTAATATCTTCAGCTACTGTTCATAAAATTATCTTTTTCTATAATCTGACCAATAAACTGCTCTTCGCAGATTTTTTTTTGGCTTCTATTCGGATTCAGAGGTCGATTTTTAATTTGCATGCAACAATCACATCATATGACACCCTCAGAGCCAAAGGGGTATAAGTGCACAAAAGCTACTTTCGAGATAGCACGCTTCAAACTTTCTTTGTTGTGCGATTTTCCATATACTTTTTGGGAAGTTGTAGTGTTTGTCCGTTCAAAAAAGTATGAAGATGAAATTATAAAAATCTAATATAACACCGAATAAAGATTTTAATACAACTAATGGTGCAAAACTGCTTGCGAAAATAAGGGAAACCGATAGCAATTTCAAATTTTCTCATTTTCAATGTATTGTTCACCAAGAGGCATTATGCGCAAAGCAATTAAAGTTCCAAAATGTGCTTAAACCAGTTTCAGATACTGTAAATTTTATCCGTTCCCGTGGCTTGAATCATAGCCAATTTTCGACATTTTTGGAAGACATTGGACATGAATTCGATTGTGTTCCCTTCTACACAGAAGTAGCCTTGCTTTCCTGCAACAAAATATTAAAAAGACTTTTTTTTGCTACGGGAGGAAATAATATTATTTTGGAAATGAAAGGTGAACCTGTTGAACATTCTCATGCTGATGGCTGGGTTCAGGATTTGGCATTTGCCGTTTATCTCACTGGCCATTTACAAGATTTTTACTTTAAACTTCAAGGAAAAGAAAAAAGTATCATAACTGCTTGTGATAGTGATAATGTAAAAAACTTTCAAGCGAAGTTACGGTTATGGATCAACCAAATTCCCAAAGAAAACCTTGTGCACTTCTCTATGTGTCAAGAACTGAAAGATCAAATGAGGCTGTATCATTTGGTTCACCTAGAATCGTTACCTGATGCATTCAAAAGACGTTTTCTTGACTTTAATTCATACGAGCAAGAATTTCCGTTGTTTGTATCTCCATTTTCGTTTGCTCCTAAAAATGCTGCTGATAATTTGCAACTAGAGTTGATAGAGCTGCAGTGCGATTCTTTATTAAAAGCGAAATACATTGAAGTGACTGTACCAAAATTTTACAGCTATTTGCCTGAACGCTACGTTGTGTTACGGAAATTTGTTGCCAGAATTTTTGCTACGTTTGCAAGTACCTATCTATGTGAACAGTTTTTTTTCCATAATGAAAGCTACAACAACTTCTCATCGTTCGAGATTATCTGATACAAAATTATCATCAATAATGAAAGTGTCAGTGACAAATAAACTTCAAGCTGATGTTAATAAACTAGTATCTCAGAAAAGATGTCAAGCATCAGGACAATAGATATATAAGAATGTTAAACATTAAAAGCTTTAATAAAAATTTATTAATATAAATATATTCCATTGTATTGTATCTAATCTCCGCGAAACTAATATGTTAAGTTTTCTAACTGATTTTGGCTACGGCCCTCTACGTCATAGAAAATTCGTTATGCGGCCCGCACACCTAAACGAGTTTGACATGCCTGTGTTAAAGTAATTTAAGCTTATTAAGCAGTATTCCTTTCGTAGTTTTTGCATAAGATGTGAGTTGCAAAAACTACGAAAAAATACAATGTATGTATTTATGTATGAGAACCCACCAGTGGCTGCTGATAGGTCTTTCGACCCGAATCGATACGGGAAGTCTCGATCGCATATTCAAATATTGTTTATGCTTAACTCATCAACAATATTTGTAACACAACTAAGGGGTCCGTTACCACTGGTTTGGGATAGGTTTGACTCATCTCACTCCCTTCCAACTGTTCGACACAAATAAAGAATCCTGAAAAGGTACCAAGTAACATTCACGTGATTCTAAATTTGACGAGATACTCCGGCTGGCTTGAACCCACAATCCATTGTATATCAGTCTTTTGATCGTTTGATGACCTATCCATGCAGTTAAGCTATTTTGAATTTGTAACACATGAAAAAGCTCGATGATATATACAAGAAAAAAAGAAATGGAACGAACTCACCAATTTGTAGATATTTAGCTGAATCCACGATGAATATATTTAGTGATGGCATCATCCGGCTTCTTTGAAATGAAGAATGATGACACTTTGAAACGCGAAGGAATCATAAAAAATGATTCCTGATATTGTGAATATCTTTAGCATGGTAGGATAAAAAAAGTTCTTCGTTTTCTTGTAGGTAAATTACACATCTGATAATTTTTCAAACTTAACACCGAAAGACAACGCAAGCAACGAAATGACAGAAAAACGCGTCCGCAATCGACCAAGGCCTACTCAGCCAAAACTATGAAATAAACACAACCTCATAAAATGGAAGAAATATGTTGGTTTTTCAGATCAAATTTCTTTAAACAAAAAAAAAGAGTACATTTGGTAAAATTTCACAAAAAGAAGAGTATGTCCAAATCTCGATCGAAAAAGAGTACATGTACTCTTAAAAGAGTACGTCTGGTACCCTTAATCTAGATGCCGCTCTTCTTTTGTGGTGAATCTGTGGTGGTGTTTTGGATCGTTGACTTCGATGGCCGTGTTTCATAAAAAGTTGTATGCATATCAATATAAGAAACAATTATTATATTTAAAAAAAAATTCTCGTTGATACTATTTTTTCCACATTAAGCTTGTTAATCGTTAAATTATATTTTGAAAAAAAAAAAATTTTATCGTTGCTACTTTTTTTCCACGTCAAGCTTGTTAATCCAAATTTGAGTACACTAAGGTTATTTTTACGCGGTATGAATTCCGTCTTTAACGTATAGTTTCGCTCAAAAAATGTGTTGATTCGCGAGAGCCGTGTGGAAGAATCGTATCCATGTCCATCTGATCTGGTTATTTCTGTACATTACTGACACTACCCAGCAAACATTAAAGGAGGTATATCGCAGGAACAACAGAATTATTCAAACAATTAAACCAGATGATAAGATTGTATTAAACTTACCAAAATAGCATATAGCTATAAAAGTGGAGGTGATATATCTACCTACGATGACAAGATTCCAACGATTCAATTTCCCCATAAAATGAAAATATACGATTTGAGGTAATTTGAGAAAAACGGAAAAAAAATTCCTCGATTTCAACTCCAGTCCAGGAAGAAAAGGAGCGATCGGATAGAGTTTCAATCGATGGACCACCTATTTATCGTAAATTAGTTCACTCAAATCGTAAATGTCGAACTAATATATCCCCAACTTTTTGGAGACATATTTACGAATTGACTAAACTTCTATCCGACTCAACTATTTTTGGGCAAAGCTTGTCGTAAATGAATGATAGAAAATATTCAATACCAACTTGTTTACGATGGTTATTGAAAATGTCTAATAATATTATTTTAATAAATGATAATCCATCATTTCTATTACGATTTCATGTTAGTTGGGTAGGAGGGCATCTGGTATTCTTGATTTCATTATGCTCTCCTATCACAAAATGATTCAATATCACAAATAGCTTTAGTTTTAACCTTAATTGCATAAATAAGTTAAAGCCACACGCATATACCAAACTAATTAATTTTTCTACTATTAAAAACATGTATTTTGTACGAATGTCAAAACTGATGTTTTCTGTTGCATATTTTATAAAAATTTAATATACTTCATTGATCCTTTATTCATGGGTTAAAGTTTTGCTAATGAACCGAATTGATTTGTTAATTTTTATGTTAAAATCAAGCTTTCTATAAATATTTTCACAAATTATTATACACATTTAGTACCATATGCTAACCATTGGACGTTTTAAGCATATTGTCAAGATGATGTTTCTCAAACTTCAAAGTATCGATTTATTTATTGTACCACTTGCTCGAACAAACTCTAAACATCCGAAAATAAACAATGGAATGGTGTTCAAAGTTGTTCGAAAGTTACCTCTGTCTATAAGAAATCGTTATCAATCAACCGATGTAATAAATCTTAATTACCATCACTGATACCATTTTCGTTTGTTCCCTTTTCTATTCACAGCTCTCGCAGGAGGAATCCATTAGGCGGCATCGCTCACACAACTAACTAAAGACCAGCCAGCCATCCAAAACGGTATATAGAATTTCAATATGGATCGGATAAATTTCCCAGCACCCTAAATTGCTTCTCGAGAAATTATTGAACCAAGTGGAGCAGTTCTTCTTCAGTATGCTTACTAACAAGATTCGAAAACTGCAAAAGTGCCATAGCTAGGCAAAAGCGAGCTTGTTGGTGATATTGGTGAAGGAGAGCCGCCCATAACCTCAAAAGCCAAAAGCGGACATCTATGAACGAACGTAGGGTTTAGTGTTTAGTGTGGCCCTTCAAGGACCCAGAAGTGCAGAAAAGCTCGACCGATTGTGGTGAGGTGGTGAGTGGGTGGGTGGACAGTGAATGGCTGGGTGAAGTGGGTGGTGATAAGCATACAATATCGAAACCGACAGATTGGCTTCTGGCCACTTGCTGTCATCCGATGGGCGAGCAGGACTTAGCTGAGGTGGTTGCCACTCTGCGTATTACATCTACTTTATCATTAATGGTGGTTGCAGCCAATATCCGATGCTCCCAACTACTACTGACTGGGGCTTTAGTTCGGGATCAACTTCCCGGTGTTTCTCTGGCTTTCTGAATAGTGCTGTACAGATGGCGCGTGGGTGAGGAGTCTTTTGAAGGAAAGAGACAGAGCGAGCAAGCCATACAGAAGGGAACTACATTGTGACAAGTGCAAAAGCCAAATGCAAACACACTGCTTCTGATATCACGTTAATAGCCAAACACATTAAGCTGTGACAGTTAGTAGACGTGATTCGACTTCGGCGGGATGATCTTTTGGAGCTGTCGTTAGTTGAGTGAGGGCAACGTGTGGGGTCAACTGATAAGGTTGCTTTTGTCACTCCAAAAAGGATTATGCAAAATCGCATTTCAGAAGCTCACAAAATACCGATGGTTAACTGCAATGGCATAAACTCAGCTCTTTTAATGCATTTACTAAGAATACTAAGAATTTAATATTCAAAATACATAATTTTTAACGAAATTTTATAAGACAAATTAATTTCCGGGTAATTGACATTTTTAGCATTGAGATAGTTAACAAAACATTTGTTTTTCATTTCAGCTGGTGGTTATTTAATGAGATTTAGTTCTAGACTAACATTTTTTTTTATATGGATAAGGTACTTATTTAGGGGAGTTTCCCATCAAGGGTGCATTTACACCTCTTGTGAACGTGAAAACGGAAGTAAATACTTATAATCGTTGAAAACTCGACTATACTGAATTTCATGGATGCGAAACTAGGTGAAATACATAGACGCGGAATGGTTGAAAGATTATTGAAATTTAAAAGTTAATAATTTAAATTATTAACTAATTAATTTAAATAAGTTTTTTTTTCAATTCCTCCGATTTTCACTGCGGAATATTTTTTCCTCGTTCACTCGAAGTGTGAAAGTGAAAAAGTGGGGTGAATATGGTGGTGGAAAACCTCTCCCACCTCCCTCCCATGGAGGTTTATGAAAAGCAAGCGAGGTTTACTAATCTGCACTCAAAATTTGTAATGCGTTATCATATTATGATGATGAAGTAAAGTAGGGATATTAAATAGTAACAATTTTGACTCAAAACTGATGTCAAAACCTCTAAAACTAATCCCAAGTTCAGAAATCAGCAACAGTTTTTCAAAAATGTTCACTTATTGATAGTAATTCCACATTTTTGTAGGTGATGGAAAGAATTAGAGAAACATGAAGTATCAAAGAACAAAAGAACATAAGCCGTAAATATCATTAATTTTTCAAAAAGATACAACGGCTCACCGGCAGGACTTCAACCTGCAATCTCCGCTTCAGTACAACGGCGCGTTAGCCAATGAAGGGTGATACGGTCAAAATTTGATCAAGGGAAAACGCGTGTAAATCGGTGAAATCGTTTATTTAAAAAATCAAATTAAATTCTTTTTCAAGTTTAATTAGTATAAAATTCAGGAAAAATATTCACTAGGCTTCCGCTTTTCCAAATCCGAATTGCCGGGCCTTACGCTTAACCGCTGCCATCAGATTTTGTACAGCCACCTTGTCCACCTTCTTCGCCGCAGAAAGCCAGATTGCCTTGAACTGCTGCTCGTCCTTAACAGTTTTTTTTTGGTCTTCTTTAGGTTCCGCTTGACAATAGCCCAGTATTTCTAAATTGGGCGGAGCTCTGGCGTGTTGAGAGGGACAGTACGGAACAACCGTGTTTCTTCAGGAAAGGCAGCAGACATTTATTCAAACACTCTTTCACGTAAATTTCTTGGTTGACAGTCCCGGAAGCTATGAAAATGCTGCTTTTCAAGCCACAGGTACAGATGGCTTGCCAAACCAGATATTTCTTCGCGAACTTTGACAGTTTCATGTGCTTGAAAAGATCTGCTACCTTTTCCCTTCCTTTTGCCGTATAAAACTCCAGTCCCGGAAGCTGCTTGTAGTCGGCTTTGACGTAGGCTTCGTCGTCCATTACCACGCAGTCAAACTTCGTCAGTATCGTCGTGTACAGCCTCCAGGATCGCGCTTTGGCCGTCGTATTTTGTTTATTATCGCGATTTGGAGTCACTACCTTCTTGTAGGTCGATAGTTCGGCTCGTTTTTTGGCTCGATGCACGGTTGTAGACGATACACCCAGTTTATTTGCGGCATCTCGGAGAGAGAGGTTAGGGTTTCACTTGAAACTACCGGCAACTCTCTTTGTCGTCTCAGCGGCTTCCGGTTTTCGATTTCCCCTCGATCCAGACTTCCTGGCTGTCGACAAACGTTCCCCAAATACTTTTATTACATTTGTAACGGTTGATTTGGCAACTTTTAGCGATTTTGCCAGCTTTGCGTGCGAGTAGCTTGGATTTTCGCGATGCGCAAGCAAAATTTTGATACGCTGCTCATCTTCCTTGGACGGCATTTTGACAACTGATGAGTGAATTCCAAAATCAAAATAGGAGCAATACTCTACACACAAACACACACACACACCTTCAAAATGAGGGGTTCAGGTTTTTAAAATGCAAAATTGAAAGAAATACGTCAAGTTGATATTGACCAAATTTTGACCGTATCACCCTTAATCACCACGGTGAACGTGATGAAGCCGGCGAACACGAGCAATCGAGCCCTGCCGTTCAACTGCAGCACTGCAGCAGCACTGATTGCTTCTTAATCTAACCGTTAGTTGAGGCAAACCCGAAGCAATCGACCATGTGCTCGCTCGGCTAAAATCCCGAGTCGATGGGTGGGGTTAGAGAAACAAAAGAGATCAATAGAGTTGTTTTTGACATTTCTTACGCACACTTGCTGACCGTGTACAGATGATCCGGGACCATTAACCTCAAAACCTCTCAATACAAAAAACGAACAGCCGGTCGACACACATGGTCGTTTTTTAGGTTAATTGTTCCAAAACTGAAAAGGCTTGGTGAAACAAGCAGCATAATAAATATCACGAACACTACCAGCGGCAAATAGGGCTATAGTGGGAAAGATCACATGCGGGCAGAGATACCAATGTGCCTGATTTTTCAGGTATTGCTTGTTTTTTCGAGGCTCTGCCTGACAACCTGATAAGCCATTGAATTTGCCTGATTTTTGAAAATATGCCTGATTCAACCTGATTTTTGCGAATGTGATGAAAAATGGGTAGTAAGGAACTGAATTAGGTACCATTGCTAAAGTGAAAAAATCGAAATATGGCTGAATAAAAGAAATCGAAAGATTCCCTTGAATTCGTATTTAAGAAAGGGATTAAAGGGAATCTTTCGATTGCTTTGATGCTTTGATTCAGTTGAATTATTCAACCAAGTAGGCTCACAACACATATTAGAGAGAAAATTAGGAGCAGTGACCAAAATAAGGTCATCACTTTTAGCGAAATTTCCGTTACCTTATCGTAGCCTGATAAAGCCTGAATTTAATTTCGTCAGTTCTCTGATTTTTTAAATAAAATGTTGGCAACCCTGCATGCGGGATTATCATGGTGTTTCGATAGAAGGTCCAGCAGTTGATCGGCAGAGCTCGATTGCTCGTGTTGGCCGGTATCATCATGTTCACCGTGGTGAAACTGGCTAACGCGCCGTTGTACTGAAGCGAAGATTACGGGTTCAAGTCCTGCCGTGCTATCTTCCGTGGTTGAGCCGTGGTATCTTTTTCGAAAAATTCATGATATTTACGGCTTAAGTTCTTTCGTTCTTTGATACCTCATGTTTCACTAATTCTTCCCACCATCTACGAAAATGTGATTATTTTCAGGTTCAAAAATGTACCAAGCGATTTCATAACATCAGTATTGATAGTAATTCATTTCTGTATACATAATTTTAAATAAGGCTTAACTCATTTCAGATATTTTGGTTCCCGACCATTTTTCAAAATCCTAAAATAGAGCTCTTTTAGAATTTGAGAAAATAGCTTATTAAAAATTAAAAAAAAAATTGCCTAATGATACCTTAAAAATGTAGAAAACCATACAATTTTTTATTTCCATTTTATCTTTTACAATAAGAAGTTATGGAACAAAGAAAAAGTGGCTCATGATTGCCCACTCTCCCATAATATTTTAACGAATGTGAAAATAAAAACAGAAATCATTCCGAGTTTTTGTTTCATAATCAGATTCGAAGCTCATGAACTTTATTCTTATGCAAAATTCAAACATAACAAAGCTTCAAAATGGCGATAAAGATTCATCATTCGATGTTTTTTCTTTTTATTTGGACTAGCAAGTCGGGCCAGAAATACATATTTGAAATAAAGAATAATCATTGAAACCCAAAACATCTTAATTATAATTATGGATTTTGATTTCAATTCTTGGCTCAAATTTATAAATTCCGAAACCGTTTTTATGTAAATTTCAGAAAATGTATTGCAATTCCGAAACAGATTGAAAATTCCAAATTAGTAATCAGGTTCAAAATTCTGATTCAGATTTAGCTCGTCAATGAGTGCCAGGATCAAAATAAAATTATCAAGATGACTATTAAGGTAAGGAATCCAAATTTCTAGAAATCGCATGTTAATAATTCTGATTGTTAGTTCGATTTTAAAGTTTAACCAATGTCAGTTCGTTTGCCCAATGCAGATGAAAATGAAAAAAAGTACGTAGAATTTAAGTTCATGTTGCAAGTTTTGTCTTTTGAAAAATTTATTTCAAAAAACCCATCCAAAAGATTTGATTTTTAATGAAATGTAATAACATGTACATATCTTCTTATGAAGGAATTGCATTGTTTTGGCGTATTGTTCAAAATTATAAGTATTGCAGTTTTTTCAAGAACCAAATTTCAAAATAAAATCATTTACTAGGATCGAGATTGTACCGCAACATTTTAATTTTTTACATTTACTTTTGAAAATTGTTTTCTTTTGAAAGTTTTTTTTTTGAAATTGATGACATTAAAAAGAAAACAAAATCATTCTAATTTCAAATCAAATAAGCAAAAATAAGCTTTGCCAGATCACCCAGCCCTGAAATTTAATAAAAAAAAAAATGGGAAATGTTTTTGAAAAAAATCCTGATTTTGTCCGATTCATTCACATTTTATTGGAAACTCGAAACAAAAAATTCAAATTACATCATTATAAATTCAAATTTTTTCGCCCAAAACTGTAATTTTTCAAGCTAGATTTATTAAAATGAACACAAGCGATTTTTTGGGAGCCTGAAATACGATTCAAAATCTGGTTATGATTTTCGATGAAAAAATCTCGATTCAAATGTTTTTCTTCTTGATTTTTGTTGAATAGCTCCTGGATTTTTGTCAAATTTTCAATAATATTGCCAGGGTGTTAGTTTTAAAATTTAAAATAGTCCGAATATGAACCGGCCCGAATACGTGAGGGAGAACTTTTGACAATCTTAAGCTAAGTTTACAAAATTTTGATGCAAATTATAAGGTAAAAGTAAGTTTCCTATTTTGTTACTAAAGGATTATTCATACAAACCCTTATCATCTTTTGAAATTTTTTTTTATGTATTTTCAAAATGTAAAAGTACTAAAAATGAATGATCAGTTGTTCACGTATACAAACCATAATTGGCTTAGGAAACGCAGATTTTTAAGGCTACTGCTGTGGATTCCGGCGGAAAACAACGGATTGGCTTAGGAAGCGAAGATTTTTAATGCTACTTCTACTGATTGTTAGTTTTAATTTGGCCTCCCGTGCAAGAAGACGGTATGGCTTTGGAAACGCAAATTTTTAAGGCTGCTGCCGCTGATTGTTTGCTGTGATTTGGCCTTCCGGTGGAGTTAGACGGATTGGCTTATGATGCGCAGCTTTTTAGGGCAGCTTCTACTGATTTTTTGTTTTGATTTGACCTTCAGGAGAATAACACGGATTGGCTTAGGAGGCTGCTGCTGTGGATTGTTTGTTTTGTTATGACCTTTTGGAGGAAAAAACCGGATTGGCTTAAGAAGCGCAGATATTTTAGGCTGCTGCTTATTGATTGATTTGATTTGGCCTTCCGGAGAAAAAAAGACGGTTTGGCATAGGATGCACAGATTATTAAGGCTACTGCTACTGATTGTTTGCTTTGATTTGGCCTTCCGGTGAAAAAAATTGAATTGGCCCAGGAAACGCAGTTTTTCAAGGCTGATGCTGATTGATTGATTTGATTTGGTTTTCCGGGGGAAAAAGCGAATTGGCTTAGGAAGTGAATATTTTAAAGGCTGCTTCTGTTGACTTTTTGTTTACATTTGACCTCCCGGTGAAAAAGACGATTTGGCTTGGAAAGAGCAGATTTTTGAGGTTGCTGCTGCTGATTGTTTTCTGTGATTTGGCCTTCCGGTAGACGAAAAAACGGATTGGCTTAGGAAGCAAAGATTTTAAGTCTGCTGTTGTGAATGGTTTGTTTATTTGGCTTTCTGTAGAAAAAAAAAACTGATTGGCTTAGGAAGCGAAGATTTTTTAGGCTCCTTCTGATGATTGTTTGTTTTGTTTTGGCCTCCCAGACGAAAAATACGGTTTAGCATGGGAAGCGTAGATTTTTTAGGCTGCTGCCGCTGATTGTTTGTTGTGATTTAGCCTTCCGGTGGAGAAGGATTGGCTTAGGGTGCGCAGATTTGCAGCTAAAGGGTGATACGGTCAAAACTTCCATATCAACTTGACGAATTTTTTTCAATTTTGCATTTAAAAAACCTGAACACCACTCATTTTGAAGGTGTGTGTGTGTGTGTAGAATGTTGCTCTTATTTTGATTTTGGAATTCACTCTTCAGTTGTCAAAATGCCGTCCAAGGAAGAAGAGCAGCGTATCAAAATTTTGCTCGCGCATCGCGAAAATCCAAGCTATTCACACGCAAAGCTGACAAAATCGCTAAAAGTTGCCAAATCAACCATTACAAATGTAATTAAAGTGTTTGGGGAACGTTTGTCAATAGCCAGGAAGTCTGGATCGGGGGGAAATCGAAAACCGGAAGCCGCTGAGACGACAAAAAGAGTTGCCGGTAGTTTCAAGCGAAACCCTAACCTTTCTCTCCGAGATACCACAAATAAGCTGGGTGTATCGTCTACAACCGTGCATCGAGCCAAAACACGAGCCGAACTATCGACTTACAAGAAGGTAGTGACTCCAAATCGCGATGATAAACAAAATACGACGGCCAA
Source organism: Uranotaenia lowii (assembly GCF_029784155.1). Taxonomy (NCBI): domain Eukaryota; kingdom Metazoa; phylum Arthropoda; class Insecta; order Diptera; family Culicidae; genus Uranotaenia; species Uranotaenia lowii. The sequence continues at coordinate 226,167,823 of NC_073692.1, forward strand.
AGCGCGATCCTAGAGGCTGTACACGACGATACTGACGAAGTTTGACTGCGTGGTAATGGACGACGAAACCTACGTCAAAGCCGACTACAAGCAGCTTCCGGGACTGGAGTTTTATACGGCAAAAGGAAGGGAAAAGGTAGCAGATCTTTTCAAGCACATGAAACTGTCAAAGTTCGCGAAGAAATATCTGGTTTGGCTTGAAAAGCACACCCATAGAAGAGGTTGCAAAAATCCAATGCCTATTTAACACATCTCTGTGCCGATAATGCGCTGAAATGTGCACTGTGCCGAAGATGATATGTTTGAAAAACCGTAACTGGCATAAGGACTCGGCTCCCAACTAAAATGATGCATGACCACTACATTCAAGCGAAACAAGAAAAACATTTTATGGGATTTCGTTCCTATCCGCGATGCCAGGTAAATGTTTGACGTTTTGTAGTTAGGAAAAAAGGTAAACAAAAGGGTGTAAATTTTCGATGAACTTAAAACTCATTTTACTACGGCTTTTTACTTCAGAGATCTCTTAAAAAGTAAGTAGAATCAACTTTTAGGTCTTCTTCTAGTGTTTAAAATATTTTTTGAAAAAATATTGATAGCTACTAAGCGATAAATTGAGTTTCAAAAACTGGTGTTTTTCTGGCTATTGAAAACACACCTAAGTATTTTAAAAGTTTTTGAATGAAAAAGTGATATTTTTACAAAAACATTCATTCAAAAAAATTATTGGAGATATTGGTAAGCAAAATTCACGAAAGTTCTGTTTTGGAAAGCATTCTAACAAGGAAAAAATCTATTCGAAAAAACTAGAATTTTATGCTGATTTCTGTTAACTAAAGTAACAAATTTGATGGTTTTTTCTGGAATCAACGGAGTGTTTGAGTTGTTTTTAGTACTGGAAGAAGATTTAAAACTATTTAGGTTTTTTATTAATTTATTTAAGAGTTGTATTTTATTTATGAAAAATGCACTTCTTCACTTCTTATGTGAGAGCTTTTTGCACATTTTTCGAAAAATTTTCTATGAAATCTAATGTATTTCTGTCGGCGTGTACCTTCGCATGACAAAATTTTGCCCAATAATTATTAAAAAATAACATTAGAAGCTAATTTCCTTTTAATTATATGCCTTTTCCTAAAAGCTTCCCAAATTCTCTAAACTGTAGTATGGAGCACTTTGTGGCGCCACTGTTTGGTTAATATCTCGGATTGGATAATTCATCCCAGAAACAAGAAAATGAAAATATAAACCACAGCGCCCGTAGGGAGAATCGAACTCAAATCACCAACCATATGGTCTTGCCAGACCGACATCTTAACCAGTGTACTATTTGAGCTTCTTGCAGGAAGAGGGATATTTGTCATAGGCATTCTGCCACCGATCAATCACAAAAGAAACGCACGACAGTGGCTTCCCGGCGTTTGGCCTCCTTTCAAGGTATTCATTTGTCTTGCGATGGAAACGGGAAAGGGAACGGGAGCGAAGGAAACGGGAAACCCATTGAATGAGAACTGTGCTTTGCTTACTGCCTGCTATTAGGGGAACATGCCCTATTATGCGCCACCTAAGCGAATCGCTGATTTTCTATGTATTCCACGTTCAAATCGTGTTAAAAATGGGTGGAATCGTTGAAGAAAAGTGTTTTCTACAAATGCCTATGATTTTTATTACTCAAATTGCTATAGTTGCTTCAAAAACTTCATTTTTAAAAACCATATTCAAAGCCACAGAACAAAACTGTGTTGCAAATACGCGCCGCTGTGTATTCAATACGCGCCTAGCAGCCGAACGCACCCGAAAGCAGCCGAAGACCGAAAATACACCAATACTTACAGACACTTTGACTGAAAAGAAAATCAAAATGAACTAATCAAAATTAAAAAAAAAAAATGAAAAATAGATTTTTTGGGCTGAATTAACCCTCAAAATATGGGTTTAGACTTTTGATCATTTTCAATGAAAATTGGCCTTTTTGAAAAATTTATGCTATTTTCAGCCTACTACGACTGGCGCGTTTTAACGAGCGCATGAGCCGTGATAGAACATACCCATAAAAAGCATACCTTAGCGAGTTCAGTATGATTTTTTTGCATAAAATCATAGTTTAGATTCTCCTCTATCGATGTGTCAGAAAATATTGTCTTATTCGTTTTTCTCTGCTTGAAGACACCTTATTGAAAGAGTTTCAAAATTTAGATCGAATTGAAGAAAAACCTAAATTGTGAAATTTTCACGACACAGAGGCATTTTAAGGAAAAATTTATACTTGCCAGGACCAATCACAGAATTTAAAACAAATTGGTAATATTTTGCGGGCTTAAAATGTTTCAGATTCTTCAAAACAAGGGTGGCGCGTATTAGCCACATGGGGCGTTATATGAACTTTTCCCCTACATACACACGCTACATATAGGGGAAAAGTTCATATAACGCCCCATGTGGATAATACGCGCCACTCTTGTTTTGAAGAATCTGAAACATTTTAAGCCTGAAAAATATTACCAATTTGTTTTAAATGCTGTGATTCGTCATGGCAAGTATGAATTATTCCTTAAAATGCCCCTGTGTCGTGATAATTTCACAATTAAGGTTTTTCTTCATTTCGATCTAAATTTTAAAAGACTTTCAATAAGGTGTCACCAAGCAGAGAAAAACGAATAAGACAATATTTTCTGACACATCGATAGAGGAGAATCTAAATTATGGTTTTATGCTAAAAAATCATACTGAACTCGCTAAGGTATGCTTTTCATGGGTATGTTCTATCATGCGCCCAGCGCTCTTTATAACGCGCCAATCGTAGTAGGCTGAAAATAGCATTAATTTTTCAAAAAGGCCAATTTTCATTGAAAATGAACAAAAAGTCTAAAACCATATTTTGAACGTTAATTCAGCCCAAAAAATCTATTTTTCATTTTTTGTTAAATTTTTATTAGTCCATTTTGATTTTCTTTTCAGTCAAAGTGTCTGTAAGTATTGGTGTGTTTTCGGTCTTCGGCTGCTCTCGGGTGTGTTCGGCTGCTAGGCGCGTATTGAATACACAGCGGCGCGTATTCGCATCACAGTTTTGTTCTGTGGCTTTGAATATGGTTTTTAAAAATCAAGTTTTTGAAGAAACTATAGGAATTTAAGGAATGAAAAATCATAGGAATTTGTAGAAAACACTTTTCTTCAACGATTACACCCATTTTTTACACAATTTGTACATGGAATACATAGAAATCAGCGATTCGCTTAGGTGGCGCATAATAGGGCATGTTCCCCTACACAGTTGCTAAAGCCGGGCAGCTTGGCCGGTGCTTGTTTGCCGGTGAATTGAAGGAATATATTCTTGTTGCTTTTGCTACATACACACGCACAGCTTAGCCGTGGTTGTTTGCCGGCGGATTGAATCGAAGGAATATTTTTGTTGTTGCTTTTGCTACACACGCACAGTGCTCGGTTCGCTGGCTGCCTAGTGTTGGCCGGTATTTATTTCCATCCTTCGTCGTCTTGTGATGCGATAGGGAGGGACGTGAAAGCGTTTTTATTTTGTTTCTTTCAGACATACGCAATTCGGTTAACTTGGGAGATTAATGCCGGTGGGAGCAAATCGAATCAGCACCGGTCGCGTTATCTTCTTGTACCAATGATGCTATGTAATTGACTACACGCCATTGGCACAGAGGCTGAATTTTGGGTGCAGCATTTCATAGCTTCCGGGACTGTCAACCAAGAAATTTACGTGAAAGAGTGTTTGAATAAACGTCTGCTGCCTTTCCTGAAGAAACACTGTTGTTCCGTACTGTTTTGGCCGGATTTGGCATCTTGCCATTACGGTAAAAAGGTCATGGAGTGGTACGCCGCCTACAACGTGCAGGTGGTTCCCAAGGAAAAGAACCCTCCCAACACGCCAGAGCTCCGCCCAATTGAGAAATACTGGGCTATTGTCAAGCGGAACCTAAAGAAGACCAAAAAAAACTGTTAAGGACGAGCAGCAGTTCAAGGCAAACTGGCTTTCTGCGGCGAAGAAGGTGGACAAGGTGGCTGTACAAAATCTGATGGCAGGGGTTAAGCGTAAGGCCCGGCAATTTGGATTTGGAAAAGCTTTTAAATAAACGTTTTCACCGATTTACACGCGTTTTCCCTTGACCAAATTTTTACCGTATCACCCTTTATGTATTGTTTGTTTTGATTTGGTCCTCCGGTGAAAATAGACAGTCAGCTTCAGCTGATTGCTTGCTTTAATTTGGCGTTCCGGTGGGAAAAGACGGATTTGCATAGGAAGCGCACATTTCGAAGGTCACTTCTGTTGATTGCTCGATTTCATTTGGCCTTCTATTTTGGAAGGTTCTTGGTAAGAATATTTTCAGATTGTTCCGGCTCTTGTAAACAAAGACAGAGCGACAGGAAAAACACAAATTGAGAAAGCCTTTGCTAAGATTAAATGTTTCTTTAGAGAAAATTGGTGAACAGGAATGAAGTGCTGAGATGAAGGATATACGAACAATAAATAATTTTTTTTTACAGATTTTGTGCTAAGAATGGATTGAAATATTGAGAAGAAAGATACTTGGGAAAATAAACAACAGCTTTTGTTTAGAATGGAATGATGAGTTTTTAAAAATCATAAAAAAAGGAAGGGGGGTCCAGAATCGAAGGGTGAGCAGGTTTTTCTCAAAATTTCAGAATTTTTGTTATAGACCTCAGCGAGTCTATCAGCCAAGTTTGACGAATTTCGGAAAAGGTTTGGTTTCGCTATGCACACTTGACATGGGTTGACTCTTATGTATTCTGGTTTCATTTCCAAACTTTATTTAAGTTAAGGTGTAAAATAATTGATTTTGTTTAGCAAATATTTGTAATCCGCATAGCACTTCTTCGAACTGTGGGAGAGACACAGTTTGAAGAAGTTTTCAGATCACCAAAACGGACGCACGCTTTCAAGATTGTACTTCAGATGTACAATTCCGAGACTCAAAAGAGGATTACTTTAATTCGGTTGATCCGACGACGACGACGAGGACGGACATGATAGCAGTACAAACAAACAATGCCCTCTTGAAACGAAACAGACCTAGTTAATGGCCGACATCCGACATCCGGGGCCACTGACAGCGCCAAACTGAGCAAAGCCCTGGAAAATCCAATCAAGTGCCACTTTGGGTGAGAAGATTCCATCACACACCGAATGAACGATTGATAGCAAGTGTAACTAATTTTGAGATGACATTGACTCACCCACCTCAGACCACCCACCACAATCGATCTCCTGAGATCTGTTGAAGCAAGAAAATTACTAACATGCGTCATCCGTGTGCCATTGTGACGAATCGGAAGTATCATTTTTCTTCTCCTTCCCTCATTTCAGGTCCCGGTGGCAATCTTGACAAGTGCTGTACTGTAGCTGTAGGAAATCAAAAGCAAAAAATGTAACGGAAGAAAAGTAAATATTTCCAGTTCGTCAAAGATTGATCTTTGTTTCCAGTGCCACAACGACAGAGAGTTGTTGTTGGGGGTGCCAGAGGCCGGAAATAAAGGCATTGTGTTTTTTTGCTGTGTTTGTGTGTAAAATTTTTACTACAAAAGTGGTTTTATTTGCTAAGGTTATTTACGTGAATGAAGAGAAAAATCACAAGTGCTCAACAGGAGGAGATTGAATAAGGCGAAGTGCCAGTTTTGTCTGCAATTTTCAGTAATACAATAATTCATTGGTTATTATTGTTGGAGAAAATAAAAAATACACCGTCCGGCGACAATAGGAAGCAGACACAATGACGGAGGCGGATAACTACGATGATGAGGTGAGTTTTGTTGCTTTTCTCGGCATTTAATATGAAGTTAATCAATTTCATGATAAATGAATTAGTCTAATATGATACATAAATACATTAGTTCAATGAAATATGTTGTAGAACTTTTCAATATAATGAAAAAAATCTATAGTTTATCTGTCTGTGTTTTCAAATTTAAAAATAATTGGAAAAACCAATAATTTTTCTGACTACGAAAATTTGATGTCCAATCAACCTTCAAACTTTTGATGTACCAGCAGTATGATTATCTGTGGACATTAAGCTTTTAGAAGCCATTGAAATTGAAAAGTGTTTCATGATACCCCAGTTGACGGTACTTTTTATCAGACTAAAGTTCAAACATACTAAACAACCCACAAAATACACATAACTTTCAATGAAATTGCAATCTCTTACTTGAAAATAATGAAAAAATGACTTTTAATGTTATGTAATAAAATTATCAACTGACTTATGAACTTCAATTCCGAAAAAACTCTTAATTCTATCTTAAAAACTTAGGTATGATCATAAAAAGGTACGTCTCTAATCAGTCTCGTGCGTAGGAACCGTCTATGGGGGGGGGGGGGGGTTTCGAAATTAAAATTTAGCTAAAATTAATAACAATATCAAAAATACACAATAAATAAGGAAATGTATTTCTAACATCATTTTCTTACTCATAATTATCACACAAATTTAGAAAGTAATAAATTTTACTGTTAAAATATACCAAACCTTCCAAAACAAATTACAATGAAAAATTCATGATATTTTCAGTAAGTCATCGATAAAATTATTTTCCAAATGATGTTGCTGATTCTGAGCTGGAAATTCGCTTTAAAATAATTTCCAAGCAGTCGGGTTCTAAATTTGAAAAAAAAAAAAATGTTCCCAATACACAGATTTAGGATAAAAATGGAATTCTTAAATAAATGTCAGATCAGGTTAAAACCCATGATTGAATGTTAGGGAAATAATATTAATTGTTATTTATAATTTATCTTATTTTACATTTATTTTCTTCAATTTCTTTCAATTGAAGGGTGTATTGAAAAAATTCGTTGTATTGTTTTGAATTTAAAAAAATAAGCACGATTTGGAATGTGTTGTTTTATAACGATAAAAATTTAAGGTTTATATTTTTAGAACACCTAATATTAAAATTTGAAAAACATAGACAAACTTATCTAAATTATTCATAAAAATTGAAATAGTTTGGCTTTGAAATTCGGTAAATTTATTTAAAAATTTAAAATAAACAGTAATGTATGTAAAAGTCGGTAAATTCATATGAAAATTAAAATAAAATATGAAGATTTAAAGACAAGTTGTTAACGATTTAAGATGTCTTTTTTTTCGAAAAACTATCGTATCTTAATGATAATAACTTATTTATAGATTTGATAACTTCATAACTGAAGATAGAAGCATTTTGGTGCTTATATTTTAATGATTGATTAGGTAGATTTCAACGTCCTGAACTCAAATCTTTTGTCAAATTTGAACTATCACATTTGGTGTTGGAAATATGGAGCTTTAATATGTGTTAGTTTTATGTGAAAGCAATCATTGATAACTGATTAACTAACAAACAACCAAAAAAATCTGATTCTGATTTGTTTGTAATACTTCATTCAATTTAGGAGAAGAAAATTTAACGTTTTTTTTTTAATTTGGAAAAAAATTAGGTACGAGTATTTTTGACAGTACTGCACTGCCCCTAGTCGCCCTAACAGTCTCATATGAATTTTCGTCATTTTTAATCTAACCTGACAGTTCGTCATTTTAAACATAGGGCTTCAATATGAAACAACAAAGAGATTTTGTTCTAGAAATTTCGAAAAAAAAATATCAACTTGTGGCTGTCCCATATGAAATATACCCGCATAACAGTCCCATATGTAAAATAAGACGGATGCAGTTACTTTTCAATGTTTCTTCCGGGGAAATAGTCTTTGATTTATTGCTTTGAATCATTTAAAAAGATTCAGTTCACTCGATGTCGAATTATGCATACTAGTTTTCGAAGGCAGGCCAGTAAGAAGGAAGGAATGTCTTCCTGAGCGAAAAACTGTCAGATGCAATCAAAAATCGTAAAAAGGTTCAACTTACAATGTGGAATTCACGATCTCTTTCCAAAAATATGTTTCATTTCCTGATAACTGCATTTAGAGGTTAAAAAACCCGATTTAATACACTTAACAGTGGATTGTAGCCTTTCTTACAGTCTAAAAATTATATTTGGATACACATGACACAAAATAATAAAATGATCGATTTATAAATTCTGAGTAATGATTTAAGTATTTGGAACGTAGTAAATCCTAAAAGAATTTAAGAAATTAGGATTCTAAATTTTTTAAAGGATGAAGGTATTTTGAAATAATTATAATTTTCACATAAATAATAACATAATTGTAAACTAATTGAAAAATTTTGAATGATTGAATTCTGGGATATCTTGTATGATCCCGTTTCTATGACATTATCTATATATATAAAAATGAATTTCTGTCTGTCTGTCTGTCTGTCTGTCTGTCTGTCTGTCTGTCTGTCTGTCTGTCTGTTCCCTATAGACTCGGAAACTACTGTACCGATTTGCGTGAAACTTGGCAGATGGGGGTATTGGAGGCCGGGGAAGGTTCCTATAATAGTTTGAGACCCCTCACCCTGACAGGAAGGGGGGGAGGGGCCTCCCAAACAAAAGACATTTTTTTGCATAACTCGAGAACCAATCAAGCAAATGGTATCATATTTGGCATGGGGTGGTATTTGAGAACGAGGAATATTTCTATGAATATTTGGTACCCCTCCCTCCTTTCAGTGGCGTGATAGGAAGGGGGGAGGGGGGCTACCTTACAATTTTTCATATAACTCGAGAACTAATTAAGATATTGGATCCAAATTTGGCATGTGAAGGTATTTGGATACGAAAAATATTTCAATGATTATTTCAGACCCCTCCCTCTTTCCAGTTGAAAGGGGGAGGGGCCTTTTTCATATTTTTTTATAAAGTTCAAAAACTAATAAAGCAATTTGAACCAAATTTGGCATAGGAGGGTATTTGGATACGAAAAATATTTCTATGATAATTTGAGACCCCTCCCTATTTCCAGTAGGGAGATATAAAGGGGGAGGGGCCTCTTTTATAGTTTTCAACATAACTAAGAAAGTAATTAACCAAATATAACCAAACTTGGCATGGACGGGTATTTGGGAACGTGACATGTTCTAATGATTGTTTGAGACCCCTTCCTTCTTACAGCGGGGAGGAAGGAAAGAGGGAGGGGAATTTCATACAATTTATACTGCATAACTTCTTCTTCTTCTTCTTCTTCTAACACCAACATGGCCAAAACTTGTATGCATCCTGGAAAATGAAAAACTTGCGTTTCACATTTTTCTTTTCAACATGGTATCTGATACATAGAACATGCATTGCAGATACCACTACGGCCAGGCCAACCATGTGATGAAAACGCAAAAGATACAGGAACAAGGGAGGGATGAAGCGTGGAGATCCCTGCCAAACGCTTCTTATGATTATGAAGGTTAGGTTATAAAGTGCAATGTTTGATGTATACAGTTAAAATAAGAAAAATAGGATAGATCTCACCCGAAACTTCCTAAGTTTGGCGCTTGTTCTCTATCAGTTTCTTGATTTCACATTCTACGGTCGTTATGTGCAGACGCTTGATGCTCTGATGACATAGTTCTTCGTCCTAGAAAGCTGATTTACAGAAATATAAACACCCCGCGAAAATATGTGAAAAGTGGAAATGTCTTCAATAAATAAAAATAACTCTTTCTAGAGAAATACCTTACGATTTGAACTGCAAACTTATTAAAATTTGGCACAAACTTAACAAGTTATCACTGTTTATTGAAAAAAAAAAAAAAAAAAAAGAAAAAAAAAACATCAGAAAAGTATGGAAATAACAATTTGGATCTAGATACATCATCGACTTTCACATTAAAGTTCAATGTAATGAAATAAATATATACCTTCTTTTGACATCAGCATTCTTTTTTTTTTTTTTTAAATCTAAACATAGTTTTGAGCTTTAATCTTGTTAAAGTACCTGATGATTGAATGATTTAAGATCTCAAAGTTATAACCGAATTAACGCACTCAGTTTGCATTGCAATCCATCGCAAAATATCTTTTTCCAGATTATGAAAAATGAGCTATAAATTAAAAATACTTAGCTTCGGTTTTCTGCAAACAATTATTTTTTCCCGTGTAGATATTCCAGGAATAAAATCGTTGTAGAAAGCCTTTCAAAATTTCTCGAAATTGTCCAGTTGACCAGGGAAAACGCCAAACAAAGCCGAAAACTATGGACCTCCTTCAAACTCACACACATACACTTCCGGTTGTCCACTTAAAGAACTTTCTTGCACTTGTTTCTTGAGTAAAAACTATAAATTTATTTAAATTTCCAAATAGAAAATTTTCAGCTCTGAAAAAACGCGTCTGACAGTTTCAACCGACGCCTCCATACAATTTATACTGCATAACTCAAGAACTAAAACAGCAAATGGAACCAAATATGGCATGGAACGATATTTGGGTACGAGAAATGCTTCTATGAATATTTGGTATCCCTCACTCTTTCGAATAGGTGGATGAAAAGGGGGAGGCGAGGTCTCCCTTACAATTTTCAGTATAACTGGAGAGCTGATCGATCAAATTGAACCATATTTGACATGTGAGTGTATTTGGATACGAGAAATGTTTCTATTATAAATTGAAGCCGTACCTTTTAAGCGGTAAGATATAAAGGAAGAAGGGGGGGTTTCCATTTTTTTTTTCGAGTACTAATCGAGCAAATGAAACCAAATTTGGCATCAAAAAGTATTTGAGTACGAAAAATACTTTTATGAATATTAAGTTATCACCCCTCTATTGAAAGAAGAGAACGGAAAGGGGGATGGTACTCCCTTTCAAGTTTATACAAATTTCAAAACTTTACTACGTAAATAAAACCAAATTTGGCATGGCATGGAATATAGGAAGGGAAGAGGGAAGCTTACATTTAACTTTTATTTTACAAAACCCGAGAAATGGACAATACTTAACATGGAAAATCATTTTGGTATGACTCTATGATTATTTGACACATCATCCTCCTTTCAGTGAGAAGGTACATGGGAGGGGGGAGGTGAGCCCAATACAATTTTGTTAGCATATGTTCTCAATTTATGCTTACTGTGCGGGTTCGGAGTTTGGCATCCAAGAATCGCCCGATGGTCCACAGCTAGTACGTACTCACCTGATGCTGATATTCTCCACCGTGGTCCAATTTACAATGAAGCGTAATGTGACTGATACTTTCCAACGGCACCAAGCGAGATAGTATGTGTAAGGTCGGAGCCAATATAGAGGCTGTCTCTTCGTTATTATACCAGTTGCATACAAGACTACCTTGTATCAAAGTCCCACATCGCACATCCCCCTTCTTCTCCGGAGAAAAAAAAATCGAGGAAAAATACGAAAAAAAACAGGCGCTATTAAAAAAATAGGTTGGTCAACTCATCTCCAGTACTAAATAATTAAACCAATGATTTTCAGAAGACCCATTTTGTAAAAAAAATCTTTCCAATATTAATATATAGCGTTGTGTAGTTTTGCTCATTCCATTCATTTTTGCAAATGTTTTTTCAAACAGTTGTGTTTAAAACATGGGACATTTTTTTACCATCCCGAAGTTGATATACTGGTTGACACTAAAATTTAATCATTTCATCAATAAGAATTTGTTTAAATTAATAACTTATTCCAAGGTCTATCTGTACTCAAAAACAAATATTAACGACTATATACAACTTTTAAAACTAAACCATGCTCAAATTTATGTCTTTTCCTGCATAGAAAACATTTTATATCATTGTTTTCGAACGTGAAAGGTACATTGAGACAAGATACATAAACCTCATAAATTTTACTTTTTTGGTGATGATATCAGTTTGTGATGAAATTCGCTTCAAAAATGAATACAAATATTTCCTCGATATTGTTTTAATGAGTTTAACTTTAAATGTCTTTCAAGTGGTAATTTTTAACGATTTTCATAAATTTATATTTTGACTCTTTTGTGTTTATATGGCTGTTGGGCACGCGGGTGTTCATCGAAGCAATCCAGCTAGACGTACAGACAATGGTCGCGCTCGCAATCAAGGCATACTTTTGTCTCATGTGTGAAAGTGACAAACCAATAACCTTCACTCCACTTTTATTAAAATCTGCTGTCTCATGTAGGCAAACTGTGCAAGGAGGCCCAACACGAATATAACGTTGCTATGCAATCATGATCGTTGGGTCAAGCGCATCTCTGGCATGAACAGATATCATCATAGCAATCGGGAATGGTTTTACCAAACCGGGCCCGTTGGCGGTTAAAATACTGACCTCGAGTGTGCTAGTTTTAAAAAGAGGTAGGCGTAATGGCGGCATGTATCCGAACTTTCGGGAAAATTGTGCCTAGAGTTTGCTAGTTACTCGTTGTTTCATTGAAACACGATTTAAGCAACTTCGATGGACGCAGAACTTACTTAATAGTAAACAACGACTGACGTCATATTGATCGAGGAATCGGGAATTGGAAAATATCATGGCATTGTCCGATTACAGAGTGCATGAGATGGAGTTTATTTCCTGTCTCTTCTCAATTGAAAGTTGACCATAATCTGGTGAGAATTAAAGCAGCCGTCATCTTCTGTAGCGGCAAGAGTTTTTCACTCAATAAAGTCCTTCACACGAAATTTTTGGTGTTTTTCACTTTGCTTCTAGAGGAAAATTTAATTTAGTAATTTGGCGTTTTCCGCACATCGCAAATCACGGCCGAGTGCAACCTAAACACACTTTCTGGACCTGCCTTCAACAGCTTCGCAATTCATATGAAAATCTTAATCGTCCTGAATAATAATCGCAATACAGAATTGAGAGGATAATCCTTTCTTTATAAATTTTTGAAGTATCTGAGAAAAACTGGAAATCCGTAATAAAAAATATATGAAATTGCAATGAAATATTATTCCTGCTCACTTCAGTGCACTCAATCAAATCATCAGCCTGTGTTGACCCAATCGGCGATCAATTCCATCTTCCGAGAAGTTTACCCTCAATTTACAATATCATCAACCTCGCTTTCCCTATGTATTGCAGATTTCACACCTGCTTCATATAGTAAAAGGACGCTGGTGATTCTTTTACCATGCTGCGGGTCTATAATGCGCTTTCCATGTTGAGATTTTCAGAATAGAGCAAATCCAAATCCAATCCCTTCACGGGTTCACCTTTCTCCTAGTTTCGAGATGGGAGACGAGCAATCAGATTTTTATTAAACTCGACGGTTTTCAAATTCTGCTTTAACAACTTTTTTAGTACGATTCCGTATAGAATCTCACAACTTATTATAATCAACAAGTTCTAAAGCAAACGTCATCTTCTACTTTTATAGATTGTGTTCAAAATAAAGATGCATTGAAAAGCCAATTTCAACTAAACCCAAGCTTTGAGAATTCTCATCCCTTCAATCCATCTGAATGTGCAATGTCACCAAAAAGCAATCTTCTAAGCAAGCGTACACGTTCTTTAACATCGCAACCTGTGCTAAGCCGCAATAAAACAAAATCAGTTGCCATCTCGTTTTAGCGAGCTGTGCTAAGCCGCCAAAAGCAAAATTATTTGCCTTCTCGTTCTCGCGAGCTGTGCAAAGCCGCAGTAGGGAAAACATAATTCATCATATCGTTCTTGCAAGCTGTGCCAAGCCGCAATCCGGGAGCGATAACGAGAACATCATTTTAAGTCTCTATCTAGCCAGCTGTGCCAAGCCGCTTCAAAAAAAATATTTGCCTTCTCGTTTTCGCGAGCTGTGCAAAGCCGCAGGAGAGAAAACATAAATCATTATGCCGTTCTTGCCAGCTGTGCCAAGCCGCAATCCGGGAGAATTCAAAGAACATCTCGCACTTGCGAGCTGTGCTAAGCCGCAATTGTCCTTTTCAGTTACGCAAGCTGTGCTGAGCCGCAATACATTTTTTACACCTCTAATCACGCAAATGCTCGTTATTTGTTTCACTGGACCAAACTCTTCTGGGTGCCATCTTGACTTTACTACGTCCACACAATTTTTCCACTGTTCGGCACATTATGTTTTTTCCAATCATGTTTTTTGGAGATTGCGAACCACCGAGCGATTCCGGATTTTCAGGCCAAAGCGGCCAGAACCTAGCAGGATCGCCACTGTGCGGGTTCGGAGTTTGGCATCCAAGAATCGCCCGATGGTCCACAGCTAGTACGTACTCACCTGATGCTGATATTCTCCACCGTGGTCCAATTTACAATGAAGCGTAATGTGACTGATACTTTCCAACGGCACCAAGCGAGATAGTATGTGTAAGGTCGGAGCCAATATAGAGGCTGTCTCTTCGTTATTATACCAGTTGCATACAAGACTACCTTGTATCAAAGTCCCACATCGCACACTTACGAAGCCAACAAATGGAAACAAATATGGTACTTGGTTACGAGATATTTTTCTACGATTGTTATAGACTCTTATGCTTTACAGTGTAGAGAGGGAAAAAAAGAAAGGGGCTCCATACAATTTTTGCTGTAAAGCTTAAAATCTTATCAACCAATGGTTATATATTTGATATAAGAGGATTTTTGGGAACGAAAAAAATATTTATTAAAGATTACAATCTCCATTCTGCAGGGGGTGAAGGGAAGCACAGGGGGGGTCCTCTAATCAGTTTTTTAGCATAAATCCAGAACATATCAAGCAAAAACAACCATACTTTATAAGTTAGATTATTTACGAACGATTTATTTGGGACCCTTCTTTTTTAGGGCGAAACTTAAGGAAACAGATGAAAATTATCAGATCTTTAAAACAAATTTAAAAATCAAGATTCAGAATATAAGTTATGGTTTGTGTTGCAATTTGAAACTCCAGCTGAAGCTCTCATTTTATAGTGGTTACTTATTAATTTCGTCATAATTTGATTTAAAATAATACCAAAAACAATAAAAATTTGATTGATTTCTGAAAATATCATTTGATTCTGAAAGGTGTAGCAAAGCACACCGGGTCAGCTAGTGATCTTATATTTATAAAATAGAAGAGGTCTAAAAATGAAGGGTATAATTTTTAAAAAAGATTCCTAACCATGTGTTTCAAATAATTCAACCTCTCAAGAAAAGGAAGCGAATAAATGGAAAAAAAATTAAATAAATTTTCAACTGCTAAACTAAAATACGATGCTTCAATGTAGATTACAATAATCTATCGATTTAACAATAGATATTAAACATTTTGACAACTTTGAAAAGTCAATATTTTCAATTTTGTCAATTATGTCTATTTTATCATTTTTGTCAATTTTGTCAATTCTATTAGTTTTGTCAATTTTGTCAATTTTATAAATTTTGTAAATTTTGTAAATTTTGTAAATTTTGTTAACTTAGTAACTTTTGTAGATTTTGTAAATTTTGAAAATTTTGTAAATTTTGTCCATTTTGTCCACTTGGGTAGTTTTGTCAACATTTAGAACATTTAGAACGGCAAGTGAAATTGAATGATGCAAAAACTTATACTCGACAATATTTAAAATATTTATTTTTGATTTTTGACTTTAACTTGTCAATATACATGCTACTGCTAGATCAGTTGATCCTAGTATCACATTATTTTATTTCCAATAAGATTCTATTTTCCCTAACCAGCATGAGAGCAGCAGTGGTATAAATTATTTTAGCATACCTTTCAGGGGCATTCTTACTAGTATACAAGAAAGAATGCCCCTGATAGGTATGCTAAAAACTTTGATTTCTATGTTGATCCATTTTTGTAAAGAACGAAAGCTGTTTCGAGAAAATCGCGTTGAAAGTAATTAGGTTTAAAATGTAAGTCTTCAAACGGTACTTTTTCACCCAGCTGACAATTTGATTGTAAACATTTGGCCGCACGCCCCTTTGAAAAAAATTATACCACTGCTGCTCTCATTCTGGGTAGGGAATATAGAATCTTATTGGAAGAAAATAATGGGATTCTGGGTATGCCAACGAATGATTCGCAACGTAAGGTCGATTTTTGAAAAGGGCACATTTTTTGCCATATTTGCAAAATTTGTCAGGTTTGTAAATTTTATCAAGTTTGTGAATGTTGTCATTTTTTTTCAATTTTGTCAACTATGCAAGTTTGGTCCAATTTGTAATTTTTGATGATTTTAACAATCATGTCATTTTTGTAATTATAGACTACTAGCTGATTTACCTGGCCTTGCTCGGGTTCACATAAAATATAAATCAAAATGAATCGTTTGACATTTGAAATTTCGGAAACTTTATATTCATCATTGTAAGAAATTTGGCCAAAGTTTGAGCATGTATGTTTTTTTTAGTCTTTTTAAAGTTTCTATTGAGATTATTCACTGTGTTAATCGTATTCATATTATTCAAAACTTTATAGTTATGAGGTTTTAATTAATAGAAATTCAAAATAATTCCCCTTGACTGCTAGTTCATCCTTTCAAGAAAAACTTTTTTTACAACCATCATTTTTACGATTTGGCATTTTATTCTTCTCTTTAAAAGATAAACTGTTTTTTTTTATCTTTCCCATCCCCTATCTAATGAAAATCTCTGTTGGAGATTATCCCACTTTTCAAGATGGATGATCTCGCTGTATAATGGTTTATTCAAGTTTTATTTACTGAGAAATTCCTAAAAAGGCCACATTGTTGAACCTTGTTGAAAACTCACTTTGCATGTTTTTTGTTGTATATTAGACTGCCCCAAATTTGTATGGGAAATTTAAAACCTGTGAAATGTTATACGCTGCAGGCTAAAATTGATCCTGGGCCTAGTACAAGATCTCATGCCAAATTTGGGCCAGATCGGACCACGGGTAGGGGTCGCTCAACGAGCCTGAAGTTTGTATGGGATTTTGAGACATTTTGTTCGAGAGGAACATGAAAAACCAGTTTTTCGTCAATAACTTTTGTCTCCTTCAACCGATTTCTTTCAAAAACGGGTTTTCTTAAAGCCTAAATTATGATAAACATTTCATCCGAAGATTTTATTTCAATTAAAGTTAAGACAAAAAAGTTATTAAGCTTCAAAAATTGGCTAACTTTTTTAAGGGTGACATTCATCACTGTTTTAATGAGGCGACTAAATGTCCGACCAGAACACTCAATGTGAAATGCATGCCGTTTCGTCAAATAATGACCGATTTTTGCCATTGTTGTTGTGCTCGATTGCAATTTATGAGGTTTTTCAAATATTTGAGATTGGATGATATTCACTTGATAGTTCGGAAAGAAGATAGGGCGGAAAAATGCTTGACACTAAAAAAAAATTGCATAACCGCAGGGGCTTAGCAACATGACTGGACGATTTGTGGCCAATAAAAAAAAAACCAGCTTTTCATCAATAACTTTCGTTCCCGTCGCCCGATTTCTTTCAAATACAATTTTTCTAAAAGCCTAAATTATGATAAATATTTCATCTCAATAGTGCATTTCGATAAGAGTTAAGATAAAAAAGTTATTAGGCTTCAAAAATGGGCTTACTTTTTTGCGATGGTATTCATTACTGTTAATGAGGCGTCAATATATTCGACCGCCCCGACTCATTGACAGTGATGAATATCATCCTATAAGAAAAAACCGTTTTTGAAAGAAATCGGCCAACGGGCTATTGATGAAAAACTGGTTTTTCATGTTCCTCTCGAACAAAATGTCTCAAAATCCCATACAAACTTCAGGCTCGTTGAGCGACCCCTTCCCGTGGTCCGATCTGGCCCAAATTTGGCATGAGATCTTGTACTAGGCCCAGGATCAATTTTAGCCTGCAGCATATAACTTTTTCTAAAGTCGGGTCATTTGAGGCAGTCTATTGTATATGTATATTTTTTCGCTTTTAAATTTCACACTGTTCTATTCTTAGCTTACCTTAAATGTTGAAAGTATCACTTATAGTTTTTTGAAGATTTCGAAAACAAACCATCACTGAGCCGAAATCGCCGTTTCAATGTTGCGAAAAGGGTTTTATTTGAGTTATGTTTCAATTTGTCTATTCTTGGGCACAAACATCCCATTAATTAATTATTAATTATTATTTTGAAGAGTAATCAATGTTAAAATTCTATGATATCATTTGTTTGTATTCGCAGTACAAAACAGTTATTCAATAAGTTTTCTCAAATTTGGATTGTAGAATCGACCACATTGGAATGATAACTCTTAAGTTAGAATTTTATCAATGAAATTAATTTGTATAAAACTCAAAACCTCAGATTTAATTTTATAATCATTTATCTAATCATTTTTCTAATCCCCCGTTTAAATTCCTCGAAGGCTATCGAAGCGTTGGAATTGCAGCCTTGGACTTAAAACTCTAAATCTCATAAATTTTTCATTATCTATGAGGAATTTCAAAAATATGCAAATGGTTGGCTCTTAAAAACCGGGATTTATGAAAATCGGTTTAATAGTTTTTCAGCACTCAGTCCAAATAGTTATTCAGCTAAAGAAGTCAACGGTGGTAGGTGTGGAGGATTAATGAAATGATGAATTGGTTAATAAAATATTATAAATAAATTTAATAAACAAAAATGATTGAAAGTGTAAATATTTAATTAATTACTTTATGTTTAAATCATAATTGAGTTTCGAATTCAAGCGTGTATATTCGGCCGACTTCCAGGGCGGCCAGCAAGCAAGAGAAAAATCAGTTGATTAACGGCCATTCTTGAAAACGGTTGCGTTTAAACTTGCGATTGTGATTTGTGGTTTAGAAAAAGTTTAAAAATAGAAAACATGGATTCAACAGGCGGATTCGACAGTAGGAAGCATTTTGAAAACCATTTTAATTCTAGTCAAAATATATCTAACATGCTAGTTGTATGTTTCAATGCTAAATGTAGGCTCATTATTGCATCCAAATATTTCCTACCGGTACCACGTGCTTTAAACAGTAGATGGAAAAAACACCCGCCAAAATGTCCCCTTTCAAATCTTTTATGCTCAGCAAGCTTTGATTTGCTTTCCAGTACACGTGAACTCAGGATGGTCGTTTCTAATGCCCTGCCCATGGTGATGGTGAAAACAACCCGCCAAGGGGAAAAAAGTCGGTCGACAAAATGGGTGCCATGACTTTTGATTTGTGGGAATAAAAAAGAAAGTTGTATGGGAGGGTCCTTTTTCTTAGGTGGGAGGGGCTCAGAACTATAACTAAAACCTTACCCTGGTTCAACTACATCTCTGTACCAAATTTCAGGCTGATCGGTTAATCGGTGTGGATTTGTATAAGGTGCATACAAACAAACATATATAGTCCAACTCATCTTTATATATTAGATTTTGAAATGTTTGTAAATTATGTCAGTTTGGTAAATTTGTTTAATTTTTTTCTATATTGATTCTGTCAATTTTGCATATTTTGAAAACTTTTTCAGTTTTATGATTTATATTCATTTTATCTATCCAGTTTTGTCAATTTTGTAAATGTTATAATTTATGTCAATCCATTCAAAATTGGTCAATTTTGGTCAATTTTTGTCAATTTTTCCCATATTTGCGAAATATGTCAGGCTTGTTAAAACTTGATTAAAGTTTGTGAATGTTGTCTATTTTATAATTTTTATCAATTTTATCAATTATGTAAATTTGATACACTTTGTAATTTAAGAAAATTTAAACAATTGTCATTTTTGTAGTAATTGACTATTTTGACATTTTTGTCCATTATGTCGGTTTTGTGAATTTGTTTTGAAAATCGTCTAGCGCTGGATTGCATCTGAATTTGTGGATTTTAATCTGAATTCTGAAACTCACTATTAGACCCGATTTTTTTTAGTTAAGTTTAAAATCAGAAATACTTTAAAGTCCAGGGAATTCAACATTTTGAAATTAACACGTCTGTACAAAAAATCACTTTGAACTGTAAAACAGTTGATAAAATTAAATTGGGTGAAACTTTTTGTTGATGCATTTTCTTTTGAACGCGAAATTACGCCTATTTAAAATGGGATTTTTTTATCCGGGTAGGGCCAATAGATAGCGTCGATTTTTGGAATAGGATTTGATTAGATGTTCCGAAGTTTCAAAAGCGTTTTTTTTTCGAGCTAACTGATAGTTTCGCCCTTATGAAATGTTACGCTATGTTTGTTTACATTTGGTGCATTCGCCCTTTTTCAAACTTACTACAAAATTATCTAACAGATTCACGCTTGCTTTGACGTATCGAAGCCAGCCATCGCTGCAGAAAAACGCGGTGTTGAACCCTACACCCATCGGTGTAGGGTGTTGAACCCTACACCCAAACCGATGCATCGGTTTGATATGGCAATTCTGGGTTGTACCCCTTAATGAAACTCCATATTATCACAATATGGTCTTGAAACTTCGGCTTCAAAATTTTTGCGACCGGTTCGGTTAACACTGAGCTGGTAAAAAAAATTAAAATTGTTAAAATATATGAATTCTTACTCCCTTTTCTACCGCTAGTTTTGTCGTCATGAAGACATCATGAGTGGGAGTGGAGTGCGCCCATCGTGTATCGAATAGCGTGTAGCGAACGCGCCTATCGTGTATATGACGTCATATACACGATAATCTTCATTTTAGTGATTGCTGGTTGTGGCTAGCAAGCCAAATTGACACGTTTTTTGGAGTGATGATTTGATGATAATTACTATGAAAAAAAAAATTTCTTGTTTTTTTTTTTCTTTCTTTTATACATTGAAGAGGGAAAAAAATCTAATTTTTTAAGACAAAAATCATTTTTATTGTACTTCCCAGTTTCGCAAAAACGTCGTGACAAAGTTTACAAAAAATCACACCAGCACACACAAATACACTGACATCGTCTGAACTCGTCGAGCTGATTCGATAGGTACCTATAAAGGTATATCTAAGACCCATAATTAATGATTTCCCAAATCGACTGATAACTATACCTTTCTGAAAGAAAGGCAAAACGATCAAATTTAGGTCTTAGAAAGTAGTTTGGTAAGCAAAACATATAGGTACTGTATGGGACTGTTATGCGAGTAGATTTGAAAATGGTTTCAAATAACAGTCCCATAACGAATTAAAATTGTACTCCCGACCTTACCAATTGCCCAATTTTGAAAATTTCAGGACTAACGGTTTATTATTACAACCTAGAACACATTCCAGCAAACGATTTTCGTTTATGCTGAAAGTTGTCGTCACAATTTAAAAATATATTCCAAAACAGAAAAAAGCTGATTTTTCTCGCTTGCATGTTTTTGCATATGGGACTGTTATGGAAGTAGTAGCAGTGCAGAAAGTTTAAAAAAACTTGATTTCCATTTAACAAATTTGTTGAAACCTGCAAAACGATTAGATTTATGGTTTAAAAAATATCTAAAATTAAATTTGGTTTGAATTTTGTTTAGAAATTCATTAAATGAGAAAAATTAAATAAATAGAAAAGTTTTGTAACTTTTTTTTCGCAGAACTTAAAACTACTTGAAGTCTTGAGGACAGGGCACAAAAATAAGTCAAAATTACTCATTAAATTTATTGCTCCTCGGAAAAATGCAAATTTGTGGTCTGGGTAATTTTTCAAAACCTTTATAAATGTGAGATCGAGCAGTGAGATGGGCAAAAAAAAAATTAGAATGAGGCTGAAATTTGATTCTTGAAAAAGATTTCATATCAGCATTACATTTGTAATGACATAGACGATTTCTTTAAACCAAAATTTTTAGTAATAAAGTAGAGAGTATGTTTAAGGTTTTATGTTTGTTTTGCTAATACTTTGAACCATCGTGAGAGGTTTACACCTGTTACTATCAGGGGTGTGTAGACTCGCTTCGGAAAGAATCATTCGGCTGATTCTTTCCGAGTTTAACTTGTTGTGTGCAGCAGTGATGCCACATTTTTATCGGTATTTTGGAGCCCAAAAAAATCTTTTATCGGTATAGAAATCCTAAAAATCGGTATGAAAATCGGTATTTGAGGCAGATATTCAAAAATGCTTATATTTTAAACTTCCTAACGTATTTTTAATATAAATGGAAGCTTGCAATTAAAAGCAAGTCTAAGAACTCTTATGAATGTTATTTTGAGTATTAAACTAGCTGGCTAAGTGTGTTTTAGCATATATTATTCCTTTTTTTTATCTTGGTTCTAGGTAACGCAAGTTTACATAAAAAGAGGGTATTGAAATTTTAACAGAACTTTATGTTTGTTACGACTTCTGCATTTTTTTTTTAATTTTAAAAGTATCTGCTTTTGCTGAAGAAAAGTAAAAATCACAAATGAAAATTCAGCAGAGAATCCAAAACTAGTATTCCTTTCCAGTACTATAATTGAATGGAAATCTAATTTAAAAGTTACCGTTTGATAAGAAAAATGAGGGCATGGCGATCACTTTCAGGTTACACGTGGTTTAGGCATATTATAGAAGTAAAACCCTGATTCTTTAATTGATGTTTAGCTAAAGTGGGATGTAAATTTGATAAATTCGATAAGGCAATAGAACCAGGTCAACCTAAAGGATTTTAATTTAGTAAGCACTTACAAATCCAATGGCTTTTTGATGTTCGAGGTAAATATGTGCCCAAGTTGATGTTCTTCGTTTGGTCGATGTTTTATCGCCAAACTGGTCATTTCAGCTTTCAAAGCCTTTAGTATTAGATACGAGTTCTAGCGATTAAAAAAAGAAATGATTGCAGAAAGTTGAGAGAGTTGTTGCTTCAATTTTTTTTTCAGCCAATGGAAAATTAATTGTATTTTTTGAAAAATCACACATTATTCATATGAAAACCCAAGAATTGTATGCGAAAATTAATGAGAAAAGAAGGTGTTCCTAAGAAAAATGTTTAAAAAACACAAAGTTTTTCCAAAACTGAAAATACCCATTTTGCCTGGCGATCTCTGCAGTTAGGTACATGTGATATTATTAAATTTCCTAACAAGATAGAGAAGGATTGAAGATTATGCTGATGATATGACAAACCGTGTATCTGATTGCACTTCAAATCTTGACATACCACATCTGGCGACAAGTTGAACAAGAATTATATTCCAACGGTGTATATTTTCCCTTGAAAAGTTAGCATCTCAGGAGACAAGAGCATTGTCAATTGAGATTGATCTTTAGAAACTTCTACCTTCTGCTGGCAGTCGCAGAAGGTCAAATATCAGCCTTGAGCTGAGTCCATTGGCTTTAAGGCTTAGCACTACAATAGTGCATCATTTGACATAACATTGGAACAAAACAGCGCGAACAACTAATCGAATTATGAGAGTTAGCCGTGGAGATCTTTGCAGGGTACTTTAAAAGTTGTACAGATCCACTTACGATCACTTACCGCACTTTGTCTCCTTTTACGAGGACATTTACGAGGATAGCTTGAATTAAGTGGGAATGTGGAAGTGGAATGAAGTTTGAGTTAGAATCTTAAAAATCGGTATGAAATCGGTATGTTTTGCCAAAAATCGGTAATCGGTATATACCGATTCTTGGTCAAAATTTTGCTAAAAAATCGGTATAAATACCGGAAAATCGGTATGTGTGGCATCGCTGGTGTGCAGATTGATTTTATCTTCGTTCCAATCATGACGTGATTGCACACAAAACGAAGAAAACAGTTCCGAATTGATGTTTTCCATGCCTCGCAGGAATAAAATCACACCAACGAAACAACAGAACGAAGCTACCCGTACACGAATGCACACGAGCGATCGTTTCCCGACGGACCGAGTTAACATTCCTCGCACCGCACCCTTCTCTCGCTCGTTTCCCGTTCCCTTGTATCTATCAATTTTAGCCACGCCCCCATGCGTTGTCCGATTGATGTGTTCGGCTGCCGAACGAAAACGATTTGAATTTTGAATTCGCAGAACTGTACGTTTGCTTCGCTGATGTTTCCCCCGATTGCTGTTTACTCCTGCCGAGTTTGCCCGAAGCTTGCTTCCTGATGCTTTCCGAGTTGAACTTTAGATAGGGTAAATGATCTTGAGCGGAACCAATTGGCTCAATTCGACGCAACTCGGAACAGTTGACCAAGCGGTATGGATAGGGGTTATATCCGAACGAATTTTTTTTAGTTAAGCGGATAGATCTTGGTTTCTGCTTTCTAATGATGATTTGTAGAATATTTTAGAGTAAACCCTGATAACTCTAGAGCTGTTTTACTGAAGAAAGAATTCTGATCTTGAGCGGAACCATGCTGATCTTGAGCGGAACTAAAATATGATCTTGAGCGGAACCATTTTGTACTGTCAACACATCTTTAATAGCTATCATTCCAAATCTTTGTATAACTGGGAAAACTTCAAATAAATTTCATCTTTAAAGATATTTGAGTTCAAAAATTGATGTTTTTACGTAAATAACAAAAACTTAGCTTTTCAAAGTTGTTCTCAAAATATCCGTTCAAATTTATTTCTTACTTAAAAAAAAAAATTCAATTTTCACTTTGATTCACTGTACCTTTTGAAAGAATAGATTCTCTTGACTCAAATTTAAGTTATTTTATCTCAAAAATTAGGTTCGTTAGTACAGTACCGTTCATAATTGTATAAAAATTGGAAGCAAAAAATTGATCAAAAAATATCATCAGAGTAAAAAGTTATGGAAGTCCAAAGTCGAAGTAACAGTGTGCGTGCTTCCAATTCCTATACAATTATAAACGGTACTGTATATTTGAATGATTATTTGAATGTGCGTGTTTAGGGTCATATTGCCCCGAATAACTTTTGTAGGTTACGGCAAAGTCAGTAGTACAAAAGAAGATGCATTAAATTACAGATTTTGCAAATAAAACTGTAAAAAAAACTGTTTTTTTGTACTTTTATCCCAAAGTTCAGTGATAAATTTGTGTGATGCTAATTCTTTTAATTCCATTGAAAATTTATGATAAATTGCTTCTTTTTTTATATTCTAGTTGGGAAAAATCAGTTCACATTGAAATTCTTATCAAACTTTTGTAATTCGAAGTAAGGAACCTAAACTTTATATCGACCAAAAATTATAATTATATAAATTATAAAATTCAAAAATTCTGTGAAATCTGTGAATATTCCAAATTTCAGTGTTCAGTGGCACAGATTTTGTGATAAAAATTTGCTCATAATTCTGTGAAATCACAGATTTTTCTTTGATTTCAGCATTCTTGCTCTAAAGGACTTATTCATAGAATAATGTTTATAATAAATTCGAGTTTCTTATGAATCACGATAAAATTTATTTATATTTAAAAAATATGGAAACATTAAGCATTTAGCTCAATAGATATAACACTTATTTCCCAATTTCCATGAGTTCCAGCTCAAGTCTAAACATCAAACAGTAGGGAATCGGATAGGTTTTCAATACCAGGCCACGAACGGAATCGTTAAGTATTATAAAA
Organism: Uranotaenia lowii; assembly: GCF_029784155.1. Classification (NCBI taxonomy): domain Eukaryota; kingdom Metazoa; phylum Arthropoda; class Insecta; order Diptera; family Culicidae; genus Uranotaenia; species Uranotaenia lowii. Next base: position 226,193,000 of record NC_073692.1, read on the forward strand.
TATCTAACCAGGTGTGCTTTGCAACACATTTTAGAATTGAAGGAATATGTGTTAAAAATAATTTGAATTTCTGTTTATTGGTGTATCGTTTCAATTGGAATTTCAACATCAAGAACAACCTCTTTAAACGAAAGCTGCTTTCTTAAGATCGAATAGAAATGGCAATAAAGGTTGATTCTTATTCTGGAATAATGACTTTACTAAATTGGCATCCTAAGTTCTCGAATTATGCCAAAAAATATGTATGAAAGCCTTGTTCCACCTGACCGTCGTCCCTCTGAAAGAAATAATCGAAAAACATTTCTTGTACTCCAAAAAATTAAACATTTTGAGTGCCTGGTTTGGTACGCTGTGACACCAATTAAAGTAATTTTAAGTTTTAATTTTATATCTTTTCTGTCCCTAAAGCTGATATAATACGAAAAAAAGGTGTTGCTTACATTCAGGGGTAAAACCTGCGTGTGAGGTATAAGGCATAAGGCAGCGCACCTAGCGGTTTATTTTGGAAGCTAGTAGTTCCGCTCAAGATCAGAGATGGTTCCACTCAAGATCATATTTTACTTTTAAAAACTAAGCGATTAATTTGATATTTTGATGGAAAACTTGTTACAAAAACCCAGATAATGCTTTTTTAAGAATTTTTCTACCATTTTAGTCATTTAGAATCAGTTTATAACGGCCAAGGGTTACATTAAATTGACGTTCAAAGTCAGTATAGATTGGTGAAAATTGCACCAGAAATGCGTGTGTTTTTAAAGCTTTTAATAACATTATTTTATTTAATAAATTTTAGCTAAATTGACAAAGTTTGTATGAAAAGATCTTGAAAAAGTGTTTTTTCAACATTTCGGTAAGATTCATAAATAATCATTGCCAATATCTCAGGAAAAGTAAATGGTTCCGCTCAAGATCAGATTTCGACTAGTTCCGCTCAAGATCATTTACCCTAGCATCATTGCATATTGAGTTTAACGAAATAAAATCGTTCTGCAAAGAAGGGCAAAGTGCGAGTATGTAGACTCGCGATTTTAACATCTCTGGTTACTATGTTTCTAATTTGTCGATGTATCAAATTAGTAATGGTTAGTTTCAAACTCTGTTCTTGTTTAGTTACACTTTCTAATAAAAATGCATTCTAAAGACAAGGTAGTGTTTTTATTTTTCAAGTTTAGAGTTTAAATGTGGCGGAGTGGAGTGGCGGCGTACCACTCCATGGCCTTTTAACCGTAATGGCAAGATGCCAAATCCAGCCAAAACAGTACGGAACAACCGTGTTTCTTAAGGAAAGGCAGCAGACGTTTATTCAAACACTCTTTCACGTAAATTTCTATGAAAGTGCTGCTTTTCAAGCCACAGGTACAGATGGCTTGCCAAACCAGATATTTCTTCGCGAACTTTGACAGTTTCAAGTGCTTGAAAATATCTGCTACCATTTCCCTTCCTTTTGCCGTATAAAACTCCTGTACCGGAAGCTGCTTGTAGTCGGCTTTGACGTAGGTTTCGTCGTCCATTACCACGCAGTCAAACTTCGTCAGCATCGTCTTGTACAGCCTCCGGGATCGCGCTTTGGCCGTCGTATTTTGTTTATCATCGCGATTGGAGTCACTACCTTCTTGTGAGTCGATAGTCCGGCTCGTTTTTACCTCGATGCACGGTTGTAGACGATACACCCCGCTTATTTGCGGCATCTCGGAGAGAGAGGTTAGGGTTTCGCTTGAAACAACCGGCAACTCTCTTTGTCGTCTCAGGGGCTTCCGGTTTTCGATTTCCCCCCGATTCAGACTTCATGGCTGTCGACAAACGTTCCCCAAACACTTTAATTACATTTGTAACGGTTGACTTGGCAACTTTTAGCGATTTAGCCAGCTTTGCGTGCGAGTAGCTCGGATTTTCGCGGGTTCATCTTCTTCGAATGGTTAGATTTTTCGATCGACTTCAGCATGTCCAATCAACTGGTTAAAATTATCCTCTCGAGAACAAAGCTTTCGACAGAATTTAATCAATTCAACGAATGTTTGGAATCTTCTTTAAAGTTTTCACACGAGTGTCCAAAATTTATTTGCTCCGCTTCCCTACCCTTTGAAACGAAAACTAGTTGGAATCCCATAAAACTTGTTAAAATTATTTTCAAAACTATATCTGTTTATAAATGCTTGGTTCAATCATCAAATTCACCATAATTCCACCTTCGAAGCATTCAGGTTGCTATATTTTCCTCATATTTATGGATTCCTCACAAACCCCCGCCTCGGAATGGCAGTTCTTTTTGATGTTTTTCCGCCAAGTTTGGATACACTCGATCGAACATTTGTCCGGGATTAGTGTTGTGTGGGATGTAATCCCATGAAACAAGTGCCTGGTAGTGTCTCAATTTTCTTGCAGGCTGTCTCGCCAATTCAACATCATTCAACGAAATTGAAGGCAACAGTTATTCAGAGCAAAGTCTTCCAACATCTCTCGCAATCGTTTTATGGGTCCATTTCTTGGAATCATGTATAGGAGTTGGGGTTAAGAGCAATGGGGTGGTGAAATAAAATGTTACTAAGAAATTGCCGATAAAAAGCATAACTGGTGGCGCTGTTTAAGAATGGCCCTAAAACGATTGGTTTTACTTGTAAGCACTATCGGTTGATTGGTATTCAAAATTTATATGTTTGAACTGAGTGAAAAGGTCTTGTTGTAAATTGAGAATAATTTTTTGAAAATTAAGCTTAAGAATAGGTTGATCTAAAATGCAGCAATGATAGAATATTTATCTATGTTTTTTTAAACACAGGACACTCATTTTGTGCAAGGTAGCCCTCAAGTGACCGCCTTATAACGAACAACATATTAAGTAAATGATAAATGACCGACCCTTATCAAAATCTAGAGTATTTGTTTAATCAAATTAGCTTGATACCTGGTTGAATCCCAAATTTATGATTTGCGAAGTAAATTTGTATTTCAAATAAGAGCGCTTCAAAGTTCTGTTTTCTCCAAAAATTATTAACAATTCAAAAATCCAACAGATTCAAATCTGTGCTGGTTTCGAGAAAAACCCCCGATCAACATTCCCCAAACCGCGGATATTAATTTCATTCCTATGAATTTTGGAACCGAAGCCAACCTGTGTGCGTATTTTTGTGGGTGTGTGGGTGGCGATGTTCCTATCTTCGTCCTGCCGAGTGCGCGCGCGTTTTCCGTTCGATTGGACCTTCAATCGAACGGCGTTCCCCGAATTGCGTGCGCTAAATTTAACTGGTTATTAGATTCCGGTTCTCCGCCAGAAGAGAGCCGCCGCAGAATTTTGATTTAATATTCTAGCCATGAGTTACGATGGGATTCTCTGGTGGCGGCGAAGCCTCGTCTATCGTTCCTACTCGGCATGAGACGGCTAAATAATTGATTAAATCGTGACTGGGTTGACGAGAGAGTTTTCACTAGGTTTTTTTTTTTTGATAAAATTATATGTATGAAGCTTGGTTCAACAGCTGTCTCCAATGAATTGCAAATTTTGATAAAAGGAATTTTAATCAGAAAAAATATTGTATTCAGGTTATTAATTTTAGAATGTGTGCATGGGTTTGAAAATCTTTGAATAACTGAATAAATTATATAAAAAGCATCTATATCTTCTCGTTTCCATTTTTTTTTTTTCGAAAAACCAAACGTTTTGAACATTTATTATTGGGACCTAGACTGGTGCACCTCAGACGAAAACGTTTTAATCGTCTGAGCTAATGGAAACAAGTTTAAGCCTCAAGAGTAAACCTCGAACTCAGTTTTGTCAGAAAGGTTTTTTAACGCTCGTTTGTCGAATGAATCAATGAAGTAAATTTTCAAACGGCTTTAATAAAAACAAAACAAATGGTAAATGGACCTAGAAAGCCATGAGGTATGGAGGAAGGGTCGAAACCGTTATTTTCACACTAAAAATAAGTTGTGGTTTACTTGTAGGGTTTGCTTAAGTTATTTATTTTTTCTAATTTCGAAACGATAGTGTTCCAAAAAGTTCATTTTTCGTGGAAACTTAAGTGTGATTTTTTTTTAAAATTTTTTTAAGACCCACGGGTTCTAGTTTGAAGGTTTGAATGAAGAACCCAAAATTTTGTTTGAATATTTCTAAAAAAAAAATCAGACAATATCACCGAAAACAGCTCTACGTTCAAAACATCGTTTGAACGAAAAATTTATTGACTTAACAACTTTGAGGTGTTCAGATAAACTGATCTACAATCAATCTATCATCTTTTGCAAATATTCATTAAAGGTTATCAAAGTTTGAAAGACACAAAAAGCCATGTTTTTGTAAAAGTTCATCTCAAATTTAGTAGGACTAAATATATCTACCTATATTTTTCAAATTTAGTCTGTAGCAATAACAAAACTCTCATTTTTCGATTGTGAGGGATGATTATAAAGGAAGAACCCCAAAGGTACAATTTGTTTGCATTATGTATGATTTTTTAACTTTTTTCATTGAAACAAAAAAAATAATAATGAACAGTTTTTGAAAATGTAATTTTTTTTTTATTGAACGCCACTGATGTAACTCAATAAAAAATACTGAATCGAAGCAATCGAAAAGTTCCCTTTGCTCTGCTTTGAATCAGTAGAATTATTTAACCAAGTAGGCTCAAAACATTTTTTTTTCCATGCGTTTATTCTTCACCTTTTCTTTTGAATTTGTGAGAAAAAGCTAGTTTGTGGTCAGAATTGAAAATTTTAAAAACTAATTTTTCATGTGCTTATCTTTCACTTTTCCCATGAATTTTAATTAAAAAAAAACCTACTTTTTGGTCAGATTTGATTGGATATAGTCCGGATTTTGAAAAGGTTTTTGTTAAAAATGCCCGGATTTACACGGACCGAATATGATCACAAAAATAAATGGAAAGTTTATTCTACAGCCTTAAAAATTTTGTGTACTCCTTAAAAAATATATCTTGTTATTCCGACTAGTACAATTATATTTTCAGTATCTTTTTTATGTTTCCCCTATTTTGATTCGCACTCACATAACAGTATATTGAGAAATCATATGACACATTCCACGAACACGCGTCCTGCAAGTCAGTATTTTCAAATAACTCCACAGCAAAAACTTTCTGTGTTTCTTAAAGAGTATGATTCAACGCATTCGAAAATAAATAGTTTTTACGAATGATTTATGAATTAAGTGTCAATTAATAGAAAAGCTCCTTTGAAAATTGCACTTTTTCTTTGAATAAACTTGAAACTCATCTCCAGGACGTAAAATTGAAAAAAATTACATTTTACATGCCTTTTAGTAGTTTAAAAAAAATCAAATTAAAAACATCACCATATTTTGACCAGGGAGAGTTGCTTTATAGGTTTTGGTACACGTTTTTTCGTCCTCACGTCACGAAAAAGGTAGGTACTTTTGTTTAGTTTTCTTTTTACTTGAAATTTGGAAACAAAGCTTTCAAAAAAGTGTCAGTTATTGAAAATCGGTTTAGCCGTTTATGACATGCACCTACACACAGTTCCGTCGTCATGTCACGCTCTTCCAAACATCAGTACTCAACACAGCTCGATTTGAAGTTAGTTTTATAGCTATTTCTTCAAATTCTCCGAAATTTTCGCTTTAACCCCTTCTAAATTATACATTAATGGAAAGTGTAATCCAAACTGCATACCTATTTGATGTAGATATTTCAAGGAGTTTTACCAAAAAAGAAAGTTTATTTAATTAACCTTCCAAAACTGTTCGGGTCATTATGACCCGAAGCGTACATTCGAACAAATGACAAAATGAACAAGACAAAAAGAATTCTGAAATTTTCATTGTATACTTAAAGGCGCCATTTTATATTTTTAAATAAAAGTACTTTTTTGAATCTTTTTTTATCACGAAATTATTGGAAAAATATAAACATTAACAATCTCGTGCTCATCATTCATTCAATAGACAAATATATCTTTTTAGACTGGAGGGATCAAGTGAATTCAAAACATATATATGGAAAATGTTTTCTTAAACAAATTGAGAGTTTACTATTGCTTTGAAAATATGGCTTTTAGAAGTTTAAAATATACTCTCACGATAGACATTATGAAATACACATAAACATTTTTATTATAATTTTTTCATGTAGGAAACATTTTAAAGTTATAAAAAAAAGATCTTCTTGTCACTTTTTGTTAGATTTTCCAAACAAAGTGCAATAACTCAAAAAAAAAAATTTAAAAAGAAAAATTTAGATAGGTAACAGGTTTATTGTTTTGTTCTATTTGGCAAATTTTTCTAGAATATTTTATCTATGTAAGACAATCCAATTTCGAGATGTAGCTTAGGAATTAAGTATACCCAGCAATCAAGAATCCTCATTCTTCCCTATAGATAATTTATTCTTACTTCTTAATGTTGAAAAATTATGTCAAAATGTTTTACCAGATTACCGGTTGCTGTTTCAGAAGTCAGTCCCGAAAACTTGCTCTTGTTAAAATGATCATAACTTCTGATAGATTTTATATATTGCGATTTTATAATAGGTATTTGAAATTGTCGAGAATCAATCTATCCATAGGTGTATACAAATTTGGAAGTCCAAGGAAAGTTTTCGACGCTATCCCGGAACTTCCGGTAGAAAAAAATCTTACTTTAAAAAAGACACCAAATTTTGGCTTTGCATCGCTGCATTTACCAATGAAACGATTTTGTAAATTCAAATTTGGATTTTTTTTCGTTAATTTGATAATTGTTTTCATAGGAATTTTTGGTTTCTCAAACATAATTTCAAGGTAGTCGATGATTCCTTTGAATTCAGCTACAGTATTTGAAAGACCCAAATACTAGTATTTCACTAGCTACTTGCTAGTATCCTCAGTGGGTTATCGACTTCGGATTATCGGCTGAGGATGCTAGCAAGTAGGGCAAGTGACCCTAAACTTGGCATGCTCCTTACCTTGGAATGCCAAAATGCATTTTGGTGTTTTTGATGTCAAACATACGCCAAAAAATGAAAAAAAAATCAAACATAACAGAAAATCGCATATTGCAACATTCTGCATAGCATTTGTTCACAATGTAATCCAAATGACTACGAAATAATTTTTTTTCACATGACAAACAGCAAATAAAATTATGATCTTCGGAAAAAATCTTAAATGAATCTACTTTGCTAGTGCATCTGCCAACTTCGGATTGATTTTGAAAACACACTTCATCATGGAAAAATCACTAAAAATTACCGTTGGTTACAGCGAAACATGGCAAAAATATGAAATTATTATTTACTCCAAACGACGTACATTTTTATCTAGAATTTAAGAAAATATAAACATTTTTTTTGGCGTAATCTTGGCATGCAATTCAACAAATAGAAGTATGTATGTATCAGTCGCGGTCCTATGGGGGGGGTGATCGGGGTGATCACCCCCCCAAGCGACAAAAAACCGTTACAAAATACTCGCAAACGTTGGAATTTCTATAAAAACTTCGAACTTTTCCTAGTGGGTGTTCTTTCGAATTTTCAAAATTTTCCACTCCGTGGGGGTGATTGTTAAAATAAAAGAATTTAATAATTTCTTAAATTCTTAAAATTGGATCCACCAAACTAAAACAGCTGTAACTTGCAATTCCCTAGACCGATTTTCACCAAATTACTTTTGTTGAGGTACTTACAGTGTTTAATTTAATTTGCTGACCATATATGCTTCTTTTATACATTTTTTATACATTCATATCTATTCAATTTTCTAAAAACATCAAAAATTCTACTTCTAAAATTTGAGGTGATAAACAAAATCTGATTAAAAATTGAGTTCAAGAATAAACCTCCAAAAACAGTTTTTCAAACATAGGCTCTGAAAATATGCCTTTGTATCAATTTTTCCCAGATGAGATTAAACCAGTGATAATAATATCCCGTCATCACTCGACTGTTTTCTCGGGAACAAGGTAATCGCTCAAGACATTTTTCTAATTTTTGACCAACACGGCTGAAGTTCCAAATTCACACCAACTATATCGCCGATACTGCAGCTCATCAACACAATCATGATTAAAATTTTGAGCAGGAATTATTATTAAGCTAATTTAAGTTGCAAATCCACTCTGAATCTGCGCTCCAATCTGAAAATTCCATTATTTCAATTGCAATTGATTAGGACTTTTTCTTGGAAAACAGTTTAAGCTTTAAGAAATGAACCCTTTATTATTTTCTTTATTTTAAATTGTACAATAAGTTTGAAATTATTGAGTACATAATAATATACATATTAAGTGTACGAAGCAAAATACGATTTTTCACTTTTTTACTAAATCATTCGTTTCAAATTTGTAACAATTTCTTTTGATTCAGTTCCAATAAATTTTAAAATCCATGAGAGCTTGAAATTTAAGAGAAAACAAATAAAAATGAAGTACGAAAGCTGCATACATAAAAATTTAATTTTAATGATTTTGGTTTAGAATTAAATTTATATTTAGAAATTGAAGAATCGAAACAAGAGTTTATATTAATTCGTTTTTTCGATTCAAGATTTAGCCACATATTTAAAAAAAAAAAATTCAGTTCTAAATTCATAGCAATTGTTAACACTTTCTCAAATAAATGTTTGGATTTTCAGAGGTATTGTTGCTAAACGAGAATCACTAAAATATTGGTGAGAGTTTTGCGGTGATATATAGATACTCAAGAAAAATACTTTAGATTAATTGAGAATTTTTTAATATTTTCTTCTATAAAAATGTGTGTATTTTTTCATTTGTAAAATTACATTTATATCGGAAGGTTCTTTAAAGAGTTCTTAAATTGATAATTTTTTAAACTGCTGAATATACAAATGACGAAAATGATCTTTTTTTATCAACAGTTGTTCGCAGTGAATGTTAGAGATTCGCAGATTGTTTTTTAAAGGGATGCATACGTTGTTTAAAGGATATCAAAATATGTTTGTAGAAAAAGTTTTTTAAATTTCTCTAATTTCAAATTTAATACAAAACTCAAATTTAGTTCAATGAAATTTGAAGGGAAGAGGAGAAGTAGTGTGCATCATGGTCGTGTAATATTGTTTTTTTTAAAGAAGTGTATCTTATCAAGTTCATCCAACTTTGATGATTAATCATTTAGATAAAAAAAAAGTTTGAATCATTACAAATTTTATGCTGATATGAAATTTTTTTTTCAAAAACGCATTTTCAGGCACAAGGCCACAGAATCAACATTTGTTTAGATGAAAAGAATGTAAGAGCAAGTTTTGATTTTTGTTGGTGCCTGAAATTATTTTCAAATTGGTTAAAAATTATTTAAGTAAATTCTGCACTTTTCTGAAAAAAAAAAACTTTTAAACATTACAATTAAAATTCAAAATATGGGTTAATACCTTATTTCTTTCCCCAAGAACGCAAGTAATTTTGACTTAGGTGAAAAAAAAAATGAATGTTCTTAATTCTGTAAAATAAAAGACTTTTAACGAATGTTTAAAGAATCGTTTTCAGCCTGAAGCATTTTTTTTAAATGATATAAAATCTTTGTTTTTAAAAACTTTCTTTAGTAATGTCAGAAATACTTTTCTTTCCGAATTATTAAAAACTGTAGATTTATCAGAATCAGTTTTTATTCATGTTAACTTGTAAGTTCATCATTTATCGAATGATTGACTTCACTCAAAACTGTTTCATTTAAAAAAAATTAAACTCCATATCACCAAAACAAGAGGTGATAAACAAAATCTAGTTGAAGATTCGAGTTCATCGCACCAAAATCTACTAAATCAATCATTAAAACATAAACACCAAAATGCATTCTCTTGAATTATTTTGGTAAGACGTTTTTATTAGAAAAAAAATCAAAAATTTTCAAATGTTAAAAACTAATCTTTTTTATCTTCATATTTATGAAGAGTTTAATCACCGTGACTTTAAAAAATTAAAAGAACATAACTAACAACATTTTAAAATTATGAAAATTGTTGGCAAATAGGAAGTTAGAAGAAATGTATGGATGTTGAAAATGAGAGATTAGAATTTTATAAAAAGCATTTTAATCACATGTCATCCATTTTTTCCTCATGAATCTTAAAAATAAACAAATAAATTAATATGTAAAAATTAACATTATTATCAATTATTCTGACCTGATCTGATTTATTTTAGAATTCAAGTTTAATTTTTTATCAAATCTGGTGTTATATTTGATATATTTTTCTTCTGGTTCAAATTATGGCTTCATTCCAAATTTAAATTCGCATTCCTTTTCTGATGTTTTGAAAATACTTGATTTTTTAAAATACAAAATAAGAACCAACATTTCGAATAATATATTAATGACTAACCACAAATAAAATTGATTTGAAATTTTGATTCTGATTTATTTTTGAAATTTGAAATTCAAAACCCCCAACCCATGGACGTGTCCTTTGCAGGGGTCTGGTGTGCAGCAAATATTTAAGTCTCATTTGAAACTGTAAACTCAACCCCCCCCCCTTCCCTCCCCCCCACTCGCTCTCTCCAAATGAACTTTTTTTCGCCATGAATTTAGATACGTTGACTGATTTTTGAAAATTTGGAAAATCACCCCCCCCAAGAGCCAGCTCTAGGACCGCCACTGGTATGTATGTGTGAAAACGACATCAGCAGGCAGTCGGCAGCCAGCGGTGCACAGTGGTCTGGAAATTGAAAAGCCGGTCAAAAGTAAAATGAATGATTGAAATAAATTTAAAATATCATGAATGAATTTTGGACTAAAATTAATTCATTTATCTCTCAAGTCGACTCAAGCTTATTTGGCATCTTAGTTGGAATTATAATGCTACAATTTGAGCTGCTCTTTTATGGTAAATTTCGAGAACTTTTCTTCTCAATAAAATTTACCGCTCAATTAATTAATTTACCGGATCCGAATCCGGATTGATAGTTTCCAAACCTATGAGTGAGATGCAATCAATTTCTATCAGGCTGGCTGGAGTGAGCGAAAGTTTGTCTTGTTTTGCTTTCCCGGTGTACGCAAACGATTGCTTGAAAATTCCTAAGGGCGACATTTTAAATATGTATGATTAAAAGAATCTTTCGCTGACTTAAGTTTTAGTTTTAGCTTGCTTCTTGCCTCGATCATAATACTTTTTAAAATGTCGGTTCTCCTTTTGTGGGAGTGGAATAAAAAAATATGAACATTTACTATCTTATGTTAACCTGTTAACTTCAATGGAAACAGATCTATCATGATTGCATGTTACAGATTTAGCAAACGATTTGTTTGCTTGATTAATGAACATATTTATGTTATGTTTATGCCATAGTTTGGAACTTATAATAGAAATTATGAATACACAAAAACTGAAATGAACTAGTAATGCTTTTTTACGTAAGATTATAATTTTACATGCAAATATCAATTTTAAAAATTGATTGACATTTCGTACTTCCGACTTTTTGAAAACAATACAGAACATTGATATGCTTCCTTCCGGGATATTTTCAATGAATTCGTGGGGGCTGTTGTTGTATTAGTGTGGCAAGTTTTTCCTAGAGACGGCCAATTTAAGGAACTCATAAAGGGTCAAAATTCGGTGCGGGGGCTTCAATAAGGAGCATTTCAATCAATAGTTTGATCAGGTTTATCTCAAATTATCAACCGTTTTCAAGCAAGGACATATTTTTACTTCATTTCAGGCTAGTAAGCAATCATATTTGTCCAAGGACTTTTGAAGGTACACATTACAGGAAGACTACAATCTTGAGAAATCTAGTCAACCATGCCTTAGGGGCCAAGATTGGGTACATTCACCCTAGTTAGTGAAATACTAGTATACGAAACTCACATTTTTTGTCATTTATCGAACTCCCCCTCGTGTTGGTGGGTTTACGGGATTTTGTCATCGTGATTTCTCTCAAGTTTGAACTCACATTGGCCACTTTTTATGCAACAAAAAATTGATTAGAATCGGCTTCTTAGCTTGATATACTTTTTGCGTAGTAGTTCGAAAATTTGAGTTAGCACACCCAAAATTCAGCCTCTGTGCCAATGCCGTGTAGTCAATTACATACACGGTAAACAAAGTTACTCTGTTCTGTATAAAAATCCATACAGATTCGAGAAAAGTGTCTCCACTTAGTTTTATGTTTGGGCGCTTTACACAGAGCGTGAGCAAAAAGCTTTCAGCCAGTTAGTCAATTCTGTATATTTTGACATGGGGATGCCCATGCAATTTCAAGATTTCTTCAAAAAAGTGAAAATTAATGCAATTTCTCAAAAAACGACAAAAATTATTTTTTACCTAGCAATTGAATCTTTATTGTCAATTTAATATGAAATCGATCATCTTTGTGCCGGAATATAGTTTTTTTTTTATTTTGGCGCAAACTCATGGCTCAACTTGAAACTTCCATCATGCGGTACTTCTTCATGGCAATGTTGCCCAATTCATATGCCAGGACGGGATGTAAAATATGAAAAAAAAAATATTATTTAGTATAACACAATAATCAGTTTGCACTATACAATTAACTCTACAAAAATTGATTTTTTATAAATATAGTTATAATTCTGAATCTAAACTATTTCAGCTCTTATTCTAAATTGGAATTTCAACGAAAATTTAAAAATCTTAAGGTATTTAAAATCTTAAGTAAAATTTTGTCATATTGGAATTTTGAGTTTTGTCAGACAAAAAATAAAAATAATTCTGCTAAGTTTTGAGATACATTTTTGAACAATTGAACAATAAGTTAACCCAATCGACACGGCAAGTTGTAGGATGTTTTGACTAAAACTAAAAAAGTGGGTATTGGATCAAACGTAATTAAAAAAAAAAGAGTGACAAATAGGATAGCATTTCAGTTTAATTTTGAAGCAAAAGTAAAGAGGAAGAAAACCTTTTTAAGATACCCGATGTATTCTATGGGCTTGTGCGTTTTACTAATATGTACTCACATTTTTTTGCTTTACATAGAGGGATCGACTTCTTGTTCTCGGTCGGAAGAACTGTTCGATGCACATCCACCGAAGACGATGTCCGGAGGAGATCCTTCCTCGGCACTTTTCCGCACCTTCAGTCGCCTGTGCTGAAGTAAAAAAAATAGGGAGAATCTGAAAAAGTAAAATCAAAAACTTCAAGTGTCTATACCTTTTGCTTGAAATTTCGATTAACATCCGCCTCATTGCCGGTCCTATAGGCTTCTTCTGTAACCGGATTCGGATGCTGTTTTCTGGTGCTGTTCTTGTGAACGGTTTTTCTAATCGTACTCCTCCGAGTTGAAATAGGAAATACCGGATGAATCTTTGTTGTTCTCCTTTTTGTCTACCCCCTGTGATTTGCTTTGTTCCTTTATCATGATTGGTATTCTTCTCTGTTGCGATACTGAAAACGTAACAGAATCATTATTGAATTATTGTTGATTTAATTTAATAATTCTTACCCAATCAACGGAAGCAGTCGGCGCATCGTGGCAACCCAAGTAGAACGGGATAACCATAACTCGTATCCCCTCAATTGTTTCCTGATGTTCATCGAACAGCTCCAACCAGGGATATTTTTCTTCCGCCAAGTCAGTCTGAAATTAGATAACAACAACAAAAATATTGAACTTTGAAGTTAATCGAAATTCTTACATCTATACTCACCACTTTACAAAGTTTAAAGGAAAAGAAACGATACATTCTGCAAAAGTAAAGTAAAAAATGAAGAAGGAAAATGAAAATGTTGGAATTTTTTTTTCTTTTTTTCGCTTCGACACCCCTGTCCAAAGCTTTGCAACAACAGCAAACTTTTTATACAGATGAGTTGAATAATCATGTTTTAGTTCACATCTGTATACTGTCAACCCAAAACTACTCAGAATTGAATGGGGAAAACACAAATTTTGAACAACAACCGCTAAGTTATTTAGAACCTGTAATTGCAATACATTTTATGATTAACTCAATTTTTCCGTGTAGCATCATTGGTACAAGAAGATAACGCGACCGGTGCTGATTCGATTTCCTCCCACCGGCATTAATCTCCCAAGTTAACCGAATTGCGTATGTCTGAAAGAAACAAAATAAAAACGCTTTCACGTCCCTCCCTATCGCATCACAAGACGAAGAAGGATGGAAATAAATACCGGCCAACACCAGGCAGCCAGCGAACCGAGCACTGTGCGTGTGAATGTAGCAAAAGCAACAACAAAAACATTCCTTCAATTCAATTCGCCGGCAAACAACCACGGCTAAGCTGTGCGTGTGTATGTAGCAAAAGCAACAAGAATATATTCCTTCAATTCACCGGATATGTAGCGTGTGTATGTAATAGCAGGCAGTAAGCAAAGCACAGTTCTCATTCAATGGGTTTCCCGTTTCCTTCACTCCCGTTCCCTTTCCCGTTTCCATCGCAAGACAAATGAATACCTTGAAAGGAGGCCAAACGCCGGGAAGCCACTGTCGTGCGTTTCTTTTGTGATTGATCGGTGGCAGAATGCCTATGACAAATATCCCTCTTCCTGCATGAAGCTCAAATAGTACACTGGTTAAGATGTCGGTCTGGCAAGACCATATGGTTGGTGAATTGAGTTCGATTCTCCCTACGGGTGCTGTGGTTTATAATTTTATTTTCTTGTTTTTGGGATGAATTATCCAATAGGAACGAAATCCCATAAAATGTGTTTCTTGTTTCGCTTGAATGTGTAGTGATCATGCATCATTTTAGTTGGGAGCCGAGTCCTTATGCCAGTTACGGTTTTTCAAACTTACCGTCTTCGACACAGTGCACATTTCAGGGCATTATCGGCACAGAGATTTGCTAAATAGGCATTGGATTTTTGCAACCTCTTCTATGTGTGCAACGTTTTTCGAATTTACTGAAAGCTGTCAGATTTTAACCAGTGAAAGAGAGTGCAATTTTTTTCATCTTCTCCCTTTAAGCTAGCTGTGCGGGAAGAGATAAATCACACTGTAATGAAGTGTGAGATTGTCAACACATAAGAGTGAGCGCGAGCTTTCAATCTGCTTATGAAGAGAATAGAGTATTCCCTGAGACAGATTGTGGTAGGGTAACTTTTTGTTTTTGACTGAAACACTAGGGCGCTCTTGGCTAGAATTCTCTTCCTCCCACTCAGATGCGAAAGCTCTCACACTTGCTGTCTGAGGCAGGGTTGCCAACATTTTTTTTTTTCAAAAATCAGGGAACTCGTGAAATAAAAATCAGGCAAAATCAGGCTACGTTTAAGTAACGGAAATTTCGCTTAAAGTGATGACCTTTTTTTTGGTCATCGCTCCACATTTTCACTGTAATATTGTGGGCTTGACATATAGCTCAGTTGGCAAGTCTGTCTTCTCCTGACCCGTTGTCCGCGAGTTCGAGCCCAAGAGTAAACATCGAACACAGTTGTACCGGATAAGTTTCTCAATAACGATCCGCCAACTGTAACGTTGATAAAGTCGCGAATGCCATAAAGATGGTAAAACGACTATAATCGAAAAAAAAACTGGAATATTGTAATATGTGTTGTGAGCCTTCTTGGTTGAATAATTCTACTGCATCAAAGCTATCGAAAGATTTTCTTTAATTCTCTTTTTTAAATAAGAATTAAAAGGAATCTTTCGATTGCTTTGATTCAGCCACATTTTCACTTTTTCACTTCAGCTATGGTACCTTCTCCAGTTCCTTACTACCCCTTTTCATGAAATTCGCAAAAAATCAGACAAAATCAGGCATATTTTCAAAAATCAGGGAAATTCAATGGCTTATCAGGTTTTCAGGCAGGTCCTCGAAAATCAGGCAATGCCTGAAAAATCAGGCACATTGGCATCTCTGGTCTGAGGCGCTTACAGCTCGTGCAATCTCGGATAACGAGTCGCGCACGATCGCAAGAGGATTACCTACACTCTGAAGCCGAACTGACAACAGTGTTGTTTTCTCCCGGATCTGTGTTGTATAGGAGGAGCCGAACAACCATGGTTCCCGAAAAAGACAATAACCAAAAGTAAGCTGAATAAATTTAAAAAAGCTTTTTTTTATCATGCTGGTTTCCAAAGTTGGTGGAATAAAAGGCGGAAGGCTCTTGAACAAATAAATAGATGACTGTGTATAATTTTCATTACAAGTTCAATTATTCACATGTCAAATTAAATGTAATGTTCCATTCGACTGAGTTGATTTGGAGTCATTTTTGAATTCCTCAAACCCTGGGGTCTAAAAAGCTTCGTTTTGGTCCAAAACTCAACCATGACCTTTTGCAAAATTTTACAGTAACGTTTACATGAGTAAATTTAAATTTTTAAGTTTGTATGAGAATATTAACTATTTTGTACTGAAAAATCATCATAATTTTTTGTTTTTCTGTGGAACCGAGCCTGCTGATGGTTTTGTGCCAATTTACAAATTCTTTAATGGAAATTTTCCGCCGAACAACTTTGTTGAAGACCATAACTTCGTATCTTATTAGACACAAAAGTTATAAGCTGTATAACAGGGATATGTCTTTTTGCATTGATCGACGATAAATTCAATTGACATCACTGCTGGAGCCTCGCAAACCCAGTAAGCGCGTCCTCTCAGAAATCGACAGAGCATGCAAAAAATTGAGAGTTGAGTCACCGAACTTAGAATAAATCGGTTAACTTCGGCGACACTCCAAGAACGCAAATATTTTCATTCGGTTTGTCCTGCCGAGATACCTAGAGGCAACAAATACGAATGCGTACATGCGAAATCAGTTTGAACCGTACACTCGTACGGTGTGGTCGCATTTTGTCCCCGTGTCCCGTGTGCGCTTTCAATCGTAGCTGTCGACTTCTCAGGCAGGCGAACACGCGTCTCGAAGGGAAACATACAAACACGATTCGGAATGTGTTCGTGTGTTTCTCTGGATAGGGCGTGTCTTAGCTTAATTCGTGGCACTCACCCAAGGCACGCGTATGGTGTGTTCCTCTCCAACGATGTGATGATGCAAAATCGCCAGAGAGATCGTTACGATCCCTCTGGCGATTTGAGTTACCTCTCTGCCGATTCATGTTTACTGGGAAGTATTGCATGGAAAGTAGTCATGCATGCAATATCTCACTAGGCACCCAACAGTGATGTCAATTAATCATATTATTTTTCATTGCGTAAAGACATACCCCCAATCAACACCTAATAACTTTTTTGTCTAATAAGATACGACGTTACGGTCCTCGACAAAGTCGTTAAACGGAAAATTTCCTACAGAAAATTTATAAATTGACACCAAAACATGCTAATGGCTCGGTTCCACAAAAGAGATAAAAATGATGTTGATTTTTCAGTACAAAATATTTAATTTTTCCATTCAAGCCTTAAAGTTAAAATTTACTCATGTAAACGTTACTAAAAAATTTTGCAAAAAATCATGGATGAGTTTTGGACCAAAACGAAGCATTTTAGATCCCAGGGTTTAAGGAATTCAAAAATGACCCGGAGTCGGCTCAGTCTTATGTTTCATGTCATGCCTTGATAAAAATAATAAAACGACACTTTTTTTAACTCCAAATGGATAGTAACGTTTTTTCTGAACTTGAAAAACTACTTTATCGTTTTAAAGCCGCTGTATAGCTCTATGATTGCAACTCAAGTTAGGTATTCCAATGGATTCATGAACCAGAAGGAACCGATTTAAAACAAACCATCAACGTTTCTCAGTGAGTGTAAAAAATAATACGATTCACTATCTCAGCAAAACATACATAAACCATCCCTCCCTTTACGATACACCATGCTGGAAATCATCGGTTTAATAATCTCAAGCTCTTCCCGCTGTTAGCACCATCAGCGGAAAAGTTGGTGGGGAATCTGCTTGCACCAGACCTCTATTTTTTTCTTCAATCGCTCGCCAGGGATATGGTAATCCGATTTTCTCGTAACTGGTTGCACACAATGTTAATAAGCAATGGCCTCATGATAAAACCGGCGGATAACCGTTCCTCGTCATCATCGTCGTTCTTTCCGAATGGCTGCCTGTTGCAGTTATTCAGCGCTTTTCATCGATGCAGTTCCTGGAAACACCGTTATGATGGTCAGTTTTCTCGGTTAATCTGACATCAAGTCGACACATTACATTGCCGGCTCTGTTCTGTGATGTTACGATATATTGGGTGGGGTTTGATGGGATTGAAAGTATTCATTTAGTAGATTTTGTTTTATGCATAATTCCCTTGGTTTAAAAAAAAGAATAAAACGACTAGTTCTAAAACGAAACACAGAATTAGGCCGAAACTTTAATATTAAACATTAAACTGCATATTTGAATAAGACATATGTTTACACGATAATGCACGCACTGTCCCAGATCCCAATCTTAAATCCGGTGGACGGAATCCTAAACGAAGAGTGTCTCTCAGCGCAATGCCAATCATGTGACAATTTGCCGTGCCATATCGTCTGTCACATTTACCTAAATTGTGAAAAGCATATTCCTTGCAGTATTTTAAGTCAATACCACCGGTTGATACTTGAATTGGACAAGTAAGCTAATTTTAAAATATTCACTCTCCCTCAGCTGTATTTTTCTCAACAATTTAAACTTCAAAAGTGAGACTCCTACAAGTTAAAAAATACAACAAACCCAGGATAATGTAGCATTTTCAACACGCAAACTTTAAATCATTATTTTCATCCTGATCACGCTAGGTTCGTTAGCTATGTCATTTGTTAAAATAGATACCTATGTCATTACATGTCTACCACTCCTGCGACCTTAATTTATACAGACATTAAACAACTATTAAATTGAAATAACGTTATTAGCGTGCACGTAATATTCCCCACCTCAAATTGGCAGACAACGGTCATAAGTAATGATGATTTGATAATCGATTTATGTAGGACATTGCACAACATCGGACATGCCAATTTGCAACATGTTCTCGTTTCGAAAATTTTCACTCGAATTAAATCAATGCCAATGTGAGAATGAAAAAATCAATTCAATGTAGTTGACAGTGGATTGAAACCTTTCTTACAGCCTGTTAATTATTGCGTATTAAACAAAATAGTAAACAAATAATAAATTTCTAAATCATGAATCGTTAAGTTATGATTGAAGAATTTCAAACGCAGTAAATCCGAATCTTCAAAATTATTTACAAGATAAAAGAAATTCAACATAATAATATTTTCACAAAACTTGCAACCAAAAGATGGTTTTTCGATTCAATGGAAATTTTAAAATAAATATACATAATTTTAATTTTTGCTTTTTGGAGTCCCAGCATATGGTAGCTTCAAAATAAATGAAATATGAAAATAGAGAAAAACAATTCAACTTTTGCTTGCTCTGGGTAACCTCTGAAGTGAAGAATCCGAAGATATTGAAAAAAATAATTGCGTAAAATTACACTCAAGTTAAAAATGATACGGTAACATAGGGTCCAATAATCTAACGAATTCACTATTGATTTTGTAAATTTTAACCATTTTGTCAACTTTTTTCCAAGTTGTCATTGTTGTAAAAAAAAAGTTTTAATTTTGTATTTTTTTGTCAATTTTATAAATAAGGACACTTTTGTATATTACTATTTTTTTGTTAAAAGTGTTTGATAAATTTTTCAAATTTGAACAAAATTTTCAACACTCAGAACTCTGAACAAAATTTCAAAATATACAAAATGAGAAAAAAAAAACAAAATTTAAAAAATGGACCAAATTGATAAAAATAACTTAATTGACAAAATTGGCATAAAACCAAATTGACCAAATCTATAAAACATCAATGAAAAACTGACAAAATTGACTAAACTAGCGAAAAAAATTAGAGTGAAAAATTAATTAAATTTAAAGAAAATTACATAATTTTTTTTTGTTAACAAGTTTATTTTGACAACAAGTTACATACAATTATAATTTAAAACAAAGTCAAGAGCTGGAACGGATAAACTATTATTGACGCCTAACACAAAGTTTATGTATGTTATAAACAATTTTAAAGCCTTATTCCTATCAGATCTTCTCGTGTTCATGTATTGCAAACGTGTAGAAAGATATTCTTCGAGACAAAATCACATTTAATTTTAACTGAAGATGGTTCCACAGGTCAGCAACTCCTGGGCACGACGACAACATGTGTTCCAAGTCTTCAGAGGAGTTCATACAGGTGTCACAATAAGGAGTATCGGCTCGTCCAGTTCGGAACATAAGATCAGCATGAGGAATTTTTCGGTTTACTAGCAGATAGTACATCGATTTTTCAGAAGATGTAAGGGTTTTGCTTCTTATGTTCCTCCACACTTTCGCCCACTCTATTCCAGGATTCTCTTCCATTACTTTGGGAGTTTGAAGCTTGTCTTTGTAAACATTGTGTATCAATGAAGTAGATGGTGACTCCATGATTTGTCGTGGCAGGTACGGAACATGTTTGGCAACTACTTTTAAGCACGGGTAGAATACCGGAATACCCTTTGGATTGGGAGGATTTTCCATTTGTGCTCGGAAGCAGTTGGCGAATGGCGTCGAATCCCAGCAGCGCATAGTTCGATTGATTAATAGGGCTTTACTTTTATGTTTCGGTAAATGTAAATTTAAACCACCTTTGTCAACGGGAAGACATAGTTGTTCTATGGCTACTCTTGTAGGATATCTGTCCCAAATAAAACGGCCAATTTGAGAAGTAATCCTTGCTACAGCTGAGTTTGGGATATTCAATACAGATGCAATGAACCATGAACGAGAGGTCACGAAGGTATTTAATACTATGATCTTCTGATGGATGCTTAGTAAACGAGGTTTAAATAGCCACATCAAGTGATATGTTTTCCGTATAGCATTGTCCCAGTTAAAGTCTACCATTCGCTTGTGAGAATTGAAGAACGTAATTCCAAGAATCTTCACGCTATCTCCAAATGTCATCCAATCTGCATGGGTCGCATGGTTAGAATCAGCTCCAATTTCAATAAAAATTGTTTTCCGGGAGTTAAGAGTGGCACCAGAACATCGCTCGAAGCTTTCAAAAGCTTCTTTGATGAGGGGAAGTTTTCTTTCATCAAGCAAAATGATAGAAATATCATCAGCGTAAGCCACCACCAGTTCCAAAGGATCATTACAAATTGAAAGGAGTTTTCAAGGAGAGGGTGAAGGAAAAGGACGAAAAGATGCATACTCAAAGGATCACCTTGACGTACAGACCTTTGGATGGGGAAACTTGAACTGAGATTTCCGTTAATGATAATTTTTGAGCCAGCCGAAGTCATTAATTTATCAAGCAGGGATACCAAACCAGAGTTAAAACGCATGCTTCTTAAGACATTCAATAGAAAACGTTTGTCTACTCGATCAAAGGCATGATCCAAATCAAATGATATTAACCTTCCTGAACGGCTCCGGCATTTTAGTTCTGCGATACGATCTTTAATTGCGAATAGGGCTTCGAAAATATTTCTGTCAGAGTTTGAGCACTTCTGACTTTGATTCAAGATGTTATTTTCCTCCATGGCTTTTTCCAAAAGAAGTTTCAAAATCCGTGCTAAAAGTTTGTAGTCGAAATTAAGTAGCGAAATTGGACGGTAGGACTTAATAGTGTCATCATTGGTTTTTTTCTTACATAAAACAATAACTCCTTCAGTGAACTTCTCCGTAATGTTACCATGCAAGGCTTCGTTTATGATGAGGTTCAGTTGGCGATGGATGATGTCGAATGCTTTTTGGTAGAATTCCTTGGGGATTCCATCACTACCAGGTGATTTCCCGGAACAACTCAATTTAATCGCAAAATATATTTCGTGTGTGGAGATGTCATCCATTACCCTGTTGTTTGCTTCGGCATTTCTGAAATAACGTTATTCAAAGGAAAATTTTCGTTTGATTGACAAGGCTGAACAGAATAAAGATTCGTAAAATAATCAACAACATGACGTTGAATGTCAGTGTTTGTAACCAGCGTTTGACCGCCAACTTTAATTTTGTGTATCGAACTATTTTTCTTGCGATGAAAACGCTCTCCAAGCTGAAAAGTTGATATTTTTTCCCCTCCAATAAATTTTTCGTTGAGTCTGTGGTAAACCTTGGAGAAATTATTTTGAAGCTGAAACATTTTCGCTTTTATTCGATTGACTTCCGTTCGCATATCTGGATTCCTAAACAAACCGTCATAAGCTTCTTTTAGCCTTGCGTAAAGAAATTCATTTTGCGCATGAAAAACTCGAAACTTTTCGTAAGTTTTCCAACGGAAAAAATTCCTAATTTTCGGTTTCGCGTAATCAATCCACCAAGACATCCATGAGTTGTAACAACGAAGTTCTCTAAGCCAGCGATTCCATTTTTGCTCAAACTCCTGCATATTTTCATCTGTTAATACGTGACTTCTCATTGACCAATATCCGCGACCGCAAGCCGTATTCAAAACTGGAAGGCAACACCTTATTTGATAAGCCTTATGAACAGAAAAACAGGAAACAAAAAACTCCGCAGTGCGAAGATGAGGGACAAGGGACTGAGAAATGTATATTCGATCGAGGCGAGACGCAGAATTTGGACGGACAAAGCTGAACTCAACCTGATTTCTGTGTATTTTCTCCCACGTGTCACATAGGATTAGACTAGACGCTAAATTTTTCATAGACAGACTAAGGTTATTTATGCCAGTCGCATCTTTGACAGAGATCACGCTGTTGAAATCTCCACCAATTATCAAATGTTCTGCGGCGTTTTGTAAGTAAAAAGGGAGTGAATGTTTAAATAGATTTTCTCTAGCGGACACATTTTGGGAACCAGAAGGGGCATAAACGTTACAAACAGTTACACAATCACCAATTTTTACAGTAATAATTCTACTATCAAGACTTCTTTGAACGTTACAAAAAGGGATATGGGACTTTAATGCGATTGCAGCACCTCTTTTCGTACAATCAACATTTGTAAGGACAGTAAAGCCAGGAATGCATAATGTTGGACTTTCAACTTCTTGTAGTAGAACAACATCGAGATCATGAAGACGAATAAAAGAACACAAAGAATTAATTTTATTTTCACTAGCAATACAACATATATTGATGGTTGAGATGTTGAAACTTTTCGGTAATTGAGTCATTTTTATTTTTGATTGTTAGTTTGAGATTTAATCCCACCAGTGGAATTATGATCAATTTTTGCTTTCTTTACACGATCTCTACCACGTCTTGTAATATTTGGGCTCAAACCACCAACACCAGATCCATCACTATCGGAAATCTCAGCATAAAACGAAGGGAGAGTAATTTTGGGTAATTTATAAAGATCACTTACGTCATTAGAACTGGTAGTGTTGTTAAGAGCCCTCGAATTGGATTCGTCATCAGTCACCATCGTTTCTTCATCTTGCGTTCGTTCTCCAACCTTGTCTTTGGTGGAAGCGTTGTTGGCCGTTTTTTTCTCCTGTGGAAGCGACTCAGCCGGTGTAGCTGGAGTTGGTACACTGTCTAGCGAGGTTTCACTTGATTCTTTTGTTGTTGGAATGGACACAGTTTGCGAAGTTTGACCGGTCACCAAATTGGTGAAATTTGCAACCACACTCGAATAGCTTGCTGCATTGTTACTATTCTTAGCAGCCTCTAATCGTTTGTTTAGGTCGGTTTTTTGTGCGAGGAGTTTTCTATTCTCTACACACGTACTACCTGGTTGAGAGAGGTTGGTGCAGTGACGACACGTAGTTCGTTGATTTTTGTATGTCACCAAGCTCACCTCGTTTGCAATGGTCACAAATGATTTGATGTGACGGCGCAAAATCATTTTGCCTTTATACGCAAAGTTCTCACCCCATACGAGGTCTCGAATGGAGAGAACATCTCCGAAAGGTTTGAGATATGTCATGATTTCTTCGTTTGACACATTCTCGGATAGGTCATGAATTTTAATGTCCACTCCACCGTCATTCATCATGAGCCTCACTAACACACTAGCTCCATCCACTATGAGCACATGTTTTTCATGATGGCGCTCGACAGCGTCCTGTGCCACATTAAGGTTAGCACACTTCACTTGAACGCTTCTAAACAAGTTAACTGAAAGCAGTAAGTCAATAATTTAAAAGTTACTCCAATTCAGTGCCATCGTCCAAATAAGAATGATTTTGAATTATGAAAAAATTACCTTTTTATCGAAAAAAGCAATATTAAAGCAATCAATGGATGGTTAAGCTTATAAATAAAGTGTTTTTAGTAACTTTTTTAATATTTTTGATACCATTTTAAGGAATTTCAACTGTTTTTAAAGCTTTTGAAAACTAGCGCTGAAAAAACACCTTAAAATCTATTTCTGAACACCCATCCTTCTGTGTTTGTCTAAACTGTTTCCATGGTGTAATAAACGCCGTGAAGTAGACAAGCAAATCCAATATTCAAATATTCAAAATCCTTTGCAAACAAATAACGTGGAAATGTTCTTCTCAAAAGCTGAAATTTTTGGTGGAGAAAACTGGAATTGAATGTCGAAAACTCGATCAACAAGAGGTTTGAGTGAAAAGATTAAAATAAACTTCGTTATGAGATTTTTGATCAATAAAACAGGTAGAGAATAAAGAAAAAAGCCAAATTAAAAGAACCAATCATATTTGAGATGATAAACATTGGTCAGTTAATGAATTTATATGGTTTTTCTGACAGAACAAGCAAAAACTGTGGAAAACAAGATATTTTACCTCAAAACACAATTGGCAAAATTGAAAAAATTGACAAAATTAAAACTGTAAATAGACAAAATTGACAAAATTGACACAATTGACAAAATTGACAAAATTGACAAAATTGACAAAATTGACAAAATTGACAAAATTGACAAAATTGACAAAATTAAGAAAAATTGACAAAATTGACAAAATTGACAAAATTGACAAAATTGACAAAATTGACAAAATTGACAAAATTGACAAAATTGACAAAACTGACAAAATTGACAAAATTGACAAAATCGACAAAATTGACAAAAGTGACAAAATTGACAAAATTGACAAAATTGACAAAATTGACAAAATTGACAAAATTGACAAAATTGACAAAATTGACAAAATTGACAAAATTGACAAAATTGACAAAATTGACAAAATTGACAAAATTGACAAAATTGACAAAATTGACAAAATTGACAAAAGTGACAAAATTGACAAAAGTGACAAAATTTACAAAATTGACAAAATTGACAAAATTGACAAAATTGACAAAATTGACAAAATTGACAAAATTGACAAAATTGACAAAATTGACAAAATTGACAAAATTGACAAAATTGACAAAATTGACAAAATTGACAAAATTGACAAAATTGACAAAATTGACAAAATTGACAAAATTGACAAAATTGACAAAATTGACAAAATTGACAAAATTGACAAAATTGACAAAATTGACAAAATTGACAAAATTGACAAAATTGACAAAATTGACAAAATTGACAAAATTGACAAAATTGACAAAATTGACAAAATTGACAAAATTGACAAAATTGACAAAATTGACAAAATTGACAAAATTGACAAAATTGACAAAATTGACAAAATTGACAAAATTGACAAAATTGACAAAATTGACAAAATTGACAAAATTGACAAAATTGACAAAATTGACAAAATTGACAAAATTGACAAAATTGACAAAATTGACAAAATTGACAAAATTGACAAAATTGACAAAATTGACAAAATTGACAAAATTGACAAAATTGACAAAATTGACAAAATTGACAAAATTGACAAAATTGACGAAATTGACAAAATTGACAAAATTGACAAAATTGACAAAATTGGACAAAATTGGACAAAACTGGACAAAACTGGACAAAATTGATAAAATTTACAAAATTGACAAAATTGACAAAATTGACAAAATTGACAAAATTGACAAAATTGACCAAATTGACAAAATTGACAAAATTGACAAAATTGACAAAATTGACAAAATTGACAAAATTGACAAAATTGACAAAATTGACAAAATTGACAAAATTGACAAAATTGACAAAATTGACAAAATTGACAAAATTGACAAAATTGACAAAATTGACAAAATTGACAAAATTGACAATATTTACAATATTTACAAAACCTACAAAATTAACAAAACTTACAAAACTTACAAAATTTACAAAATTTTTTAAATTTTCAAATTTTTCAAAATTTACAAAATTTTTAAAATTTACAAAATTTACAGAATTTACAAAATTTACAAAATTTACAAAATTTACAAAATTTACAAAAAAAAAACAAA
Source organism: Uranotaenia lowii (assembly GCF_029784155.1). NCBI lineage: Eukaryota > Metazoa > Arthropoda > Insecta > Diptera > Culicidae > Uranotaenia > Uranotaenia lowii. Next base: position 226,219,108 of record NC_073692.1, read on the forward strand.
ATTTACAAAATCTACAAAATTTACAAAATTTACAAAATTTACAAAATTTACAAAATTTACAAAATTTACAAAATTTACAAAATTTACAAAATTTACAAAATTTACAAAATTTACAAAATTTACAAAATTTACAAAATTTACAAAATTTACAAAATTTACAAAATTTACAAAATTTACAAAATTTACAAAATTTACAAAATTTACAAAATTTACAAAATTTACAAAATTTACAAAATTTACAAAATTTACAAAATTTACAAAATTTACAAAATTTACAAAATTTACAAAATTTACAAAATTTACAAAATTTACAAAATTTACAAAATTTACAAAATTTACAAAATTTACAAAATTTACAAAATTTACAAAATTTACAAAATTTACAAAATTTACAAAATTTACAAAATTTACAAAATTTACAAAATTTACAAAATTTACAAAATTTACAAAATTTACAAAATTTACAAAATTTACAAAATTTACAAAATTTACAAAATTTACAAAATTTACAAAATTTACAAAATTTACAAAATTTACAAAATTTACAAAATTTACAAAATTTACAAAATTTACAAAATTAACAAAATTTAAAAATTTACAAAATTTACAAAATTTACAAAATTTACAAAATTTACAAAATTTACAAAATTTACAAAATTTACAAAATTTACAAAATTTACAAAATTTACAAAATTTACAAAATTTACAAAATTTACAAAATTTACAAAATTTACAAAATTTACAAAATTTACAAAATTTACAGAATTTACAAAATTTACAAAATTTACAAAATTTACAAAATTTACAAAATTTACAAAAAAAAACAAAATTTACAAAATCTACAAAATTTACAAAATTTACAAAATTTACAAAATTTACAAAATTTACAAAATTTACAAAATTTACAAAATTTACAAAATTTACAAAATTTACAAAATTTACAAAATTTACAAAATTTACAAAATTTACAAAATTTACAAAATTTACAAAATTTACAAAATTTACAAAATTTACAAAATTTACAAAATTTACAAAATTTACAAAATTTACAAAATTTACAAAATTTACAAAATTTACAAAATTTACAAAATTTACAAAATTTACAAAATTTACAAAATTTACAAAATTTACAAAATTTACAAAATTTACAAAATTTACAAAATTTACAAAATTTACAAAATTTACAAAATTGACAAAATTTACAAAATTTACAAAATTTACAAAATTTACAAAATTTACAAAATTTACAAAATTTACAAAATTTACAAAATTTACAAAATTTACAAAATTTACAAAATTTACAAAATTTACAAAATTTACAAAATTTACAAAATTTACAAAATATACAAAATTTTCAAAATTAACAAAATGAACCAAATTAGCAAAATTAACAAAATTGACTATAAAAAATCATTATATTTGCGGTTTATTTTTTTTTATCCCTTGATATCTCATATCTTTTCAAATCATGGGTGGTCAAACCATGGCCCGCGATGCTTTTTCCTGGATGACCACATTGAAATCTTAGTTCTATAGAATTTAGGCTTTTCTTATAGGTTTTGTACCCTTTAGAGAAGAAGTTTATCAAAATTTGCATCAATCATTAAAGAATTCATAACAAAAGTTGGGCAAAACCTGTATTCTTTAAAAAATTTCAATTTTTTATACATAAATTATTCCAAAAGCGATAAGAGCTCCTAAATTAAGATTGTCAGCTTCTCTGTTTTTTCGGGTTTGCCCTGATATTTATTACAAAATTTGGGAAAAGTCCGGTCCGGTTGCCCGGATTTTATTGAAAAAACCCGGATTTTAATAAAAATATTGTTTTATAAAAATTAACATGGTTTTTGTAAGTCTACAAAACAATTCAAAATCTGCTGTTGGGTGTTGATTTTTAATTAGTAATTCCTGGGTTTTGATAAAATTTCCGTGATATTGTCCGGATTTCCGGTTGTCTGTTTTCAAACCATATCCCAGATTTCGCCAAGTTTGAAATAAAATAGCCCGGATTTGTCCGACACGTGCTGAAAAAATACTGGCAATCTTAAGATGCATGACACTAGTTTGAATTTTGACTGGTTTTTAAAGGCTTCATGTAGAAAATATTATATTTTCAAAAATTTCAGTACGAAGCTATACCAAATACCAAAACACGAATAAAACAATTTATTGCCAACGTGTAGTATTTAAAGCATTTCAGAGCGAAGAATTTACTCCATTTGAAATTAACGATTTTTTTACTGTAAATATCACGGGAAAATAGATATATTACATGACAAGTTGAGCAAGATGTCTTCAGATTTTGACCCAATTTAAAATTTGCTAATTTTTGCAGACGGGAGCATTCAGCAATTTTTGCAGCTTATAAACGATTTTTCACATAGAATTACACCACTGACTGTTTTAAATTTTTTTATTTGAAAAGCTGTCAACATTCAAAGCGTTTCATGATTAAGCTTGCCAGATTGCCCGGTTTTATCCGGGTTTGCCCGGATATTTGATGCAAAATTTCGATAAAGTCCGGTCCGGCCCGGTTGCCCGGATATCGTGCAAAAAGTCCGGATATTGCCCGGATTTTTTCACAATTTTCACAAAGAAACCCAAAAAAATCAAAGTTTTTGAGTAAGTTTTAGCCATATCGATTAACGGTATGGAAATTTTCAACGATTGTTTCAAATAATTTCGCAGATTTACTTTTATAAACCTTTAAATATTTAAGTGTTCCAAAAAGTTTTTGGAAATCTGCAATTACATTAATAAAATATTAATTTCATTTTTTTTGCATTTTTTCTTTGCTTTTATGTATAATTACACCTAAATTTTGCCCGGTTTTTGCCCGGTTTTAGGATTTGAAAAATTGAAATCCATGCCCGGATTTTGCCAGGTTTTTTTGAAAAAATGCCCGGAATTGCCAGGCCCGGATGGGGATGGAAAAATGTCTGGCAACCTTATTCATGAACCATGTTATTATATCTGTTGAAAATATCAAAGTTCTGAGGACTTCAAATAAAGTTTTTTTTACAGAAAAAATTCAAATTAAATATGTACCTTAGAAATTATAAATTTTGAAATCAACAAAATATCATGTATTTGAAAGTAATAAAAATTTACATATTTTGTAATCTTTTGAAATCGATGATACATTTGCAAAAGTTCGAAACCAACGAATACCTTTATTATTATTATTCTGTTAAAACAATTAATCTTTAATAGGTTTACAATGTATACTATACATGTTAGAAATGTGCGATTTTGCGAAAGCCATAATTCGTATTTTCATTTTTGACAAACAGGACTCCTAGAATTATGGAATTGTAAGAGATCGGAATTTTACTCCCATAGTCTATTTGATTTTTTAGCCTTGTAACTTTGCCGGGAAAAAAGATTGCGTTTTATTTAGTTCAGACACTTCTAATTTCAGTTTTAATTTCAATCTCCGATTTTTTAAAAATCTATTTGGACAGTGTCAAAAGAATTCTATGAATGTTTCGGTAGCCGTGGTCACTTTGTCAAAATCCAATTTTGAAGTACGCATTTCATTTGAAAATGTTTTTGAATAACTTGGTTTACTAAATAATAACTAATCATTTATTTTTTGTGCAGCGCTGCCGATTAAATAGCATTTGAAATGGGCATTCGCGAAGCAGTACGCACATGCCAGAATTGAGTCGTTTTTTTTTCCACAGCGCTCGCAGTCGATACATATTATCTCATCATTTGCTTTGTTCTTGTTTTAGATAGACAACTCAATGGGATACAGAAATAAAAAATCAGAATTTTTTATTCAAAAAAATGTTGGAATATATATACAATTCTATGTACTTTGCAATTCTCATACTATCAGACATTTCTGCAACAAATTAACTCAACAGAAGTTCAAAACTTGAATTAAAAACAAATATATTTGACATAAATATTGCTCCATATTACGTATAACTATATACAATTTGTTCTGGATGAGAACACATATGCTATTACAGTCGTCAAATGTTTCTAATATAGTAATGAAGATTTAATTTGGTCTGAGAAACGAGGTCTCAATAATTTTCCAAATTATTTTTCAAATCAATTTATGTCAATAGAAATAGTAAAAACCTGAACCAAATCTCATTAGTCTGCCTTTCATACATACCTACATATTTTAAAAAGAAAACAAATGAAAACAAAAATGTTTAAAAACAGTTGTTAATTTATTTGCTCCAAATTCTCAAAAAAATAAAATGGTGGTGTGGCCCACCAACCTATCTCATCTCCAAAATTTGGCCCGCCTGTTGGAAATGTTGGCCACCCATGCTCTATATTAAGGTTGCCAGAATTTTTTCAGCACGTATCCGGGCCAGACAAACCGGGAAATTTTAATATAAAAACCTGACAAAATATGGGCATTCGATTTCAAATTAAATCCGGGCAATATCCGGACAAATTTTGTCAACTCAGACTCAGCTCAAACTCAGAAATTCCTTAACAAAATCAAGAAAAAAATATGAAAAAAAATGTTCTTCATCAAAACTCATCGATTGATTTTGAACCGTATTTAAGGCTTCCAAAAACCCTTTCATGATTATTAGAAATTTAGATTTTTAGAAAACTTACTCAAAAAATTTCGCTTTGGAGGTGTTTGTTGTTTTTTTTTTGTTTCATTTGCCAAATAAATTTAAAAAAAATCCAGGCAAAATCCGGGACTTTTCCATTAAATCCGGGCCACCGGGCCGGGCCGGACTGTTTTTAAATTAAATATTAAATATCCGGGCAAACCCGGATAAAATCAGGCAATCTGGCAACCTTACTCTATGTAATACTTTCCATCACCGTTGTAAATGTGTGTTACAGTACTCGCTCGTTAATCGGACGCTTTCTTACCGGACACCCTCGGATCTCGGACGTTTTGGGAGCTGAATCCAATAAATCCAAGCTGAATCGAACATTTTATTGAAATAATGCCAAAAATTCAATTATTTTTAAAAATGTTCTACTATTGCATTGAACGTTTTCTATCCATGAATTGATAGTCTTTTATATCGGATTTATTATGAATAAGGCAAATCTGGGGTGGAATTATGAATCCTATTCGATTCGAGTTACCCGTTTCGAGTTGAACTCGAATCGAATTAGCATCAGTTCTAAATTTTCACGTACTAGATTTCGAGTAAATCGGGTAGTAGATCATCTCGAAATGTTCCATTCGAATCGAGATCGGTAATGCCAAAGTTGGTCGAATCGAACGAAACTCGATTGTTTCGAGTTTCATAATCCCGCTCCTGTTGTTTTCATATATTTGCAATCTTATGATTGTAGCTTTTATAACTCATTCGATTTAGTTTTTCTTCCTAGTTATTACTCAACCTTCAGTAATATAGATATCTATTCTTGCTATGAAAAATAGTGTTTTGCGTGAAAACTTCTCTCTCAATATAAACAAACTTGTGTTCCCCTTTATGTGAACATCTTTCCTTTTCTGATGGCAACGTGAGAACAGATTTTTAAACCAAAAATTAAAGAAAAAAAATGCAAACTATGGCTTTGGATAAAAGTTTCAAAAAACAAAAATAACTCTTACAAATTATTAGTTTTCGTATTTTATGAATATCGCAATACTTGAGTACCCTAACAGTACTGTCATTTTTCACTCAAAACTCTTTTTTTTTATTTATCTAAATAAACTAAAACGAGCTATCGATTCCATGCAGTAAATTTGTGTTTACTGTTTAAAATTACACAATTAATTTTCATTTCCCGTTTGTAAAGTAAAACCATAAACTTTTTACACGAATATCCGGTACAATTTTAATTGACCGCTTTTGTTTGCCATAATATTGGTCCTACTTGGTGTTGCATTATCCCGAGCACTTGGCACATTAGAATGGAAACGTTTTTCTCACTTTCTAGTATCCACGGTTGAATGTTGTGTCAAGAAATTTTAATTAAACCATTTCCATCGGCAGCACTTTTCGGGGCACGTGTGTCTGCGGGTTTGTATGTGTGTACTAACAAGAAAAAAACCCTTTTCTCGCTCAAATGAATGAGTTTTTCTTTTCGCTTCGGTAGCGTTTTTCCCACGGCGAGATGACGAGTTCCTTACACAATCTCCAATCCTCTCACCGTCAACCGGAAAATTTGATCACGAACGGAGAACTTTTTTCTGGTTCCAGAAAAATTTGCCATCTGTTGTTACGTTTTTCGTGTGGGTATGTTTTAGGAGTAGAGTAGAGGATATTTCCACCTCGTGAAGGCGAGCAAATCGTTAGTTGAAGGCACCTCAAATGAGTTAATTAGCGGCGAGATTTTTCGGTGGTGGGAAACTCGTCACGTGATCTCGATTCGATGGATTTATCAATCGTGTTCGAGTTGATTTAATTTTATAGCGCTTTGGTATATCGTTGAAATTAGTTGAGATTATTTATTTTTTAGAATTAACACAAAAACATAGACCTACATAGGATCTCAATGAAACTTCTTTTGAGGATATGATGGCTAACATCCTACAAATGCTAAAACCACCAACCCACAGAAAGTGTACTAAGTTTGCCGTGACCGGGATTGATCTCATGACCGTTTGCTCAGAAGATTTGGACGCTATCTTCTAGACTGGGGGTAGCGTTAAACAACCAAAAAACTTTGATTACGTAAGCACCGACCCGACACCTTTGCCCTCACCCTTGTAAGAAATAGTAAAATTTCCACAAAATTTCCTCCGGTACTTCCACATTAAGGATCGTGAAAAAATTTTAGCCGGGAAACATAGAATCACGGCATTATATATCTATAGGTACTAGTTTTTTTTAAGAATATAGTTTCTTTACAAATTTATTCTGCAATGTTTTAAATTTTAAATTTTTGAAAAATTGATTTTGTTTAAAAATAATATTTAAATACAGAAAAATATGCCTTCCAGGTTCCCTTCAGTCTTTCGAAAAAAAGTTAAGAAAAAAAAGTTAAAAAAGAAGCTCAATCCGTAACAGTTTGATTTCTACGAATGACGTCGTTACAATGATTTTTTTTACGCACATGAAGTTTTAAAAACATTCAAAAAAGTCTTCATTTTATTTAAAAAAAATAAAGATAAGAGTTTGCCTTTTGTGGATACAAAAAAAGGCAATTAAATCTTATTTAGATTATCAGTGGTGGGTAGGGTTAGTTTTACAGGTAATACCGAAACCGAAAACCCGCATCCCACCCAGGAATAGTTTTCTAAAACCGAATACAGGTTTTTCGTCCTTCCAAAATCAGTATTTTTTATACTGTTTAATAACAAGGTTATAAACTCGCCTTGTAGAAATGTTTAATTTTTCTATAAATAAAATTTACCAATTTTTAACAAAAAGCTTGCAATTCGAACTTTTCATATCCACGTGAAATTTCATGAAAATCATGAACCTCAAATATCTGTGGTCAACTGTAAAATATATGAAAAACTATAACAAATGAATGAGTTAAAACACAAAGCAAAGAGAGAAAAACGTTTGAAGTACGTCAAGTTTTTTTTGAGACAATTGAGATAAAAATGTGAAATTTTGAACAGAAGACAAGAAAAATATCAAAGTTAATGTAAGTCGATTAAATAGTCTTGACAAGCCATGCGAAAATGACTGTTTACTGATCGAAGAAGATTTTAATGACCATCTTATGAAATTTTCGAATCTTCTGAATAAGTACAGGTTTCAATTGCATGAACCTAGCACGTACGTGAAATAAAGCCTAACTCACTATATTCAGGTGAAGACGTGATAGTCGCTGCGCAGGACATTCTAAATGGATGTCAAAACTATCGAGTAGCCTAAATCGCCGAAAATTTTACACGTATGAAGAGGTCATAGCAAATAAAAATGTTATGCAACTACATAAAGAAACGAAAGAAAAAGTAAGCAACCAACACGTAAAAGATGCACGAAAGAAATCCAAATCCCGAAGCAAAAGATAGAAAAAGTCAATAAAAAAAGAACACAAAATAGCTATTTATCTGTTGCGTTACATCCAAACTTCAAAACCATTTTTTTATTTGACATGTTTTATACAAGAATTGAATTGAGATTTTATAAAATAACCCATATTCTAATAACTGCTAATTATTTTCATTATTTGATTTTGAATTGAGATTTTTTTGATACTATTTAAATTAATAAGACAAGCCTCGGGGTAAATATGAGAGAGAGAGTTCGGGTTTATTATTAACAGAGTTTGGCGTAGTTATGAACATAATTTTTTATGTTAAAATTCACCATACACTGCTTACTATGGGTAAATGTAACGTAAAACTACTGTTACTTTTTAGAAATCGTATATTTAATTCGTAATTCGTGTTCATAGCTACCCTCTAGACAATGAGGTATGTATGAAAAGACGTCTCAAGGACATATATAGGTTGCGACCAAAAAAAAGCCGCTCTACAGAATGAAAAAGGACACAGAAATATTCATTGTTCGCAGCTTTTCAAAATTTATGATTATTACTAGCTGATCCCATACGAACTCCGTTTCGTTTTCAACTTAGAATATGTTATGAACAGTTTGAATGAATGTCAATAGCCAAACATTTTCCAGATGCATTTCTAAATGCATTGTTATTGTTAAGCAATTATTTCAAAAAGGTTAAACACGTTATATGGACGATCACCCCCGCGTTAAAAATTCAACTCGATCGTTGCATGAATACAGAATTATTTCCAAAAAATTTAACCCCTTTTTGTGGCATCTTTTACAAACTTGTCCTTCCCTCAAAACTCCCCTTTGCAAATTTTCAAACCAATCCATTGGATAATAACGTCAATATCGCAAAAAAGGGGATAGTTAATATTGACGATCCTTTTGGTCGACCTCTGACTCTAAATTGGATAATTGGAATCAATTGTTCGTCCTTTATAATTCCTATGTGCAATATTTTAACGCAATCCGATGAATAATAACGTCAATATCACAAAAATATTGAAAAGTGCCGGCCCCTTAAACTGAATTTGATACCTGAAATCGATAGCACGTCATTAAAAACTCTCTTGTACCAATTTTTATCTGAATCCGATGTATAATATCGTCAATATCATAAGAAAGCGAACAGTGTATATGGACGGCCCCTTTGGCTGGGCCCTGACTCTTAATATTATTACCTGGAATCGATAACTAGTCCCTCAAAACACTCAGGTGCAAATTTTCACATCATTATTTTTTTTTATTTACATACATACAAACTCCGTCTTACGACATAACTTGACGAACATAATTCCTAAAATTCACTCGGTCCATGGCAACCGTTCTCCAATTTCTCGGGCACCCCACGTTCGCCAGATCACGCTCCACTTGGTCTAACCACCTCGCTCGTTGCGCCCCTGCTCGTCTTGTTCCTACCGGATTCGTGGCGAACACCTGTTTTGCAGGACAGTCATCCGGCATTCTCGCAACATGTCCCACCCAGCGTATCCGGCCAGCTTTCACCACCTTCTGGATACTGGGTTCGCCGTAGAGTCGCGCGAGCTCGTGGTTCATCCTTTGCCTCCACATTCCGTTCTCCTGTACGCCGCCAAAGATGGTTCTTAACACTCGTCGCTCGAATACTCCGAGTGTACGCAGGTCCTCCTCGAGCAATATCCATGTCTCGTGCCCGTAGAGAACAACCGGTCTAATGAGCGTCATATATAGGTTACACTTCGTGCGAGGGCTAAGTCTTCTTGACCGCAGTTGCTTGTGGAGTCCATAGTAGGCACGACTTCCGCTGATAATTCGCCTCCGGATCTCACGGCTGGTGTCATTGTGTGCGGTCACCAATGAGCCGAGATAGACAAAGTCTTCGACTATCTCCAGCTCGTCGCCGTCGATCGTGACCTTGTTATTACTGGACAAGCGGGTTCGGTCGGTCTCGGATCCGCAGGCCAGCATGTACTTCGTCTTGGACGTATTAATCATCAACCCAATCCTTCCTGCTTCGCGTTTCAGTTTGCGGTAGATCTCCTCCACCGCCGCAGATGATCTGCCGACTATATCAATGTCATCGGCAAAGCAGATAAGTTGACTGGATCTGTTGAAAATCGTGCCCCGCATTTCGCCCACCGCTCGTCGAATAACAGCTTCTAGCGCCACGTTGAACATCATGCAGGATAGACCATCACCTTGTCGAAGCCCCCTGCGCGATTCGAATGAACTCGACAATTCACCCGAAATCCGCACACAGCACTGCGTTCCATCCATCGTCGCCTTGATCAGTCTGATCAGCTTCCCGGAAAAGCCGTTCTCGTCCATGATTTTCCATAGCTCGTTACGGTCGATCGTGTCGTATGCGGCTTTGAAGTCGATGAATAGATGGTGCGTAGGGACTTGGTGTTCACGGCATTTTTTCACATCAATCCAATGCATAATAACATCAATATATTAAAAACACTGAACATATGGACGACCCCTTTTACCGACCCCTGACACAAAAACATACCAGGAATCCATTCCTCATCTCTAAAATCCACTATGTGCAAATTTTTGTCACAATCCGACGAAAAATAACGTCAATATCGTGAAAACAATATTTGTCTTGTATGGCCGACCCCCTTCAGAAAGGGTTATCCAAAAATCTGAAAACATTTTTCATCCTTCCTGGTCCTAACGAGTATCCATGCCAAATTTCAGCTCTCTAGCTCTTAAGATGGTTGAGCCTATAGAGGACAAACAAACAAACAAACCCACAGAAATTGCTTTTTATATATATAGCTTTTAAGTGGCATGCTCGGCGGAATGAAAACTAGACAGAACTTTTTTTTTACATAAACATGAACGAAAGGTTGATAATTTTAAGTGGCATGCAAATTATAATCATAAAAATTTCGGCGATTAAAATCATATAACAAACAATCATTGGCAAAAAGAAAAAAAAACAATAAGAAAATACAATTCAAAAATTGACACTTGGCCAAAAGTAAGAACGCGGAATAGATTGAAAATGTGAAAAGCGAAAAAATCGACAAGTAGCAACTATTCGCAGCGAGAATCTGAAAAATGGCAACGTCGCTAGAACTGTTCTCGCATAAGGAAAACTCAATAGGCCCATGGGTTGTTACGTTTTTGCTCGTTTGAAGCGTGTGAAAAAAAAACGCTCTCAAACCACTGGGTTCGCTATACATGGGAATTATTTTTCTCAGATTCTCATGCATAGTTAGCTAGTGTAGAGCAAAAAGCGGGACAATTCATGGGAGCTTTTCATCAACATGCCTTTTAGCCAAAACTTTCAACACCTATCAAGCTTTCTACTATTGGCGTACTAAGGCCTTTCATCCACCTTTCTTTCATATTTCTATAAAAAAAATCTCTCTAGTTTTCATTCCGCCGAGCATGCCACTAAAAATTATAATCATAAAACTACGGCGATTAAAATCATAAAACAAATTTTCAGAATTTATGATAAAAAATAAACATATGGTGTCTGTAAATGTGCCAAATAAGGAAAATTTGTTCATAATTACCCCACTTAGCCCTATGTGATGATGATTCATACATTTACATAGAAAACTTCTGCATCAAAAACTTCAAAGTGTTCTACTTGAATTCCAACAATTGGTAGGTACTAATTCCAGAACGAAGTATCTCTTAAAGGAAATGATATTTAGATCTACGTGTTTAGTTCTAGTTCTATTTAGATGAACGTGTTGCTAATTAAATTGATTTTATGGAATAACATTAATAGGTTACATATTCTTTTCAAATAAGATGTTATTTCCATAACTATTTTGTTCTATTTAAATAAGATTTATTTCTACGGATTCTTCACAATAGCAGGAAAAATCCCTGAAGAAAGAATGAAGGAATTCCAAAGGACAGGAAGTGACTATGCAAAGCAATAAGGATACTTATAAATTTCAGAGTGGATGGATAACTTTTTTTGTTTTTTTTTTTAATATTTGGTTGTCAATTCCAATATATGGATATAACTGCAAATTTCTCTGTCTAGAACTTTGTCGAAATCGAAAAAAATGGTAGGAATAGCAGGAAAAAAGTTATATCGTTTAAACTGAGCATTTTTTTCATTAATCAAAGTGACAACACTGACAAATTTTCCGTCCAATTTGCAGAAATATTATTTTAACATGAAAGTTATTGATTGAACAGTTCTGAATTGCTCTGATGAAATGATCTACATAAAATTTTCTATGATTTGCGAAAATTAAATTACGGTTACCTGAAATTGAGAGTTGTCACTTTCCAATAATGTAGTTTGTTGCGATGCAGATTTTTTTTTACGCTTAAAATTTTATTTACAACAAAATCGCATTCCAGTTTTTCGGGAGGGCATAACATGGTTCACAAGAGTTGTATGTATGTATGTATGTTGATTATCCACCATGGGTGCACGGATTCACCGCAGTTTTACCAAAGCATGAACATCTTAACATTCTTACATTATTCAATTCAATGTGTTTCATACCCGGCACCATGGCTTCGTGTTTTCTGTTTTGGATGAATGTTTCGTGTAACTGTATTAGTTTATTCTGGAAGAATGTTTCAATCATCTCCAAACCAGTTTAAAATTTATAAAATTTACAATTCTATAAATTTACTCAGGCATTCCGGCATCCGTGTATATACCTGGCCAGTTTCCAGATGATTGGTCATTTCGTTATATAAGAATATAATGATTACGAAATTTAATGTACACTTTCACATCTTACCTAGTTATAGGACTTCAGCCCATAACTTACCTTACCCACCCTGATACTAATCCCAATTCACTTCTCTGTATAAACCTCTTATTGGTATTCTGATCACCCCTTTCTTTACACCCACTAGGTTTTTTTTAACAAATCACCCTGTAGTAACCACATTCTTTGCCTTCTATCTGGGCTCATACTTTTATTTTTCTCTTCACTTCACTACTTTATCTTCACTAAAAACTTCCTCCCTTCCCCACTTGCTGGAAACCAAGGGTTGTTTTTTCAAAATAACTTTTCCGCGAGATTTCGGCCACTATCAATTTCTCAGGACAAACGCTCATATCATATCCATCACCTTAATCCCCTCAAATTTTGTCACCGCAGATTTAGCTTTGAGCGCAATGACTCTATATTAAAAGAACAGTTTTTAATTTTCACTCCATTTCCCCCCTTCTCCAATCACCCCTATTTATTATTGGCTTATCTTTTCATTGCGCAAAGCACTTGACAACTGCATAATAACCATAACCATTCATTGGATAACTTTCATTATTGATTTTTCAAATGATTTGTGCTGCACAAACCAAACCGCAAATCGACGAAAAATTGATAACTTTACGCCAATCCAGAAAAACGTAGCAGGCCATGATCTACTCCATGCCCATATCACACGGCGCAGTTGAATAACTCGATACCCCACACGACACCATTCTTTTCCACAACCAACATAAATACCACTTCCTCACCCCTGCCACCCAACGCTTGCTTTAATTATTTTCATACTCTTCTCTCGTTTCGCCACGCCAAGCTCCCGGGAGACATGTTCGGACATATCTTGGCGTCTTTTGTCAACTGTTAACTATGATTGCCACTAAAACCCGATGTTATTCTAGTTCTAACACTTTTCGGCACTATTGTTAAAGTTTTCTTTTCCTGGAATCGTTTAATCAAACGGTTCCAGCATTCCGCACATTTATAAAATTAGAAAATAACGACTGGAATAACCGTCATAACTAAAAACCAAACATTCACAGAGGAGACATGACTTTTGACACCATTTTCTTCATTTGAGAGCTTTCCTCTGAGTGCACAATTTCAATTTCTTCTATTAAGGGGGGGGTAGGGTCTAACACTTTCAAAAAATCGATTTTTTTATTTTTTTATTTTCTTATTGTAAAACATTTCAAGAATGTTGTGTCAAATTTTCAAGTCAATTGAAGCAAAACTGTAGAAGTTATAGGCCTTTATCTCCTCCTATCTAACACTGCAAGAAAGCAAGAGCAAAAACTTCAAACGCGTTTTTCTCGAAAGCACATTTTTAAAGTCCGTGGACATCGTCATTTGAAAACTACTTATCCGATTCTTTTCAAATTTGGAACATATTTTCTACATATAAAATACCAGACCCCAACGTTTTTCTTTTTTGATTTTTTTACTTTGGGGAGATTTTAGAGGTGATAAATGGCGGATTTTTAAGTGAAAAATCGTAGTTTTTACTTCAAACAGTCACAAAAATTTCATAAAAATATTTTTAAGTTAAACAAAAACGTTGGGGTCCAGAAAAACATCTATTAAAAATATTTTGCTCTGATTTTTTGACTTCAGATGATTCTGTGCTGAGATACAGTGTCCACCGCAAATCCTGTTTTCTAAAAGGCATCCTCGAAAATGCTCCTTCACCGGCTCATTTTTCAATATTTTTCTACGAAAAAATTACTAAATGTTCTTTTAACAATGCTTTGTATAATGCAAAAAATTTGAATTCATTTGTTTGAACGATAGCTCTAGAAAAAAATCGTGAAAATGGTGTTTTTTTTATACCCGTTAGACCCTACCCCCCCCCTTAATGAATTGATTTAAAAATATGATTCATATCATCGGTTAATTTTCGGATGTACTACGATTCTCGTTTTTCTCTAAACCATCGAACCAAAACTGAATTTTGTTCACCGACTCGCCAAGCACTACGAGTAGGAAAGTAGCAAACAAACAAACAAACCGAACTGCTTGAGCTCTCGCGCACGACTGTGTCATGGTTCACAAGAGTTGTTCTGAGAAAATCCAGAATACTGATCTTTTCATGATTGTTACTTGGACATTTTATAAAATTTAATTGTTGAAATAAAAATTAAATATGCCAAGGTATCGAACACCTGGTTAAGATGGTGTCGGTGGCCTCAGCCAAAGTCTACGCGTCTACACTTAATTCAAAACGTAATTTGAACAAGTAAAAAAGACAGTTCCACCCGATTTGAAATTATTTCTGCAAAACCATTGCATCTCCTGATTTCTGGTAACCCTAGCTTTTTTTCTGCAAATAATAATGAATCTAATGTAGAATTTAAATCGTTGACTTTCTTGTTAAGTTAATATTGCTGATTTGGACGGAAAATCTGTCAGTGCTGCTAGTTTCTTTTCATGAAAAAAATGCTCTGTTTGGAGTTTCATAATTATTTTCTTTACCCTTATCTTCCCTTGAGTGTCAATACGACACTTTTAGAAGATTGGCGGCTTGTAACTTTATTTGGGTGCATCCAAATAACAAAATTTCTTTGAGGACCCTCAATGAATTCTTGAAATCTTTAATTTTGCATCATTTTTTTATGGATAAACTCTGAAAACCCAGGAAAAAACTCCCTAATCAGACCTTGAGTATGAATTTGACACTCCTCGTTTAAAACCGCTGTAGCTCTTTTGTTTCTCATCCGATTTGCACAAAATTTATATTATTAGAAACTTCGTAACATCACACAAGTTTGTTTCTCAATATCGCAGCGCTTGTGTTATTAAACCATTAGAATCGGGATGGTATTACCTTTCTGTTCATTATAAATTTATTGCGGAAATCTGGCGTTAATATACTTAAAAATCAATGTAAAGTTTAATCTTAGAAAATCAGAGAAATTGCAAATTGAAAATATTTTCGAAAAACAGCTGCCTTTGATAATTCGTCAAAAATTCTATGTTACGTAGTTTGAAAGTCTAAAAATTCCAAAATGTGCCAAATTACGTCAACTTTTCTATCTTCTTTTCTAAATCTGTCTGGTGTGACTTATACAATTTTGACGGTTCATTGATTGAAAAATACGCTTCTAACACCAATTTTTGGCATTTTTTGCGGTGATGATGTTAAAAAGATTAAAAAAATATATCCTTATATGCAACGTATAGTTTCTAACTACAGCTTTCTTAGAAACTAAGTGAATTTTTTTTAGCATTCCATAGCTTTCTATAGTCTTTTTCCAAAGCATGTTCTTAGAATTTTTTTCTCAGACTTTGAATGACGGAAAACTGAATAATGTTTGAGACATATATTAGAGTTACGTAACGAGGTTTCGAAACTATAAATTGTGTGAAAATCGGTTAGGAAGCAAGAGAGATATATAAGTTTTTGTCAAAAGTGTCAAATTGATACTGCAACTGGACTGTAATGTGTCAAATTTCTGGGACGGATAAGGGATTGCGTGAGAGCCAAATTTTTAAGAAAAAATAAAAAGTGACATTTTCCGAAAAAATTTTTGTTTTTTTTTTCTATACTAAATTTTAAATAAGGTACCTAAATCCTTATATAAAAAATTGCAAAAATTCTGTCGTTCGTTTTCACCTTAATGGAAACTTCTTAGGCTACACACACATTCCACGCGCTTGTACCGCTCAAAAGTGATTTTTATCCATAAGCGTATCAAATTATCTCAAACTTGTCTATATTTTTGATAATTCAAATCATACAAAATCAACGGAAAAACACACACAAAAAATTAAACATGTTTCATATAATTTTGAAATCCAAGTTTTTTTTTTAAAAAGTGGAAGTTTTGACAACTTTTGCAAAATATATATTTAAATATATGAATTAATTTGATTTGGAAAATTTCTGAAACATTTTGAAGCCAAAAAAGCACTGTGCCATTTTGTAGTAAAAAAATCATTTTTATTCAATTTGGTTTTTTTGAAGAACGAACCAAAAAAGTCGCAATGAGTGAATTCACGTCACAAAAAAGGGAACTTTTTAATTTAACGAGAAAACTTTAACATTTTCTGATAAATGACATTTTCTGAAAAATGAGATCTTCTTTGAAAAACATAAGACGATTTTAAAACACTAAATTTTATAGAAATATTTTGGAATCTAGCTGAGTTACAACAGAGCAAGTGAGTGAAATCACGTCAGAAAATTGATTTGTTGTAAAATTTCATAAGGGAAATATGCCATGAAAGCTGTTTTGACCCTCGAGATGGTCGGATTTTTACAAATCGAATATAACAATGTTGATTTTTTTTAATAAGTTTGTTTTTAAAAAATAAAAGTACATAAAGATTGAAAAATATTAAAAAACATTTTTTTCGTGAAACTTTTAATGAAGACTGTGAGAAACAGTAGTAATTTAGCGTATGCTCCATCAATATGTTACTATTCAAGTGCCAATCAAAATACGGAAAAAGTTTGGTGAAGATACTGAAATTTTATGATAGAAAAGTCGGAACAAAATATCGTTTTTAAAAGTGCACATAAAATTTGAAGGCTCTAAAGAATGGATCAGAATAAATTGATATTTCGTAACGTGAATTCAGTCAACTACCCTGTTATGTTTATATTTACTGTTTGAATTCCCGTCACTTTCAAATAAGCAAAACTTCGTTTGTTGTTGTGCAATTGAGAAGCTACGCACATCAAATTGTGAGTGATTATTTTTTCTACAGCTCATTTGAAGACATCGATATTCAACGAGAGAACACGAAATCAAAGTTGAATGTACTGATGTTAAAAATGGCCAATTCTAGCGTGAATTCATGTCACAAAAATAATCTTTTAATGACCAAATTAAACTTATTTTGAAGAAAACTCAATTTTTAACCGTTTGACATTATTTTTTTTATTTTAAAGTAAATTGGATGACTTCTAGAATAATAACAGTTCACGGTGGAATGTGTTGACAGGGTTTTCAAAATTCAAGAAAAGTTGCAATTCGACACACCCTACTGTACAACCCTACTGAGAACGATGTAAAATGATTGATGATAGTAAAATACCCCACACTATGCTTGATTGGAAAATTTTTCTTGCAAGCATGTCTTCAACTGAGCGTAATGTGTTTATACTTCCTGTGATTTGCAAAATATTCAGATTGATGTGTGAAGTATATCGCCCGAAGAATCTTATATCAATGAACTCGCCTTAGATGACGAGAAAGTATGTACTAGGATATATAAAATTTGGAGCTAGGAAATGCATTAAATTTTTTTTGTGAATATTAACATAAGGAAGAAAGGTTTAGAGACATGGGTCATTCTTAAATTTTAGGATTTGTATGGTAGCTCATAGCCAAGTTTGGGGAATTTCGGATAAGATTTTTTTTCACTATGCTCACTTGACATGGAATTACCCACATATTAATATGTATGAAAAATTGACAGATATTCGCTTGATAACTTAAAAAAAATCAACAAATATTTCAATTGAAAAATAATGATATCAATCTCAGCATTCACAATTTTTCAATCACAACACTCTAGTGACAATGGACTAGCAAAATACGAAACTCCCCCAATATTTCCTGCTAGTGCCATACGACCAGTATATGATCACCAATTATGAAAATTGGCCACAATCAGTTTGATCTTGGGATGCTCTCCCCTTCACGAAAGTCTCGTATGTCGTAAGCTAAAAAGGGTGGCAACAATCTCAAATTAGAACCGAGGTTTCCGCACCCCAATCGACGAACAAACTACTTATTCGTCAGATGCTTACATCTCCATAGGTATACAAACAAACGTGTAGACAGACACTCACACCCACTTTCTCAGAACATTTCTCCACCAGTTCACCCAGAAATAGGGGGAGCCTCCGTATTGGCAATTCCGGGCAAAACGGAAAATACTTCACATTCCGAGAACGGGGGCTAAAGATGATAGAACACCGATAGTGGAGAACCCCAGCATGTTTCTGTGTTCTGTTCGTCCGAGCGAACCACATGAGTATTTTTTTTTTGCTTTCCCCCTCTTTTTTTGGAAAATCTCAGAAGAGAAACGATATACGTATGCACTAATGCTGGGAAAACGAAAGGGGGGACGAGCAGAACGAAGGCAAGGGAAAAGCTTTTATAAGGGTGTCGTAAAACTTTCAAAAGTGCTTTTCCCTCGACTTAACGAAGTTATAGGTATCTGTAGATGGTTTCTGATTCAATTGATGAGCTGGATGTTGCGGAGAAGCAACCACGTGAGATCTTCGAGAATTAAGGGAGGTGTGCGGGACATTAATGGGGGATGTGATTTCAGTTTCAGTCGGATCGAATGTCTTATTTATCGTCTAGGCTTAACATTTTCTTATCAGAAAATTGTGATTTATTTTTGATTGCTAGAGAATGTTAAAGTCATTCCTGTTTCAAAAACTACACGAAGTTTTGTGCTGGTCATGTCCACTCTTTCATCAAATTATTTTAAAAACTGACCAGGTAGATTTCGTTTCTACTATATATTCTATTAATCAATTGAATTTAGATAATATCTTTTTGTCAACAATTTGATTTCGAATTTTCTAAGATTTTATATGGGGCCGCTACCAATTTGAGAGTGGGAGGTGTCTTTCAATACAAATCTTCTCTTAATGTCAAAATTTTCTTGTGTGCAAAATTTTATGAAATGTATTTGAAAATGTTTTAGCATAGACGTTTCAATGCAATGAATCATCTTTTTATGCCAAAACTTGGAGGCGTTACAAAGTTTTCAGTTCAGTTACAATTTAAGTGAGACCCCCCATTTCGAGGTTGGGTGGTTCTTCTTATTTAATAAAACATCTCTTTAATGCTCCTTTTTTGTCAAAATTTGATTAACAAAACGTAGTTGATAACTGTTTAAGTTTTGTTGTTATTAATATCGAATTTGGTTTGCTCCTTCCCTTCAAAAATAAAAGAAAAAAATGGAGAAAATAGCTGAAATAATGTGTCATTATTGAAAGCAAGTAGAAATAATAGTGAATAATATATGCTTTTTAAGATTTAAGATATGGCATTCAAAATATAAATAATTAATATTTCGATGATTAAGAATTTTACAGGCAGGCAATAACTTCTAGGCCTTCAAAGACATATTCGTGATTAAATTATAACCACAAAGAGAAAGAGGAATTACTATAATTTGTGTGAAACCCGAAATTTTTTTTTCCCTTTTCACTTTCTGGATTACAATCAAATCATCCGGAAAGAAAACGTGAAAAATGGTGGACCATCAACAATTTATTTTTCAAAATTCACAAAAACATTCCAATTTAGAAACTTTATCCAATGTTTTAAATCTTCATTCTTTCTCAGCTTTTGTGAAGTGGAAAGTTTTGAAACAGAAAAATTACAGAAAAACGAATAACTCGGATATTTCAACTTCACTAGACAGTTTATAAGGCTATTTTTATTTTGAAAATATGGTCTATTATTACTAGAAAACCATTGTTAACGCTTTGCTTTCATTTATTTCGAGAAAAATTGATGTTTCATGTACAGTTTCAGGAGAAAAGACAGGGAATTTACTTAATAAGAATTTCTTTTACATTTGTTCCTATTTTTCCTGAATTGGTGTGTAGCAAAGCACACAGGTTTTAATCAAGTTAAAGATAATTTCTAACAACAGTTGTTAACCTTTTTAACAATAATAAAGCATATGTCTTTGTTATTTATAAATCATGCTTTCTGTTGCTGTTGAGTATTGTAATCAGAAGTCTGAACAGTAGGAATGGCAGCACGAAAGAGGAAGATTTGCGTGGGGAGTAGGGTCTAACGGGTAAAAAAAACACCATTTTCACGATTTTTTTCTAGAGCTATCGTTCAAACAAATGTATTCGAATTTTTTGCATTATACGAAGCATTGTTAAAAGAACATTTAGTAATTTTTTTTTAGAAAAATATTGAAAAATGAGCCGGTGACGGAGTACTTTCGAGGATACCTTTTAGAAAACAGGATTTGCGGTGGACACTGTATCTCAGCACAGAATCATCTGAAGTCAAAAAATCAGAGCAAAATATTTTTAATAGATGTTTTTCTGGACACCAACGGTTTTATTTAACTTGAAAAAATTTTTTTGGAATTTTTGTGGCTGTTTGAAGTAAAAACTACGATTTTTCACGAAAAAATCCGCCATTTTTTATCTGTAAAATCTCCCCAAAGTTAAAAAAAAAAGAAAATCGTTGGGGTTTGGTATTTTATATTTAGAAAATATGATCCAAATTTGAAAAGAATCGGTGAAGTAGTTTTCAAATAACGATGTACACTGACTTTAAAAATGTGCTTTCGAGAAAAACGCGTTTGAAGTTTCTACTCTAGAATTCTTGCAGTATTAGATAAGGAAAGATAAATTTGACACAACATTCTTGAAATGTTTTACAATAAGAAAATAAAAAAAAATAAAAAATCGATTTTTTGGAAGTGTTAGACCCTACTCCCCCCTTAAGGGAAACACCCCCTATGAAAAATGATGACAGCATTTCTTTATCTTCTATCTATATATATAAAAAGCAATTATCTGTATGTTTGTTTGTTTGTTTGTTTGTTTGTTTGTTTGTCCTCTATAGACTCAGTCGTCTTAAGAGCTAGAGGTCTGAAATTTGGCATGGATACTCATTAGGTCCAGGAAGGATGAAAAATGTTTTCAGATTTTTGGATGACCCCTTCTGAAGGGGGTCGTCCATACAACACAAATATGGTTTTCGCGATATTGACGTTATTTTTTGTCGGATCGTGTTGAAAATTTGCACATGAGTATTTTGAAAGACGAGAAATCGATTTCAGTTATCAAATTTAGGGTCAGGGGTCGGCCAAAGGGGTCGTCCATATTCACTGATTAATGTTTTTGCGATATTGGCGTTATTGTACACCGGATTGTGATGAAAATTTGCACATGAGTGTTTTGAGAGACGAAAAATCGATTATAGTTATCACATTTAGGGTCAAAGGTTGGCCAAAGGGGTCGTCCATATTCACTGATTAATGTTTTTGCGATATTGGCTTTATTTTACATAGGATTGTGATGAAAATTTGCACATGAAGGTTTTGAGAGACGAACAATCGATTACAGTTATCAAATTTAGGGTCAGGGGTCGGCCAAAGGGGTCGCCATATTCACTGATTAATGTTTTTGCGATATTGGCGTTATTATACACCGGATTGTGATGAAAATTTGCACATGAGTGTTTTGAGAGACGAAAAATCGATTACAGTTATTAAATTTAGGGTTAGGGGCCGGCCAAAGGGGTCGTCCATATCCACTGATTAATGTTTTTGCGATATTGGCTTTATTTTACATTGGATTGTGATGAAAATTAGCACATGAGTGTTTTGAGGGACGAACAATCGATTACAGTTATCAAATTTAGGGTCAGGGGTCGGCCAAAGGGATCGTCCATATTCACTGATTAATGTTTCTGCGATTTTGACGTTATTCTACATTGGATTGAGATGAAAATTTCCGCATAGGAGTTTTGAGGGACGCTCTTTTGCTTTCAGGTTTCAAATCTTGACTCATGGGTCGGCAAAAGGGGTTATTATCTGTTCACTGTTTTAACGATATTCTCTTGATTAAGCATAGAATTGTAATGAAAATTGACACATGGGAGTTTAACAGAAAAGATAATTGATTTCAGGTGTCAAGTTTTGAATCGTGGTCAAAAAAAAAGTCCGTCCATGTCAGTTGTTCACTGCTTTAGCGATATTGTCTTGATCATGCATCGGATTGAGATGAAAATGTTTAGATGAGGGTTATAAACTATGAGCAATTGACTCCAGGTAGCATGTTCTGTGTCAAGGGTTGGCGAAAAGTGCGTCTATATTCATTGTTCACTGTTTTCAAGTTCCTGACGTTATTTTACACATAATTTGAAAAGAAAAAATGGCACAAGGGAGTTTTGAGGAACGTAAAGTTGGTTTCAATTATCGAATCTCGGGACTCATGGGACAGAAAAAGAGGGTTTCATTAAAAGTTCAGCAAAAGAGTCGTGCACATAAAGCACATGTTTCTGCCATAATGTCTAGATTTTGCAACCGATCGAGAAGAAAACACTCTCACATAAATTTTAATAAAAAGCCAATCAACAGTTTAATTTGAATTTCAAGTAATAATAATAGTACCAAATTTAAACACTGTTGAATTTTTTCCCCTAATTGTCGAAAGAATGTTTCGAATTCATTTTCTAAACTCATTTTGACGTACCAATGATTTAAAGCGAAACGAAGTTCGTACAGCTAGTTTAATTTATAAAATAATAGGGATACTTGATCCCCTTTTCATCATAACTTTTTAAGAAATTTTTGCAACCTGCCGTCTTTTGCATTTCCGGACAGCGTGTAAATTCAAGTTTATATGCACCAAAAGTTAGTAAGATTCATAAATTGGTAGATGAACTAGAAGCATTTTCGCGAGACAAAAAAAATTGTGATATTTGTTAAGTTAAAGGAGACTTTACTAGAGGAGACCTGATCCTTGATTTAGGCAGGGTGCCCTGACCTAAGGCAAACATCTAGCAAAAACAAAGGTTAAAGGTATGTTGACTATTTTTTGCCATATTAGTTCTCATTTCACAGTTAGTAAGTATCAGGCAAAGAGAATTCTAAAAACTACGTTAGAGTCATTGCATACTTTAAGGCGCAATTTTCCTTAATACAGCCATTAGCTTAATACAGTTTTTTTACCTTTTTTAATAAGATAATTACTAGATATACATTAGTTATGGGATAATGTTGGTAATTCCGTGATAATCTATTATCACGATTCATTCAGAAGAAAAATTTATTTCATTAGAATCAACCAATAACCTACATTTTCGAAAACTTTTCTTAAAAAAAATAGAAAGTTTCAGGTATCAGGTATCAGAATGGGGGTAGGCTTAATAGCGGCACGTTATCCAAACATACGGGAAAATTGTGCCTAGCCTTTTTTTTATCCAAGATTTCATCATTTACCTGAGAAACCTGAAAAACCTATAAAAGGAAGAAATAAATTCAATCTATTTAAGATGGCATAAAGCCTTTCCACTAGGGATTATTAGCATTAAAGCTCTTTTCTACATTCGGTAAGGAATGATAGAATGTTTTTTAAGTTTAATTTCTTAAACTCAGATTCGCTTATAGCGTAAGATCCCAGAGTACAAAAACGTAGTCTGGCAAATGAGGGACAGTTACATATAAGATGGAAGGGATCTTCCACATCTGATTCACAACTACCACATACTGGAGATTCAGCACGCTGAATGTTGTGCATGTGATAGTTGAGTTTACAATGACCGGAGAGTGCTCTGATCAAGATGCTGCAATGAGATTTATTTAAAGTTAATAAGTAACTCGATATGATTGGAGATAGTTTTTCTAAAAATAATTTAGTTTGACGACAAGTGTCCAAGTCGATTGACATATTGGGATAAATATTTGTATTATAATTTTTTCAACATTTTAAAGTGATAATAAAAGATCTTCAAATCAAATTTTTCTAAATTTTTCAATCAAAGTTCAGTAACTCTAAAAATAAAATTTCTTGTGACATTCCTGTTTCGAGATATAGCTAAGGAATCAGGTTTCCACATGGACCAAGTAGGGGAGAGGCGAGCTAAATGCGCTTTCTAAAGAGAATACTCGTTTTCTCCCATATGCCAATTTATAGGAGTCTGAATTCTATACGCACAAGAGCGAACACCTACGTTAGCTCAATTTTCATGTGAAAATCTCATATATTTTTTGAAAAGATGATTTCATAATAAAAGAAGTCCAAATAGCCGATTTCCGAAACCGGGTGGGCTAAATGCGTGTTTTAAGTTGTGTTTTAAGCTACATTTCAGTTTTGTTTATTATACTTTAGTCTATCAGGAATAAAATTTTAACGATAATGTTGCATGATAAAAAAAAATAAAATTCAACTGTGTTTAAAAATTTGGAAAAATATCTGCAGGGTGATTTGCAAATCGTTGCACAGCTTAGCACATAATTTTGATTTTTATGCCGTATTTTAGTCATTTCAACCGAATTCACTAGATTTTTATTGTCGATTGCACTCATACGGGGTTGGTTGACAAGATCCAAAAGTTCAAGTGTTCGAAAAAAGTGGCAAATAAAAATAAAAAATCATTTAAAACAGCTTGTTTGTTTAGTTGCACCGGCAAATTTTATGTCGTGCCTAATTTTGTTCGATTTTTTCCAATGGTTGCACATTTTAAAAACCTTCTTTAGGCTCAGTCAACATGTGGTCAAAGAGGCTTGTATTTGTTACGAAAGCTTATTATGAGAACTTCTAGTTCAAATGAAATCCAATTTAAAGGAGGCCCCTTTTAAGGGGCTTGGACTTATAAACCGTCCAATGCACAATGGGCAAATTCGGACCCAAAATCGAAAAAAAACATTAAGGCGCTGGTTTGAGAATCTGGAATAGCATTTATCACACGTGAAATTTCCTGAGAAACGCCGGTGAATTTAACCCTAGCCATCTGAGTGAAGTGTAACATAAAATTTTGTTTCATTGAAATTCCATAAAATGAACTGAAAGGTATTCAAAACTTTTTTTTAAAGCGCTTATTTACTGGTGAAGGGATAAAAGGACGGTATGTGTTTTGCCCCCCTTTACCCCTATGAAAGAGATGTGATTTTATAACATAATTACTTGAGGGTTCACTTTGAAGTCGACTGATTTTTGCATAACCTATATCAATCTAAAGCTTAATTTCGAATATCCTTTTCTTTAAATTGAGATTATTTGTATTGAATGTAACCTCTGTAACATTTCATCAATATTCAAGAAACATGCATTCCACATTAAAATCTTTCCCAACAAGTTTCCGGCTGAAAAACTGTTTTGATCAAATTTATTTTCATGAATCATTTAAGCCAAATTAAGCTTCCCTTTAATGTCTCCAGTCTAGCTCGTTGGCAGATTTTAATTCCTGAGAACAAAAAAGTTATTAGAAATATTTCGGGTCTTCCAACCTTCGACTTAGAGTTTTTTGGTATTTTGAGTCGAAGTTTTCCTACTGTACAATATTTTGACAATTTTATTTATTTTAATTTACTATCTTTAAGATTTGTCGTCTCGAAATTTGAGAAACAGGGGTTTTTTTTAAGAACAATCTTTAGGTTATTTGCATGAAATTTTGAGTAAATCCGCGAGATAAAAGATTTCAAAATAAATCTGATAAAAAGTGGTTCCTCAAAGCAAACGCAGTTTAAGTGATGTTGACACTTTTCACACATTGCAAGTTGCCCGACTTTTCAATACAAAAACATGTTTCCACGAGTTTTATAATCTCAAAACTTCAATTTTAATATTTGAAGATAGAAAAAATATATTTATGGAAATATGAAGATTTAATGATTGGAAATCAACATTGAGTGCATAAAATATGAGTGGAAAACAGTTGATTAAAGCACAGGAACTTCTACAATTGTTAGTTGAACATAAATATCCACTTATTAAATGACTATTCGAGTTTTTTTTAGTTACATGTAATCAATGAACGTGTTAAATTTTGTATGGAAGAAGAATTTTTTTCTTGATACATAGAGCTTTCAGTAATTTCATGACATGTCTTTAAGAAGGTTATATAAATCAACAAACTCATTGGCTATGCAAAGCAGTTTATTGCGATTTTTTATTTTCAACCTACGGTTACACATCTTTTAAATAAGCAATCAAAAATACTTAAATTTAAATTTTGTTTTGAATTTTTTGTATGACATCTAGTATCATTTCTAGGATACAAGTTAGGTTTGGTTTTTGTTCACATGAAATGTATTGCAAGAACCAAAAAATATTTCAAAAATAAAAAAAAATAAGTTTCTTAAACTTTCAGTAAGTCTCTGGTGATTTCTGAAAGAATTTTCATTTTCCGTACAAATCAAAACACGTTCCGCTAAATCTGGAATCAATTAATTGCTTCCAAAAATTGTATTGTTATTTTTGGCACTGAAGACAACCAAACAAAATTTTTAGGTATACAAATTAATGAATTTAAAATTTTCCTACACATCTTGCAGAGGACTTATGTATAACAATGGGGCAGGAGGAGATTGAGTGGACTTATTGTTGCACGATCCGATATTTTCTCAGTTATGTATGGATCATAAGTTTTTCCAAAATCATGTCGTTAAAATTGTCCAACAAACGTTTCGTAAAGAAAACCGATTCTAAAAATGTTTTAATCTAACCGAAAACGTTATTTGCTGTAGAAGGAATCTTTTTTAGAAGGTTTTGCTTAACAATTAGTACAAAAATTGCGCGAAAAAAAACCAGAAAAATTAAAACTGTTGTAAGATGCATATTTTACAGCAGAAAATATCGCTTGAATCCTCATTTCATCAGTAAACATTCCAATTCACATGATTAAGTATTATTTTTGGGAAAAAGTTGAAAACAGCTGAAATATTAACAATTTAAGTCATTCCGTGCAACAATGGGTAAGGGGACAATGATTGGCAACATTGAACATTGAGAAGAGCAAGTAAATATTTTTAGTTGAGGCTGAAATCGGTTTCTTGAGGATTTTTTTTATATTAGCTTAACATTTGTAATGACATAAACGTTTTTTAAATAAAAAATTTTAGTAATAAATAAATAGCTTATAAAGATAATAAAGTTCCATTTTCTTAGGTGATGTAAAGAATTAGAGAAACATGAGCTATCAAAAAACGAAATAACATAGGCCGTAAATATCATGAATTTTTCGAAAAAGATACTCACGCCAGCCTATCCACTAGACCCATCGGCGCTAAAAATGTTTTTTTTTTGTGTAAATCATGAAAAAATGACATACCCTAATATTTGATTTAAGAATATTAAAGCGCATTGTTTTATGAGCTTTTTTGCTGTAGACATCATTTGTCTATCTCTTATAGTATGTTAGTTATTAATTTTGTCACCATAAAGTTCCATACTGGACCACTGTGCATTGGCGATAAAGAATTCATTCTACTGAGCCGCCAGCGATCGTGGAATCCAAAATGTGATGCTAAATATAAAATTATTATTATTTTTTTGTTAATTGATGGTTTATTTATATTGAAATAAATTTCGAAATACACAGTATATACTATACATTAGTCTACACCTGGCATTACAGAAACGGTTCATCCGTTAAAAAGAAAGGCTTTAAATGCAATAATCCATCTAATGAAAATCTTCCAGGCGCCATTTCGTGCTATAAAATTTGATCATGATAACCTTTCCCGAAAAAGGTAAATTATGCAGCATATCCATTAATCCCAGACCATCACTGGATGGAAAGTAACGTTCAAACGCAATAATCGATACCGATAATCGGTTCTAGTACAATAAATATCATCGAACCGTCGGTTTTATTGCCTCATTATCACATACCTACCCAATACGTAGGTACACTTGCCTGTTTCCAGCATCTCGTTTTGGGGTGATTCTCTCTCGAGTACTCATTTTCCGCTGCTTCCTGATGATCTACCCTGGACGGTGAGCAATTGAGCAGCCGAGCCGAGAATCGATGGTGTCTTGTTAGTGGCTGGATTGTTTGTTTATCTAGTTTGATATCAAAATACTTACTCCCGCGAATAAACTAAATTGGTATTGATATCCATCCCTGGCGCTGTTCATTCTGGCAGTGGGAGATTTATCGTTGCCATTGAATCGGATTTGGCGATTCAAGCTGAACTTGGTTGAAGTTGGACGATTATTGCCTTTCACCATTTATCCACACTTCAGGAGATGAAGACAGTTTGAAAAACTTCCGATATTACTTGACAAAAAATCTTATTTATCTGCACAAAAAGTGATCACATTCGATAAGTTTTAGCCAAAAATTGTTGAAGTGAACCACCTTAGTTCATGCCGTTGCAAAAAGCAAAGCTGTTTACTTCACATTCGATAAGTTTTAGCCAAAAATTGTTGAAGTGAACGACCTTAGTTCATGCCGTTGCAAAAAGCAGAGCTGTTTATAAACAAACACTTCACTATCCCTCTTCAATTAGCATTATCCAGATATTCAAATCCTTCACACTCGGTACATGCCGGTTCATTTGACTACTTGTATTATACTGCAGTTGATAGGTTGAAAGATTCAAGAGGTTCTGATTAGATGTTAAATACCACTCATTTTAATTCAGGATTCTCTTCGTTCGAAAGAGCATATTCCATATTTTTAAAAGATATGTAAGTTCATGAATGCAGTTCAGCGGTTTTGCCTTTCTGACAGAAAGGTATAGTTATCAGTCGATTTGGGAGATCATTAATTATGGGTCTTAGATATACTTTTATAGGTATCGAATCAGCTCGACGAGTTCAGACGATGTCAGTTATTTGTGTGTGATTTTTCGTAAATTTTGTTCCACACGTTTTTGCGAAACTGGGCAGTACAATAAAAATGATTTTTATCTTAAAAAATTGTTTTTTTCCTCTTCCATGTATAAAAAGAAGAAAAAAAAACTAAATAGTTTGAAAAAAAAAATTTCATAGTAATTATCATCAAATCATCACTCCAAAAAACGTATCCATTTAGCTTGCCAGCAATGTCCAACAATCACTAATGAAGATGGTCGAAAACATGGCGCCTCCGATCGAATGACAAACATGATTTTATTGACAAGTTGATGTCAGTCATACAAAGATGTCTAAATTTTAATATTAACCAGTGAATATGTTATTACATTTGTGTATACCAGTTCTACCTTTGGAAGAACCGGAACCAGAAATTAATTCTGGGATTGAAACCCAAACTTAAAGTTCATGAAAAGGGATTGCACTATGAGGTACAACCCCGAAACGAATGACTCAAGCCTAAGGACTAGACCCTCACATCGCATATTTCTAGCACAAGCACAGATTGCTCTGAGAAGGGGAAAACGACACGGGAACGCGGACGATGTATGCACACCATCTCATCTTCTTACGTACCGTTCGTGCTCAGGGAGCTTTTTCTAAGCACGAACGACAGGAGAGAATTTCGCCCGTGGAAATGAATTGAATCCAATAAGACAAATGCTACTGAATTCTCTCGAGCTTTAAGCTCTCGGGCTAGTTTTTTTGTTCCTTTTTCTCTTCTTCTCTCCAGATCTAACGTTGCGCGATGAAAACTTTTCGTTCGCATCGAAAAACCTGGGCAATTGTTGCGTTGTTGGGGTTGGTGTCTAGCAAAAACGATGACGGCTTGGAAGTCAATCCGAACTTTCACTTGCAGAAACCAATGCACAGTGGTGCAGAACATCAATCTAGCTGTACGAAATTAATAGCGCCCAGGGATGAAGAGATAGACATTTGATGTCTTCAGCAACATTGTTCAGTTTTACAAGGAGCATATTCTAGTATCAAAATTTTTGCCGAGGGGTCCACCGATAGCGAGATAAAAATGCTAACTTTTTTGTTTTTCAAATTAGGACTTTGATGTCTTGGACAAAGTTGTTTATCTGATCAAAATACATAAGTTTGTTGAATATGTCAAAGTCCTGTCACATCACCCTCAGAAGTTACAGTCAAAGTAAAAAAAATCTCTTGAAAAAACAGTTTTTTCAACCTAACACGTTGTAGATTGGATAAAATGGTTCGCTGTCTTCGAAACAAAGTTGTAACAAGCCAAGATCTACAATTGTCTCATACATTATGATGGGTTTAAAAGTTGCTGAAGCTCTATAGAAAGCATATAGTGTATTTTATTGGCAATTTTGGAAGGCTCGTCCATCGAAAAGTGCACATTTTCGCAACACCCCCTTTTTGTGATTATTTTTTATGATAAGCGAAACCATTTCCATTTAAAATTAGCGCGGAAATCGGTGGAACTTGTAGAGATTTGAATGATTGAAAATACACATTTTATGTAAAAATTACCTATTTTACTAATAGAAAAAACGTTAAAACATTTAATTTATTAATAAAGTGTTGCAGTTTTGTTTCATATATTTTGTTTTATAAAAAGACATTTAAATTCGATTTATCAAATAATTTAAACTCCAAAAAATGAATGGAATTATCTATTAATTTTGGTAGAGCACTTTATTAGTATTTGAATAATATAATTTTGCCATTACAATATAATTGCTTCAACTGGTTCCAAGTAACTGTATCCAAGTATCCAATCTTACAAGCAATTCACTTTTGTCTTTTTTTTTTTTTTTTGTGTAAGCAGGGAAAAGCCCCTGGGAGTGTAGCACTCTTCAAGCCACTTCTCCCAAAGGCATTAAACCTCCTCATCACTTCTTTATTCGATTTTTTTAAATTATTTTTTCAACGGTGTTGTTACAATGTTTTTTACAATTTTCACTTCCATTTTGATATGAGAAACACTGTTAATAAATGGGTTTTCTGGCGTGGGTGACTGGTGGCGGTGGGTGGAGGCGGTGGGTGGTGGCGGGCGGTGGCGGCTGGTGGCGAGAAGATAAAAAGATTTGCATGGGCATTAGTTTTATTGAATAACTAAATTCAGGCGATGAGGATTCAGAGATTTCATGCGTTCCCAGTGAGGGGATCCTCTTTTAAGGGAACGCTGGTTGGCAGGCTACCGAAGTACGGACTGTTGGCTTAACTCATTGGATGAAGGATTCTAATTTAGATCTCATGTGCTTTTTGATGAGCGTTTTAAATTTGGTGGTGCTTCTTTCAGATCGTATGTCCGCAGGTAGTTGGTTGTAACAGGTTTTACCGTAGTAAGTGAAAGCTTTTTTAGCAAATTCTGTGGTGGGTTGTCGTACATACAAGCTGCTTTGGTTTCTTAAAGGATATCTGTGGTCTGGACGATCGTATTGTTGATTGTGATGTGCAAGTGGGTTATGTAGATGAGTGTGGATTATGGATGCAGCTTGGAGTTCTCTTAATGCATTGATTGGCAGAGTAGATTCATCTGCTTCATGAAAGAGACTCCTTGTAGGATACAGCCTTGGACGCTTGTATACAGCCTTCAAACAACGATTTTGAGCTGTCTGTAGAGGTTTGAGTCTTGTTCTGGTTGCGGCTCCCCAGATGAATACCAGGTATTGAAGTTTGGACTGAACAAACGCATGGTACATGATGGATAGTTGTTTTTGAGGTACGAAGCTATTGATTTTCCAGTAGAGTCCGCATGCTGTAACGACTTCATTTTTAAGTTTTTGTATATGGTGTGTCCATCTTAACGCTGAATCGATCGTCAACCCAAGATAGGTGAATTCCGTTACTTGTTCAATTTTTACCGAATCAACAATAAGCTCATGTGTTTCAGTGTCAGCAGATTGAAACGGATTAACGATCATGTGTTTCGTTTTGGATAAATTGAGGGACAACTTGTTTTCGCTGAAGAATTCTTGGAGAAGTCTCATGTCTTCGGATTTGTGCTCGATCATATCGTTAAGATTTTCTTCTACGTACAGTAAGCAGGTATCATCAGCAAATAAGCTGGGTTTTTTATGGAGAAACAGCAGGGGGCCTAAGTTACTCCCTTGAGGCACTCCGACTTTGAGAGGGCAAAGACAACTCTTAAATCCGTTTACTATCACGAACTGGTTTCTGTTCGACAGGTAACTTTTCATGAGGTCATGTGCTTTTCCACGAATCCCATAAGAGTTTAGTTTTTTCAGAAGGATCGTGTGGTCGATTGTGTCGAATGCCTTTTTCAGGTCCAGAAAGAGAAGGCCAGTTTTCTTTTTGTTTTCTAGTGCCTGATAAATTTCAGAAAACAACTCGGAGGTCGCAGTAGTGGTGCTTGAGCCTGATCGGAATCCATATTGATGCTTATAGAGTACATTATTTTGTTGAAGAAAGTCGTTAGTTCGTGAGACTAACATTTTTTCAATGAGTTTACTCAAGACTGGCAGAATTGAGATTGGACGATAGTTGTTGGGGTCTGTCTTTGGTCCTTGTTTATGGACAGGGACAACTTTCGCAATTTTGAGGCAATCTGGGAATTTTCCATTTGATAGACTTTCGTTGAAAACATCTTTGATTAAATCCGAAAAATAACTATAGTGTCGCTTAATGAAAAGAGCGGGAATTCCATCAGCGCCTACACTTTTATTTGAGTCGAGATCTTTTATAAGTACAGTGACTTCTTGTGCACTTGCAGGTCGAAGGAATATCGAGTTCCGTTGTGACGTAAGTGTTCCAAATCTATTGACGTCACCTTGACTAGTGATCGTAGTGGCAAGCTGGGGCCCAATTTTACTGAAAAAATCGTTGAGTTCGTTGGCGACTGATTGCTGATCCTCTATAAGTCTTCCTTCCTTATTTAACTTAATTTCTTGGCTCTCAGTTTTTGAAGTTCCTGATAGGGAATTAAGACATTTCCACATATTTTTCGAGTTCGCATTACTAAACAGGTTTCTGTAGTACTCTTTTTTAGTTTTTTCTTTCAAGATTTGTAGACTTTTGGAGGTGTGCTTCGGGAGGTCACGGAGGTAATGGCTATTTGGATTTCTTTTAAATTTACTTAGTATTTTATCTTTCATTTTCATCCACTGCCAGAGGTCTAACGTAATCCAGGGGCAAAACCCTTTTACCTTTGCTTTAATTGTATAAGTTGATGAACATTCTCTTTTCAAATTATTGTATAGATCAATAATCTTGTTTAAGCGTACATGGGGTGTGCAGTGGTTTATATTGCTTAAGCTCGCTTCAAACTTTTCACTAAGTAAAGAATAATTAACGACAACTTTTTCAAGTTCCTGAAGACGTATGCTTTGTCGTAAACTTATCGATGAAATTATGCAACAGTGATCGCTGATATCTGTTAACACGGTTTCATTTATGACTCTTGACTGGACCATTTCTGAGCATAAAACGTGGTCTAATATGTTTCTGCTTATGGGTCTCGTGACATGTGTATTTGTTGCATAAAAGTTATAAGATTTCAGTAGATCTTTGTATTCGACAGTATTGGGATTGGTGAGATTATTGATCGGAATGTTTATATCCCCAACTATCACACAAGAGGACCCTTGCTTAGAACTTGACATAATAGATTCAAGTTTTGAGAAAAAATGTACAATGTTGTAAGAAGGTGGCCTATAGATGGCATGTAAATCCATTTTTTGATCGTTCATCTTCAAATTGATGTGAATATGGTGGAAGCCATCTTCATGTTCACACATGATTTCATCATATTTAAACTTGTCATTTACATACACGGCAAGCCCACCTCCCGAACTTTCTTTTCGACAAGAGAACGAGCTTTTATAGCCAGGGATTTTAATTAGATGTGTGCGATTCTCTTTAATCCATGTCTCCCCGAGTACTATTACGTCCATTGGTTCCTTTAGTTGATGTAAAATAAGTTTGAGATCATCAAATTTGGCTAAATTGTTTAAACCCCGTATATTTAATTGGAAAATGTTCAATCTACTATAGTTTTGTTTTATATTAGAAGCATTTTTATTCAATTCATTAATATTATTGTATAAATAGTTGTTTATTGAGTAATCCATTAGATATTATTTTTCTTCTGGTGTATTTCTTAGTTGTTCCTCTGCACGCGCTTCGGCGACGACACGATGAACGATGAGGAAGAAGAAGCATTTAATGCACGTTTATTTTTAGATTCCAACGGAGTCAGCAGCTCCCTCTTCGTTCCAATTTTTTCCACCTTAGATCCATCAGTTTTCTTAAGCAGCACTTTTCCGTCTCGCCCTGGCCAAACGTACTTGTAGCCTAACTCATCCTGTACTTGCTTCGATTCCTTAAGTAACTCCTTCCCAAATGACGTCAGCTCATCCCGAAGCGTAACAGTTTTAAATGATCCACAAAATAAGTCACCAATATCTGATGCCTTAAGAATTCCGTGCACGCGTTTTCTGTAGAATAATTCTTCTTTTTTTGTTTCCGATTCAAAAACAACCAAAACCGGAGCATCTTTTTGAGTTTTATTGCCATTCAAACGTCTCACACTGACGATGTCTTTATCCTCTAAGTTGCATGCTACTGCACTCGCGAGTGCAACGATAGTTCCATTCAAATTTTCGTTCTCCGTTGATGGTAATCCCAAAACAATAGCATTGCGCGTAAGGCCCTTGCGACAAAGTTGATCAAGTTCAAGCTCTAATCCTTCTACTCGTCTGGTCAGGTCAACGTTTTTTCCCTTACATTCATTTATTTCCATTTTCAGTTCGTGATTTTCAGATCTCAGCAGAGATATCTCCTCCCTAAAATCTTCAAAACCTTTGCTTAGAAAATCAAACTTAGCAGCCAAAAATTCCTGGGACGCTTCGATGTGTTTATTTGTTTCCTTTATTTCGGCTATTTGGTGCTGCGATTTCTCAATTGCGATACGTACATTAGCTGACTCAAGTCGTACTTCCCGTACACTTTGGCCTAACGAGCGGATTTCCTCAACGAGGATACCAAAACCGTCCTTTTTCTGCTGCTGTTGGTCATACGAATTAAAGCATTCCGTCGAGCAAAAGAACGGTTTGCTTCTTGCCCGAGAAATTGCATTCCCGCGGAGTTTTTTGCATTTGAAATGGACTGATTGGTTGCAAAAAACACATTCAATGATACGCTCTAGGTCTTTCTCGACGTGTTCACATATAGCACAGATTACAGCGATATCATCATCATCAACAGAACTCATGATGATAGTAAGCGTCACTCGAGTTCACTATCCAAAACAAGTTTCTCTCGGAGAACGTGGGTTACCGAATCAGTAGTTGATAGAAACCGTTGAAAACAATGGGCGGTGTAATTGCGGCGGTCTTTTCGTTGAGTCATAAGTTTTAATCGAATTTAAATGCCTTTTAATAAAACAAAATATATTATAGAAAACTGCAACATTTTATTAATAAATTAAATGTTTTAACGTTTTTTCTATAAGTAAAATAGGTAATTTTTACATAAAATGTATATTTTCAATCATTCAAATTTCTACTATTTCCACCGATTTCCGCGTTAATTCCAAATGCGAATGGTTCCGCTTATCATAAAAAATAATCACAAAAAAGGGGGTGTTGCGAAAATGTGCACTTTTCGATGGACGAGCCTTCCAAAATTGCCAATAAAATACACTATATGCTTTCTATAGAGCTTCAGCAACTTTTAAACCCATCATAATGTATGAGACAATTGTAGATCTTGGCTTGTTACAACTTTGTTTTGAAGACAGCGAACCATTTTATCCAATCTACAACGTGTTAGGTTGAAAAAACTGTTTTTTCAAGAGATTTTTTTTACTTTGACTGTAACTTCTGAGGGTGATGTGACAGGACTTTGACATATTCAACAAACTTATGTATTTTGATCAGATAAACAACTTTGTTGAAGACATCAAAGTCCTAATTTGAAAAACAAAAAAGTTAGCATTTTTATCTCGCTATCGGTGGACCCCTCGGCAAAAATTTTGATACTAGAATATGCTATGAATAAAACTGAACAATGTTGCTGAAGACATCAAATGTCTATCTCTTCATCCCTGGGCGCTATTAATTTCGTACAGCTAGATTGATGTTCTGCACCACTGTGCAATGGAATATAGCAACCAAACAGTAGCGCCACCAAGCCCTCCAAAGTAGAGTTTGAAGCATTTGGGTTTTTTTTGCATGTAAAGCTAAAAAGTTAAAATCATAATTGACAAAGTTTAAGAAACAACATAAAAAACTCCGAGTTAACCATTTGGCGAGGTTGACCAAAAACAAAAATGACAAAATTAACAAAATTGAAAAAAAAAATGGACAAAATAGAACAATTTGACAAAATTGAAGAAGTTGACAAACTTGACATAATTCAATGATTTGAAAAAAATAACAAAATTGACAAAGTTGAAAAAAAAAATTGACCAACATGACGATGACAAAATCGACAAAACTTACTGAATTGACAAAATTGACAACACTAAAAAAATTGACAAAATTGACAAGATTGATAAAACTGACAAAATTAATAAAATTGACAAAATTGACCAAATTGACAAAACCGACAAAATTGACAAAATCGAAAAAAAAATTGACAAATTCGACAAAATTCACAAAAGTGACAGAATGGACCAAATTTACGAAATTGACAAGATTGATAAAATTGACAAGATTGACAAAATTGACAAAATTGACAAGATTGACAAAATTGACAAAATTGACAAAATTGACAAAATTGAAAAAAAATGACAAAATTGACAAGATTGATTGAACTGGCAAAATTGATAAAATTGACCCAATGGACCAAATTGACCAAAATTGACAAAATTGACAAACTTCACAAAATCGAAGAAAATTAACAAAATTGAAAAAATTGACCAAATTGACAATGACAAAATTGAGAAAATTCACTAAATTGACAAAAATTAAAAAATTGACAAGATTGACAAATTTCACAAATTTCACAAAATTAACAAAAATGACAAAATTATGAAAATTGACAAAGTTGACAAAATCGAGAAAACTGACAAAATTGACTGAACTGACAATGTTGACAGAGTCATGAAAATAGATAAAATTGACATTATTGACAAAATTGGAAAAAATGACAAAATTGAAAAATTTGACAAAATTGACGATGAATAAATCGACAAAATTCACTTTATTGACAAAATTTACAAAACTGACGAAATTGACAAACTTGACAAGATTGACAAGATCGATAAAACTGACAAAATTGAATGAACTGACAATGTTGACAAAATCATGAAAATTGATAAAATCGACATTATTGACAAAATTGAAAAAAATTACAAAATTGAAAAAATTGAAAAATTTGCCAAATTTGACGAAAATGACAAAAGTGACAAAACAGACAAAAATGGCAAAATTGACAAAATTAAAAGTATTGCGATCTCAAAATTTTCAATATTTTTAATTTTCAAAATTAATTCTACTGATTTTTTACATTTCCGAATCGTATTTTACTCTAGCAATTGAAATTTTATCCAATAATTTTGTCTATGCATTTGTTTCCATTACTTGAGAGGTTGAATTATTTGGTCAGGCATCTTTTTTACAATTGTATTCTTAATTTTTATATCCATTTTTATTATCCATTTTGAAGTTACTATTTGCTGTAACTTCAAAAAGAGTAAATTGAGTTAGATTATAATGTCAAAGAAACGGAATCATACAAGATATTCCAGAATCTAGTCATTCAAAAATCTCCAATTAGTTGCAAATAATGTTATTGATATGAAAATTATGATGATATAAAAATACTTTTATCCTTTTAAAAACTTTGAATCTTTATTTCCTAAATTGTTTTTGGATTTACTGCGTATGAAATTCATTAATCATAATTCATTTTGTGCCATATGTACCCAAATATAATTAACTGGCTGTAAGAAAGGCTACAATCCACTGTCAAGTGTATTAAATCGGGGTTTTATTCTTGTCTTTTTGTGGAATGTGACTTGTGACTTGTGACCATTCAGTATTGTACTTTGATAATCCAGTTTATTTATGTTTTAAAGGCTTTTTGAGTAGAAGGTTAAATAAAATTTTAATGAGCTTTGTTTGACAAACAAATATTTTCAACGCTTCAACTTTGTGAACTGATTAACTATAAATGGGCGG
Source organism: Uranotaenia lowii (assembly GCF_029784155.1). Taxonomy (NCBI): domain Eukaryota; kingdom Metazoa; phylum Arthropoda; class Insecta; order Diptera; family Culicidae; genus Uranotaenia; species Uranotaenia lowii. Next base: position 226,257,146 of record NC_073692.1, read on the forward strand.
TCCTTCAAGTCACACTCCATCCGGCATCTCCATTTCTGACCGGTTCGTAAAAAAATCTCATCTTAAGAGCTATAACGTGGTACAAATCAACTGGTGAGTTAACATCGTTGTTAGGTGTTGGACAGCGAACTCGGAGGACTGGAGTTTTTGTTTCATTTTACACAAATTTCTGATGATCTGTTTTGCTTTTGTGGGGGAATCAAATCGTTGGAATCTCGCGGTATAGATTTATCGCCTCCATCGGCTTATTAATCGATTTTTTTTTTCAAATACAAAACATAGAGAATACAAAACATTTTAAACGTGTAAAGGAACTGGAGATAAGTTCAGTCTACTGTCTTCAAATAGCCATTTTGTCTGCGTAAAAGATAGTTTCTGGTATCTCCAAATAAAATTTGTTAATTTATCATGTGCAAACATTGTGGAAGAGTTTAGAAATTTATCAAAAATGAAAGCTCTGATTTGAACTGCAAACCGGGCAATTTAAATAACAACCTGGCAAAATCCAGGCATATGATTCCAAAAGTGACCACCATAAATCCGGGCAATATCCGAGCAAATTTTCTCAAAATCCAGAAATTACTCAAAAAAAATCAACTAAAAAAATATTTTTTTAAAATCAAAACTCATCGATAGATTTGGAATCGTATTTAAGGCTTCTTATAAACCTTTCATGATTATTTTTATAAATTTTGCTCAAAAAATTTCGTTTCGGAGGCGTTTGATGTTTTTTTTATTGATTAGCCAATTATAGTGAATAAATCCGGGCAATATCCGGGCATTTTGTAATGAAATCCAGGCCGGATTGTTCCCAAATTTTGTATTCAATATCCGGGCAAACCCGGATAGAACTGGGCAATCTGGCAACCTTAGGATGGATATTTTATATGTTTTTCATTTCATCATTGATCGTCTGGTTTGTGCTTCATCGAGAAATATTTACCTAATGACAATTGGAAAATATCATGAAGGTTTGAAACATGAAATATAAAATTCAAAAAATTAAACAAAACAATTAAATTCAAACTCCATAGAGATTCAAATATAAGAGCCTAAGAATTCATTACTTGAAATCAGGTTATATTCAAAACCACAATTCAGTGTCTCAAATCCAAATCATAATTTAAAATCAAGTTTTGAGAAACAAAATACAAATAAAAAAAATGTAGATTCAAAGATACTTTCAGAGCCAAAGTAGGAATTGCATCAAATGTGTATTTCAATTTAATATCTTTGAAACACGCAAAAACGTGTTCATGAGACGTTTATGAATATAATCCTCATCAGATAAAAAAAAATATTATCAAATTGTTAATGTATGAGAAAAGTTTCATTAGATAGCCTCAAAGCCGAAGGTGAACTTCAGTAACTGAAGAAACAACACAAAACATGAAAATCTCAATGATTTGAATCTGGAAAAAGATAAGATTAAAAACATAGAAATATTCATGTTGATAGAAGCACTCAATGATATTAGCAACTTAACTATGAGATCGTTTTTATGATAAAAATATTTTATTTGGAAATGATATGCTGAATTCAGGATATCATTTTTCAACATCTTTCACCTTATTTTAATCTTCTATCCGTCTATATTCTTTCAATTCTTAAATATTCTTTCTCAAAGAATATAAAATTCCACCGATATTGCCGATAAAATAATTTCATAAAACGAATTCAGGATATTTACTTCAGTAGAGGATAAAATTTTGGTTAAATCAATTGAAAATGTTTCAATTCGAATTTCAAGCCTAAGACAGAAATTGGGATGGAATTTCAATAAAGAAACTTAGTACTGTAGATTGCTCCAATTAAAGCAACTACAGTTTTTTATAGATTTTATTTTCAAAAAAATAGGGAGGGAAAAGGGTTAAGAATTTAAAAACCAACGTAAATTTAAATAATCATGATTAAAAAGTGTGAATATATAATAACACCCGGTATTATCCCGGATATTGCACAAGTAAAATTCTGAATTGTTTATCATGAAGACTTTAAGGTTAATCAAATAATTGTGAATATATTCATAAATAGCATATTTATAAAATTCCTGACAATAAATATAAAAGTTTAATCCAAGAAATCATAAACACTACCGACTTGCAAAATTGTATTTAACAGCTTTAGAGCTTTCAATTCTCTCTTAGCACTGTGAGTAAGTTTTGCCGAAATTATTTTACTACTTCCATTACTTGGAAAGTTATCATATTAATAAACATTATTATTTTGCAAGACGTTTTTATGTAATGAAAATGAGGAGATTTTTTTTTATTCTACGTATTCATTACTGAATGTCCTGACTGACATGTTTCAATAAAAAAAAATCAAATTTAAGGTGATTTTATTCATTTTCTTCTTATTTTTTTTTCGAATAATGATTCATTAGTTAATAATTCGTTCGGTTCACATTATTTTTGTCCAGATTTTGAGATGAAAATTTTGAAATTTTATACCAAGATTTTTATATTCTCAGCCCGCAAAACGCAGGAGAGCTCCTTCACTGCTTACTTTAAAGGGCCCCCTTAACTTATAACTTATAACTTAACTTAACTTAAGAGAAAATCTATTCTAGATTTAATTTCACGGGGGCCCTTTTAGTTGTTATATTTAAAGTTTTCATTCCAATTTTCTAGGTTTAATATCGTTTCATAGATGTGTTGAAATTTAAGTAGTATGATTAAAGTAATGTTAAAACTTTTTATCCCTCGGGGGCCCCCCTGAACCGGGGGGCTCGGAGCAGTTTCCTCTATTGCCCCCTTATCCGGCCTTGACATTCGTCTCAAAATTGCGTTCTGTCTCCGACACAAATGATCATTGAGAATACGCCTTTAGAACAGTGCGTTTATGATTTTTCATCACAACTTATACCTTTTTGCAAAAATTGTGGGTCGATTTTTTTTTCTTGAAATCCATATAAATAAGACAAAGTGAACTAAGTCCTATAATCTACGCACACACTTATTTCTTGCTTGAACCGTCACATCCAATACGAGCGACATGTGTAATAATTTATGTCAAATGAACTGAATATCTTCACTTGCCATATTTCGCAGCCAGCAGCTTATAGGTATCTATCCTGAGATAATGTTAAAATATGGCATGCCTCTTGCCAATAAATATTATTGCTTCTCTTCCACCGAACGAGGAAGAAGCCGAAAAAAAGGATACTTTCACACATGATCGTAAAATAAATATCGATATTCCCAGTCCACTCAACGAGATCTGCCGCAGTGTCGGGGAATGATGTCGATTATATGTACGACAAAAAATAAGAAAGAGTTTAAAATACCATCGACACACTATAGCCTTCCGTTAGTATCACATCGAAACGAAATATCCACAAGAAATATTTATAACATCAGAAACCACCAGTGATTTAACCGGGCATGGGTTTGAGTTTTTCTGCAATCGAGAGCATAAATTATGAGTTACCATCCACCAGCGTCGTTCGTTGTCCGCCATTTCGGAAGCTGAGCTGGAGAAAATGAAGAAACCGACCAAAACATCAAACTCCAAAGCACGTAGCCTGAATTTCCGGAATTGATAGCCTGGGAACAATCTGTATATTGTCGATTAAGCTCCGAGCAGCAAAGAGGCCACGTGCATGACGGTTGAATTTTTGTTGACCGCCATCGTCCAGTCGTTTAGCTTCTTTGAGTGGAGTAGAGTGTGTCATTTCAGATCATAAAAAATGTTTTAAAACCAACTAAAAAATTTTGGCAGAATATCATGACCTCGGTAGGATGCTTGATAGTAAACTTGAATATCACATTCTCTGGAACATCCTCAACTTTCTTGACTACCAGAAAATTTCGCATTTTAAATGGGTCATACTTTATATATGTAAGTCAATCAACTGTATTTTAGATTGGTGAGGGACAAAAATTTCAGTATGTGGTCAAGCTTCTATACAAAATGCTCCTCGCTCTTTTTACCACCTTACTAACTTTCTTCCTATGGTCTATCCATCTATCATTTCAAATCTATGATACTCACCGATAAAACCGCTCAAAGTTTACAAAAATTAGTATACAATGTTACTTGACTTATCGACCTAATCGGCGAGAAGGGATGTCCTTTTTAGTAAGAACATCTGAGGAATTAGAAATTTTATAGACGAATTAGAAGGTTAGAAGAAATGAAAGATGGTGAAAATGAGCGGGTAGAATTTATTTAGAAGCATTATCAACAATGATTTTGTCAAAGAAATCTGAAATAAACTGGCAGCCACAATTTTCTATCAAGCTGAAAAAAAAACATTTTTTAAATCTGCCCGAATTCATAACGAAATCTGACACCCTTTACCCCCAATACCCTTCAAGGGTCCAAAAACGCCAAGTTGAATGTTCTTCTCTGAACTCAAAATTTCAAAATCTTAATCAAATTTTGATAAACGACCAAAATTCAATAGTCAGCCTTTTGACTCAGAGCTAAAGCCAAAACCTCAAAATCTTATATCAGGTCAACAATTTTATATCAGTTTTTTTATGATAGAAATTTATTCTTGAATAAAGAACATTATTTAGATTAGACTAAGCTTGCCAGATAGCCTAAATTTTACCAGAATTGTTTTGTTTTCTTTGCAATAGCAAACAAAAATTTAAATTGGATCATTTTGCTTGCAAACTTTTTGGGATGTTTTATCAACATAATCATCCACTATTTTTTCGAAGCTTAAAATATGATTTAAAATTGACTGATGGAGATCCCTGCTAAACGCTTCATATGGCTATGTTGGATTTGATAATGTTCAGATTGTTAAGTTGAAATCATAATAAAAAACAAAAATGGGCTGATCTCACCCGAAACTTCCGGAATTTGACGTTATCCCTACCTTTTTACAGAAAATAGGATTTGTAGAATGTTTCATTTATCACAATCGATTTCCCTGATAAACCTTTCAGTTTTTCTCAGTTCTAAATTTTCTATAATTTTCACTGAACCTCTTATTTCTTCAAACTGTGGTTTAGATGTTTCCTTCTAAATTTCAAGAAGATTCTAGATGTTGAAAATTTTCGGGAGCAGGTTTCAAACACGTTTTCAAGCTAACGATGCTAACGAAGATCTCATTTTGAAATTGACTGATGTGTGTCGAAAAAAAAAATTTTTTTAAAGTAATATTTCATCAATTTTAATGAATTATTTTTATATTTGCAATAAAAGATTTTTTTCTTAACACATCTGGAAAGCTTCGGTTCGAATGATTTTGGATTTGAAACTCGATGACTGTGATCAGATTTTAGATTTTTGAATATCATTTTTAATCATCATTTAGACAAAAACCTTGATTCGAATCTTGGTTTTGCATTTCAACCTAAAACTAGATGCATTTTCCATATTCGAAACTCACCATTTTGGAATATGAAAAGAAAATATTTAATATTTCAACCCATTTTTTAAATTTGGATTGGAATTTTTTTTCTTCAAATCTTATGCAGAATAGGAAAGTTCAAAAATAGAGATCCGTAATTGAAAAATATTAAGCAGTTTGATCATTCGCCAATTTCATTTAGATTCGCAAGTTGAAATTCGAATGAATAACTGAAGAAAAAACTCATATTTAAGCTAAAAATTTCGCATTTTCTTTCATAATCTACAGACATTATTATCTGAATCTTTGATTCAAAAATCTTTTTTGAGTTTGGATCTACAATTGCAAATTGTGATTTTGATTGAGATCAATTCATTCCCCTGGGTTACATTTGCATCATCCGGAAAGAAAACGTGCGAAATTGTGGATCAACGGCAATGTGTTTTTTACAATCCAGAAAGGAAGTTTTCAAGAAACTTTATTCAATGTTCGATCGGTAAATCTTAGATAAAGTTTTTATCCAATGATTGTGAACAAAGAAACTTAAGATCAAGAACAAAGATTTCGTATATAAAATATCAATTCATTCCCAGCTTTTAAGAATGTGGAGGTATAAAACAGAATGAAAATTTTAAGACAATAACTCGGATATTTATTTTCTTATTAGACAGTTTACAAAGCGTACTTTTTTTGGGAATAAAGTCTGTATTACAAGAATAATTTCCCAACGATTTGCTTCACTTAAAACAGAAAAAAAAATTTGAGGAAAAAAGACATTGAGATTATTTAAGAAGACTTTGTTAAGAAATTAATTTTAGTTTTTCTAAAATGCTACAAACAAAAGGCTCAAGTCAGTTGATTATAAAATAATTCGAACTATTTTTTTTTATCCATTACACGTACATAAAGCCACATAGTTCAAACCAAAAAAATGACATAGGGTGGGTGCTCCTACTTTGGACCTAGAGCCTACTTTAGTCCTAAAATGCCGAAAATTGAAAATAATTCATTTTGCTGGCATAAAATAAAGATATTCTTATGCACACAATGAACTCTTATTCTTCCTGAACCCTACCATACCGTTTTTTGCCATTAAAAGTCTTTCTGATCAAATTTTCAACGTTTTTAAAAATGTACCTCTTCATCAGTGGTAAATCAGACAGCTCATTTAGTGCGGCGCGTATTGAGAAATTAGAGTGTTTAAGGAAAAGTCACGATTTTTTACTTTCCAAGCCAAAGTTTAAAGGGAAATTACTTTCACTGTGAAGAATATGAACCATTCTACCCATTTTTCCAAAAATTCATGAAAATCAATGGAAAACTCGGAAAATTTACAAAGGGTCCAAATATAGGAAACTTTCGACTTTGATGTTCCATGTTTAGACCTGACATCACCAAATCTTTGTATCAAAACCAACAAATCAACAATGTTGCGAATTTTTAATTGGGGCATAATTCAGCACCAGTATTGAATATTTCCAACATTTTTGCCAGATTTACGCAAATAAACTATAAGTAAGGAAACACAATTAAGTTTCAGCAATCGTTTTGCTGATAGAGCTGACGGGGAATAAAAGTGTTTGTGATATTCATAACAGAAATTTTAGTTTTTTTAAATATTAAAAAGCTGTAATACTATTTTATGATAGTAATTGATTTAAGTTTACATTTACAATAAATTTGTTTATTTATTTTCGAGTTTTAGTTCTAGGTCCAATGAAAGAAACCGGTCCAGTACCAAAATAGGAACAGTAGGTTCAAAGTTGGAAATTTAAATCATCCATTTCTTTGCAAATCTTTCAATAATGGCGAAACCCATGTTGAAAATTTTCATTGAAACTTGCAGATAAGATTATGACTTATAAATGAACTTCCTGAAGGATATAAATTTCCCGTCCATTCGTGAGAAAACCTTGATTATTTAAAAACCACCGCTTAATGGGTCCAAAGTAGGGCAACTAACCCTATGTAAGTATATTATTTCCATAAATGAAATAAAGGGATAGGTTCGATAGGATGAATCATTCAATAGAATGAAAATTCCGGAAAAAAATATTAAACCAATAAAAATAATCACTGGTTTTATTCATGTATCTCACATTTACAGCTTCAATAATTTTTCAACCAACTTATACCTTTTCAAATGATTATTTTAATATTTGATATGTATTCGAAAAAATTGCAACACTTTCATTTGTAAATACCGTTAACGCGGTAACATTGATTATCATGAAATTTTTCCAGATAATCATCAATAACTAAGTCTAAAGTTAAAATATCTTAAAGCTTTTTTTCTTCGTTTAAAAACCTACAAGTTGAGTTTCAAAATGGAAAAAACTTGGTTTGTTTTTTTTTAATTTCTAATGTAAAAAAAATCCAATATCATAACTTTGAAATATCGTTTTTTTCGAAGGTTCGCAACAAACACTCTATCTGATGAAATCAAAGCATTTAGAAGTAAATATGTTGATTTCTGTAAGAGTTCAACTTTTTCCCTTAGTAAATGTCCCTTAGTAAATGTATAGTTTTGGTGTAGTTTTTGTTGTAGTTTGAGGTAAATTTTTTTTAAAAAAAAAGGAACATTTTCCATGAGTTAACGTAGTAGTCTAGGACAAAATACTAGAAAACATTTCAATTGGTATAGTTGAAAGAAAAAAAATAAACGGGGAATAGTGCGAGGGCATGGGAATTGAATGAAGGCAAAATTTCATTCGTTTTTGTAGTTAAAATTTTATTAGTAATGTTAAAAACATTAGCCCCTTAATTAAGGCAGCATCATTGTCCATCTTTCGATTTCAATTGTTTTTCGGCCTTCACACATTAAAGACCGTGATGTTGTTTTTTTTTGGACCGCGAAAAAAATCTTAACCAAGAAACACTAAAATTCAGTATTCTATATCTCAGAATTCACTGAACCAAAAGTTACAAATTTAGTATCATTAAGCCACCGAAAGTGTTTTGCTAAATTTTGCAGAGTAAAAGTGAGCATGATTAATCAAGCGCAATCAGATCTTTTCAATGGAATAAGTGAAGGGGTTAGCCTCCTGAACTCTCATGCTAGATGGCGTGGAATCGATTCTCTGCTGTTTGATGAACTTTTTGTCAAATTTTTGATTGCCTCTGTAATTAATTTAGCGGTTGCTGGATACTGCTGCTGAGAGAATGGCTACCTGCATTGGAGCCAACGTAAGCATGATATGTTCTATGGAATAGAAAAATTTTAAACAATTTTGTTTTTTTTTTTGGTTTTGAAATATGACCTACAGGAAAAAAAATCTAGTTTTTTTATACTAAATTCATCAAAATCGTGAAACCTAGAATAGGAATTAATGTGGTAAGAACGTTTTAAATGGAACATACAAATTCACGGACATCATCGTAACTCGTCGAGCTGAGCCGATTGGTAAAGTGGGGTCTGGGACCCTTAATTAATGATATCCCCAACTGACCGTTCGCTATGCCTTTCTGTAAGAAAGCCAAAAATATATCTAGTTGTAAATTTGACGGTGGACGATGCAAAGTGGTAGGGGAAAAGTTCATATAACGCCCCATGTGGCTAATACGCGCCACTCTTGTTTTGAAGAATCTGACACATTTTAAGCCTGCAAAATATTACCAATTTGTTTTAAATGCTGTGATTGGTCATGGCAAGTATGAATTTTTCCTTAAAATGCCCCTGTGTCATGATAATTTAACAATTTAGGTTTTTCTTCATTTTGATCTAAATTTTAAAACACTTTTAATAAGGTGTCACCAAGCAGAGAAAAACGAATAAGACAATATTTTCTGACACATCGATAGAAGAGAATCTAAATTATGATTTTATGCTAAAAAATCATACTGAACTCGCTAAGGTATGCTTTTCATGGGTATGTTCTATCACGGCCCATGCGCTCTTTATAACGCGCCAATCGTAGTAGGCTGAAAATAGCATTAATTTTTCAAAAAGGCCAATTTCCATTGAAAATGAACAAAAAGTTCAAAGCCATATTTTGAGCGTTAATTCAGCCCAAAAAATCTATTTTTCATTTTTTGTTAAATTTCTATTAGTCCATTTTGATTTTCTTTTCAGTAAAAGTGTCTGTATGTATTGGTGTGTTTTCGGTCTTCGGCTGCTCTCGGGTGTGTTCGGCTGCTAGGCGCGTATTGAATACACAGCGGCGCGTATTCGCAACACAGTTTCGTTCTGTGGCTTTGAATATGGTTTTTAAAAATCATGTTTTTGGAGAAACTATAGCAATTTGAGTAATGAAAAATCATAGGAATTTGTAGAAAACACTTTTCTTCAACGATTACACCCATTTTTAACACAATTTGTACGTGGAATACACAGAAAATCAGCGATTCGCTTAGGTGGCGCATAATAGGGCATGTTCCCCTACATAACAATTGGCTCAACTAACGGAAAAATAAAAAAAAAACAATGTTTACAAAAGTCTTCCATATCACTTTCAAAGATCTCTCTGTTCGATAACGTAAGCTAGCGGACTGTAAAGTTCTAGCCTCGATCAAAATTATGCACTCAGATGCACTTCACTAAACTAAACCCACTTTCCGACCGTGGGGGAAACACTTTTTTTGCCCAGCGATGGGGGTTTCGGACGTGTTAGAAACGCGACGATACGCACTTGTTGGTGGTTGCAAACTTATGATCAATTTATTACGCCGTTTGTTTTCCTTCCAGTTCGGCTCTCTGGATCTCTCGTATATTGCGGGACGGTGTTGCAGTGAGACGTGAGAAAAAGAGAAGTTAGGACTGTTAGCACGTCTCACTGCGGGGCTTCCAATAACTACGGAACCTTTTGTCATTACTAAACACTCTCAAAGTTGATACAATGTTTTGCTGGGATCTGGAATCATGCCATCATGCGAAAATGGTGGTGGAGTGATAAAAAGTCAATAATGTTGATTTCTTTTAAAAAGTGGACAGTCTGAAAACTTGTCATAACTTCGATAAAATAGCTAATTTTTAGTTCCTAATCTGAAGGGCAGGCTCCAGGTAATTAAGAACCTCAAACAAAATAGCCTCGACTGAGAAAAACGGTGGTTCATAGTGTGCAATATAGACGGCACATAAAGTAAACATACATGGAAATATTTAACAGAAACTCTAACTCTCGTTGCTATAATTTTCAAGAGGTCTTTTTAAATAAATTTTATATCCTAAGTTATGCCCCCGCGTTTTGCTTTTGTTAAATGTATGTGTAAGGGACACAACAGTTTTTAGGACCTTGATAGTTAAACGGCACTTCAATTCAATACAAGATTTGCCCAGAATATGTAATGAATGTTTATTACACAAAAGAATAGTTTGAAAATTGTTCCTATTTAAGAATACAAGAAAAACACATGTTCTAGCTACCCCAGCTAAATGTTTTACGCATCTGTCAAAATCAGTACCCAAGAAATTTTTCCCATAAAATGGGGTTTCTTTGATCAGCCGGACACTTTGATCAACATGACCTTTTTCCTCATAATCATCGATAACAAAGTTTGAATATCTCTTAACAGTTTTCTTTTTTTTATGAAAGCCTAAATATTAAGTTTTGAAAAGGCGAAATTCGGTTTGTTTCTCAAAATTGTTGCTGTAAGTAAAAGAAAATAATTTCAAACCCTTAAAATATCTATCTTTTCGAATGCTCGCAAAAAAACATCTATCTTGATGAAATGAAAGCACTACGAAGCTTTATATTTAAGGTTTTTTTTTTTTTTCAAAAATAAAATAAATATTCGAATGGTATTTTAATATAAAATACTGCAATTAATATTCAATGCATTTTTGCCAAATGGCATAAAAAAGATGAAAGATGTTGAGATACGTTAAAACCATGCTGATAAAAGTTCCACCAAAATATGAAATCTGATCTTGTATTAAACATTCGGTTGTGGCCAATATTATTTTATTTACATAGTATTCCGCCTTACGACATAACTTGACGAACATAATTCCTAAAATTCACTCGGTTCATAGCAACCGTTCTCCTATTTCTCGGGCACCCCACGTTCGCCAGATCACGCTCCACTTGGTCTAACCACCTCGCTCGTTGCGCCCCCGCTCGTCTTGTTCCTACCGGATTCGTAGCGAACACCTGTTTTGCAGGACAGTCGTCCGGCATTCTCGCAACATGTCCAGCCCAGCGTATCCGGCCAGCCTTCACCACCTTCTGGATACTGGGTTCGCCGTAGAGTCGCGCGAGCTCGTGGTTCATCCTTCGCCTCCACACTCCGTTCTCCTGTACGCCGCCAAAGATGGTTCTTAACACTCGTCGCTCGAATACTCCGAGTGTACGTAGGTCCTCCTCGAGCAATATCCATGTCTCGTGCCCGTAGAGAACAACCGGTCTAATGAGCGTCGTATACAGGTTACACTTCGTGCGAGGGCTAAGTCTTCTCGACCGCAGTTGCTTGTGGAGTCCATAGTAGGCACGACTTCCGCTGATAATTCGCCTCCGGATCTCACGGCTGGTGTCATTGTCTGCGGTCACCAGTGAGCCGAGATAGACAAAGTCTTCGACTATCTCCAGCTCGTCGCCGTCGATCGTGACCTTGTTATTACTGGACAAGCGGGTTCGGTCGGTCTCGGATCCGCAGGCCAGCATGTACTTCGTCTTGGACGTATTAATCGTTGTGGCCAATAATGTGGTTTAAATATTCTACAATCAATGATCATGCTTTATACTCCCTTCCTCAGTAAGTGTTTTAAAAAGCTTAGGTGTGACAAAAAAGTAATCCTTTTCCCCAAAATTTTCAAAAGTTAATGGAAAAAGTTATCAAAATTTTTCCAGTCTACGGTACGTACTGTTATTGGAAAAACTTGTCAAAATAAATGACATTAAATATGAACGCCTATAATGGTTACCAAAATTCTGACTGATGTTTCCAAAATTTTACAGAAGATAAAATGTCTAGTAACGCTAATATATACGAGCTGTAAAATTCACGATCACAAATTGCTTCCGAAGGCACCCAAGTGAAGGCTAATAGAGTTATCACGAAAATTGGTAATATTCGTCAATCAACGAAATTGCTGCTCGGTTCCGTAAACTATTTTTGTTGCTTGCCGGTTTTTACGTCCCAACCCTCGAAAAAAAAAATCTTTCCCATCAGCGTATGACAAACGACACTCGGGAGTGAAAAAAGCGAATATGGCATTCGATGTCAGATTCGTTCCTCCTACAACACAATCGCCGATCAACGGATTCCTATAAAAAAAGAATCACTAGCTGGTAAAAAAAAGTGCTCACCCAATGGAAAACAACGACCCGTTGTTGTATGTTGAGTTGAGGGATTCAAACATGCAGAAGATGGATGTACCTCAACGGAACAAAAAAAAAAACGAACAGCTCATTGAATTGGAAGTCTTGTCAAGATAATCCGGATCTCGAAGGAATTCCTCGGATCCGTTTATGATGCTTCCGAGTGTCCTCCGCCGGAAGATGCCTGTAGTGAATATTGGATGTCAACGGAGCGTTGGGTCATAAAATATTGAATTGATACACCCGGGCGAAGAGAAATACATATATAAGCCAAGCTGGCTCGAGAGAATGCTGGCTCGGTGAAGCTCAACTCAATTGTCAATTGGCTTGGAATTCATTCGATTGCGAGTTGCTCAGCGAGCGATAATTTAGGAATACCTATTCGCAAATTGATTCAGACATTGCTGACCTTGCACCGAGATGACTGACCATTAGATATGTAGCCAATGTGATTGGCATCCTGGTGGGTAGAATAAACAGAATATTGCTAGCTAACCGAATTGCTAACTTGATAGGAAGAGACATGCTTTCGAGCTTTTTCAACCCATATTCTTTAAAAATGGTTAATGATTATTGGAGAAGAATTATTCTACTTTCTTACATTTTTTATGTTTTTCTTGAGAGATATCATTGATAAATTATATCAACTCACATAAACTTTAATTCGTTTAATTATTTCTTTATCTTGTTATTTTTAAAATTGTTTATGAGTTTTTTGGCGATTTCCATTTTTACGATTAAGCTTATGGACTAGTATAGAAAAAGCTGACGGATCCTCTTGGGCTAGAATTTCCGGTTATCGACTCAGAAGGTTGGCGTTAAACCAACTGAGCTATGTTCAAAGTCTGTGTTCTATATGTGCTTTTGTAAAATCGTGAATATTAAGTATGTATTGCGATGTTCAGTTAAGTTTGAAGTTTTGCTTAATTTTGTTTAATGTAGCTAATAATACCAAGGATGGAATCTATATGTATTCAAACTAATAGTTCATTTTGAAACTTTTGAAATGATATCAAAACTGAGCCGACTCAGGTTATCTGAAGAGATACGTACTAAGATATGGCCTTCGACAAGTTGCTAAGCAGAAAATTTTCTTCAGAAAAATTATAAATTGACACAAAAACGATCACAAGGCTTGGTTACAGTGGTTAAAGAAAAGCCATGTTCATTTCGTCAGATTCAATTAAAGACTAAGGATGCCTAATCGAAAAATACGCATGGTATCGGTGGTCATGAAGACCAGAAATGATGGCACATGTTATCAGATTTTCGGATGATCCATTTGAAGGGAGTCGTTCATACAACACAAATGCTGTTTTAACGATATTGACGTTATCACACCTACATCTGAATCAGATAAAAATTTGTACACAAGGGTTTTAGGGGCGACCAATCGATCTCAGGTATCAAATATTCGGCCAAGAGTCGACAAGAGGAGTCGTCCATATTTACTTTTCATTTTTATTAAGAAATTGATGTTATTATTCTGGTGTATAATAACTCAATCTAATGATTGAGATGAAAATAGGAACGAAGAAGTTTTCGGTGACAAGCCATCGATTTAGGATATCAAAATTTGTGTAATTGGTCGGCAATAGGGGTCGTCCATACAAAACGAATACTTTTTTGGGACATTTATGTTATTATACATCGGATCGAGATGTAAATTGGCACACGGGAGTTTCCAGAGACCAGTAATCGATTTCAAAGGGTGAGACGGTCAAAATTTGGTCAAGGGGAAACGCGTGTAAATCGGTGAAATCGTTTATTTAAAAAATCAAATAAATTTCTTTTTCAAGTTTAATTAGTATAAAATTCAGGAAAACTATTCAGTAAGACTTCCGCTTTTCCAAATCTGAATTGCCGGGCCTTACGCTTAACCCCTGCTATCAGATTTTGTACAGCCACCTTGTCCACCTTCTTCGCCGCAGAAAGCCAGTTTGCCTGCTGCTGCTCGTCCTTAGCATTTTTTTTGGTCTTCTTTAGGTTCCGCTTGACAATAGCCCAGTATTTCTCAATTGGGTGGAGCTCTGGTGTGTTGGGAGGGTTTTTGTCCTTGGGAACCACCTGCACGTTGTTGACGGCGTATCACTCCATGGCCTTTTACCGTAATGGCATGGTGCCAAATCTGGAACAACCGTGTTTCTTCAGGAAAGGCAGCAGACGTCTATTCAAACACTCTTTCACTTAAATTTCTCGGTTGACAGTCCCGGAAGCTATGAAAATGCTGCTTTCAAGCCACAGGTACAGATGGCTTGCCAAACCAGATATTTTTTCGCGAGCTTTGACAGTTTCGTGTGCTTGAAAATATCTGCTACCTTTCCCCTTCCTTAAGCCGTATAAAATTCCTGTCCCGGAAGATGCTTGAAGTCGGCTTTGACGTAGGTTTCGTCGTCCATTACCACGCAGTCAAACTTCGTCAGCATCGTCGTGTACAGCCTCCGGGATCGCGCTTTGGCCGTCGTATTTTGTTTATCATCGCGATTTGGAGTCACTACCTTCTTGTAAGTCGATAGTCCGGCTCATTTTTTTGGCCTGATGCACGGTTGTAGACGATACACCCAGCTTATTTGCGGCATCTCGGAAAGAGAGGTTAGGGTTTTGCTTGAAACTACCGGCAACTCTCTTTGTCGTTTCAGCGGTTTCCGGTTTTCGATTCTCTCCGATCCAGACTTCCTGGCTGTCGACAAACGTTCCCCAATCACCTTAATTACAGTTGTAGCGGTTGATTTGGCAACTTTTAGCGATTTTGCCAGCTTTGCGTGCGAGTAGCTTGGATTTTCGCGGTGCGCGTGCAAAATTTTGATGAATTATTTTAAAATTGAAAATGGTATGTTTCAAATACTGCACTTGGTTAGTTACACTTCATAATAGAAACCCATTCTAAAGACAAGATAGGGTTTTTGTATGTCAAGTTTAGAGTTCCATTGAAAACCTCCACCCCCCCCCCCCCCCCCCCGTTTTTTGACACGGCCTTGTTGTCAGGAATTGCGATAGACGATGAGTTGCAATTTTCTTTCCAAAAAGAGCACTAAGCTATTACGCTGAGGTTTGTCTCTTAACATAAGAGGAACTTCACACAACCCAAGCAATTGTTGGTGTTAAATGTATTGCTCGACTAACTGCCATTGTTTTCTTTAGTTTACTGTTTGTTGGTTGTTGTTTAAGCATGTGATATCGCGGCTTGCCACTCCGATATCTTACCCAGTGCATTATCTGAGTTGGTTAGCAAACGAAAGTTTATTGTCATAGTATTTGTGCCACTGCCGATTACCAAAAAAAAAAGCATTGGCAGTCTGACGTTTGACCGGTGTTTTTTTCATCCTCCTTTGACTTTGAAGGGGAAAAGGATGAGAATGGGAGGGGAATGGGAAACTAGAAACTGTTTTCCAATGCCGGCCGGTTTGATACACATGCACAGCTCATCTTGGCTGGTGGTTTTTTGCCGTCAGTTGGAAACAAAGATTTTTTTAATGCTGATTTACATACACACACAGCGCGAGGGGAACAGGGGAGAGGCGGGTTAAATGCTCATACTAAGGATAATACTCATTTTCTCCCATATTCCAATGGATGGGAGTCTCAAAACTAAATGCACATGAGCAGACATGTGTTTTCTATGCATTGGAGCAATTTTTATGAAGTAGGGTAAATGATCTTGAGCGGAACTAGTCAAAATCTGATCTTGAGCGGAACCATTTACTTTTTCTAAGTTCTAGGCAATGATTGTTTATGAATCTTACCAAACTGTTGAAAAAACACTTTTTCAAGATCTTTTCATACAAGCATTGACATTTTTGCTAAAATTTATTAACTCAAATAATGTTATTAGAAGATTTAAAAACATACGCATTTTTGCTGCAATTTTCATCAATCTACGCTGACTTTGAACGTCAATTTATGTCACTCTTGACCGTTGTAAACTAATTCTCAATGATTAAAATGGTAGAAAAACTCATAAAAAAGCATTATTCGGGTTTTTGTAGCAAGTTTTCCATCAGAATATCAATTAATAGCTTAGTTTTTAAAAGTAAAATATGATCTTGAGTGGAACCATCTTCGATCTTGAGCGGAACTACTAGCTTCCGAAATAAACCGCTAGGTGCGCTGCCTTATGCCTAATGTCTCACACGCAGTTTATACCCCTGAATGTATGCAGCACATTTGTATATTTCTTATTCTATCAAAATGTAAAATTAAGTTCGAATATAATAAAAACAAATTAATTGGCGTCACAGCGTATCAAACTAGGCACACAAAAAGTTAAATTTTTTGGGGTTCAAAAAATGTGTTTTTGAATCTTTCTTTCAGAGGGACGACGAGGAGGAGGAGAAAGGCTTTCATACATAATTTTTGTCATAATTCGAGAACTAATGAAGCCAATAAAGTTAAATCATTATTTCAGAATAAGAATCAATCTTCATTGCCATTCTTATTCGTACTTTATGAAGTAGCTTTCTTTTAAAGAGATTGTTTCTGATGTTCACATTCCAATTGAAAACGATATACTATCTAAGAAACAAAAATTCAATTTTTTTTTTACACACATCATTTTAGTTTTACAAAGTGTAGCAAAGCACACCGGATTAGCTATAGTATAGTACTTCACGATTCAATTGGTGGCCTGGTATTGAAAATCTATCAGATTTCCTTGTGTTTGAATTTACACTTGAGCTCGAACTGGAAATTGGTTTGAGAAATAATTGTTTTATCAATTGAGATAAATAATTAATGTTTCAATAAATTTTGAATATAAATAAATGTCAACGAGATTCATGAGAAACTGGAATTTATTTTGAACTTTATTCTATGAATAAGTTGCTTACAGCAAGGTTGCCGAAATAACAGTGAAATCTGTTATTTCACAAAATTTTGAGGAAATTTATATCACAGAATCTGTGTCACAGAACACGATATTTTGAAATATTTACAGATTTCACAGAATTTTTTAATTGCAAATGGATTTCCATAACTATAATTCTGTTTTGGTCAATATAAAATTAAGGTTTCTTACTTTGAATTAAAAAAGTATGAAAAGATTTTCTACGTAAACTGATTTTTCCAAACTAAAATATAAAAACGACACAAATTATCATGAATTTCCAATAAAGTTAAAGGAATTAAGGGAATAAGGATTAAAAAAATAAGAGTTTTTTCTCAAAAACATTGATTTAGAGCAATGTACCGTTTTTTTGCCAAATCTGTAATTTAAAGTATCTTCTTTTTTATTACTAATTTTGTCGTTACCTTCAAAAGTTGTTCGGGACAGTATGTTCCTAAACACGCACATTCAAAAAATCAATCAAATATACTAACGAATTTAATTTTTGTGATTAAAAAAACTAAAATTTGAGTTTAGAGAAACGATTCTTTCAAAATAGGATACAGTGCATCAAAGGGAAAATTTGACTTTTTTTAAGCAAGAAATAAATTTGAACGGATATTTTGAGAACAGCTTTGGAACGCTTAGTTTCTTTTTTTCACGTAAAAACATTAATTTTTGAACTTTAAAATCTTCAAAGATGAAATTTAATTGAAGTTTTCACAGGTACACAAGTATAAGGAATAAGAGCTATTAAAGATGTTGACAGGAGAAAATGGTTCCGCTCAAGATCGTATTTTGGTTCCGCTCAAGATCAGCGTGGTTCCGCTCAAGATCAGAATTCTTACTTCAGTAAAACAGCTCTAGAGTTATAAGGATTCACTCTAAAATATTCTAAAAATCATCATTAGAAAGCAGAAACCAAGATCTATCCGCTGAACTGAAACATTATTTGTTGGGATATAACCCAAAGCCATACCGCTTGATCAACTGTTCCGAGTTGCGTCGAATTGAGCCAATTGGTTCCGCTCAAGATCATTTACCCTAATCTTTTACAGCTTTTGAGAAAATAATTTTATGATAAAAGAAGTCAGAATAGACGATTTTCAAAACCGGGCGGGCTAAATGCGCATTTAAATTTTTTAAGTTATATTTCAGTTTCACATGTAATATTTTCGTATAATTTCATTGCAAATGATAGAAACCTATGTTAAGGATACGTCAAAGCTAAAGTTATGCACTTGTTCTTTTACACAAAACATAGTAAGGGATGCCATATGGCCATATTTCATGATAATATTTTGTTAATATCATATTTTTATCTGGTAAATATTAAGCTCTTCTACTGTTTCCACTGTTCACTGTTAGATTTTAACTATTTAAAGCGTAGATTTAATGTTCAAATAATACATAGCAATAAATTTATATTGCAAATCTATTTTTTCTTTATAGAGACATTTAACCTGCCTGATATTAGCATTCAAAACCTGTCTCTCATTCCAATATCATATCATTCATGACATTGCTAAAAGCTACAATTTACTGAATTTCTGATTTGCAGATGAAATAGAAAGAGAAAAAAAAATTAACAGTTAGTTTTCAGAGCTAGTACACATGATTATTAAAGTAAAACATATTTTAACAAAACTGAAGAAAACCTTGCTTAAATTTTTAAATTTTTTGGACTTTGTGTAACATTAAAAAAATTCATGCCATGTTTAAAAAGCGGATTACCCTCAAATTGTGCTAATAAGATATGCTGATTTATCAGCTATTTAGGAACTCTTCTCCCTATAACATTTGTCAATATCCTTGCTAGCTGATTGTTTCCATCAAGTGATAGGACTAGGGTTGACGAATTTTGCCCGTCACGCTTGACCTGACTTGTTTTTTTTTTTCATCAACCAAACGGCTCCGTACTCAATTGAGGGATCCTCACTACTCACATGACGGAAAAAGCACGACTTAAGTGCTATAGTATAGTCAGAGATGCCAATGTGCCTGATTTTTCATGATTTCTCTAATTTTCTTTTTTTCCCTGATTTTTGGAAACAAGCCTGATTTTGCCAGATTTTTTGGTTTTCACATAATATTTGTACATATCCCGTCAAAACTCAAGAAAATTCAGTGCTTGCTCATCGTCACTCAAATTTTTAACTCAATAACTTCACACTCTGTTGGATTCAAATCTTCTATCAATGAAGATTTTAGCGTCCTGAACTCGAAATTTTTGTCAGATTTTGTCAATCGCCTCCAGTTTTACTGATAAGGCGTTTAAAGAAAAACAATTTTATGATTAATCAATCATCGATATCTTTTTAATATTTTTTCTTCTTTGTTGAAGACTGCAAAGTGTTTAAACTTATGCCTTGAAAAATATCTATAATTCGTTTTGGTTTAAAATTTCACTGGAATTCCATTTTAACAGAGCAGAGAAAAATAGAAAAATAAATAAAATTTCTACAACTTTTAAGTCCAAATAACTTGCGGTATTCGGGAAGTTGATTATTGCATACAAAATTAAATTTTTAAAATCATGTTTTACACTATAGTTTTGGCGAAAAAGTGTACAAATTTTGTAAACAAATTTTAACCTTCTTTCAAAAGTTATTTTTAAAACCGGATCTGGCAGAAAAAAACATGCATAATTGCATATGTACTGCTGATTGCATTCGCCTCCAATCTCTGCTGAACCAGTTTGATGAATGGTGTAGACTGAACAAACTAACAGTCAGTGTCTCAAAATGCTCTGTGATAACTTTTCATCGGAATAAAACACCGATCCCTTATGACTATAGTATCGGCAGTCAGTTTTTGAAAAGGGTCTTTGAAGTGGATGATCTTGGCGTGATCCTTGATGCGCAGCTCACTTTCAACAGCCAACGCTCTTCAGTTATCAACAACGCGAATCGTCAGCTCGGCTTCATCACCAAAGTGTCACGTGAATTCAAAGATCCTTCGTGCTTGAAATCACTGTACTGCGCCCTCGTCAGATCTATAACTGAGTATGCCGCTGTGGTCTGGGCTCCGTATTAACTAAGTTGGATTTTGAGGATTGAACGTGTACAGAAGCGGTTTGTCAGATTCGCCTTGCAAAACCTGCCTTGGCGTCATCCCGAAGATCTTCCAGCATATTCGGATCGGTGTCAGCTTTTGGGTCTCGAAACCCTCGAATGTCGCCGAAAAACTCAACAGGCTTCTTTCATTATTAAGATTATGAATGGAGAAGTTCAATCGCCAAATCTTCTAAGGATGATAAATCTCAGTGCCCCGTCGCGAACTCTGCGATCTAATTCGTTGCTGTCACATCAAATCCACCGAACATCGTATGGCTACAATGAACCACTCAGTGCAATGATGCGTATATTTCAGGATGCTGAGCACATGCATCAGTTTGAAAAATCATCCAGCCGATTTATTCGTCGAATTCGTCAGTCCAAATTGTTTTACTAATTAGATTGTAACTAAACATATTCATTTAAACATTTATGTTGGATGAACTTAATTATAATAAAGAAATATCTATTTGAATTGCGTCTCCATTAGTCAAATCCTATATCCAAATTTTTCGGCATCTCGGGAAACTTTGAATTTAGTTGCCTTATGTTTGCACTTTTGTCTGAATCAATTTTACATTTCTAGCATATATGTGACTATAAATGAAACAGTTCTTGTAAGTAAACAAAAACTCATTCTAATTACAATATTTATCTTAGATGTTGCGAAACTCCTTATAAAAAGTTTTACGTTTTATGAAAAAACATACCATGTTTTCGCCCAAAAATCAGCCAATTGCATAATGTTTTAAATCATAAGTATAGAAACGAAATGAATGATTGATTTGTGTTTCAAAGTCAGCAACTTAGGGAAGCGTACTTTTCATCAAAATTATTTTTTTAGAGGATTAATTACTGGAAAATATGATAGAAATCCGAATTATTGTTTCAAGTTTATAGAACTGTTCATTCGTATATTTTGCTACGAAACTTTTGAAATTTGCCACATTTAAGCTTAACTTCGCGAAAACTATTTTGGAGATTTTTTTGCAAAAGTCTTGGTTAGTATCTTAAATATTCGTCAGTTAAACGTGTGAAAGCTGGTCAATTTGTTTTATGAAATATGAATAAAAGGCATGATAGCAAAAATTTCGCGTATAAATTTCAAATGACAGTGAGCAGCTAGCCAGCTAGCATGTCAGTTCCACAAATGTTTCAACGATGATCAAAAAAAGGCACTCCGCTCGATCATTTTATGTTAACCTGAATTCAATTTTAAAGCTCCTTTAGTTTAAAAAATTTTTGCAATCCTGGATATAAAGGGTGATACGGTCAAAATTTGGTCAATATCAATTTGACGTATTTCTTTCAATTTTGCATTTAAAAGACCTGAACACCCCTCATTTTGAAGGTGTGCGTTTGTAGAATGTTGCTCCTATTTTGATTTTGGAGTTCACTCTTCAGTAGTCAAAATGCCGACCAAGGAAGAAGAGCAGCATATTAAAATTTTGCTCGCGCATCGCCAAAATCCGAGCTACTCGCACGCAAAGCTGGCAAAATCGCTAAAATTTGCCAAATCAACCGTTACAACTGTAATTAAAGTGATTGGGGAACGTTTGTCGACAGCCAGGAAGTCTGGATCGGAGGGAATCGAAAACCGGAAGCCGCTGAGACGACAAAGAGAGTTGCCGGTAGTTTCAAGCGAAACCCTAACCTCTCTATCCGAGATGCCGCAAATAAGCTGGGTGTATCGTCTACAACCGTGCATCAGTCCAAAAAAATGAGCCGGACTATCGACTTACAAGAAGGTAGTGACTCCAAATCGCGATGATAAACAAAATACGACGGCCGAAGCGCGATCCCGGCGCGGAGGCTATACACGACGAGGCTGACGAAGTTTGACTGCGTGGTAATGGACGACGAAACCTACGTCAAAGCCAACTACAAGCAGCTTCCGGGACAGAAGTTTTATACGGCAAAAGGAAGGGGAAAGGTAGCAGATATTTTCAAGCACATGAAACTGTCAAAGTTCGCGAAGAAATATCTGGTTTGGCAAGCCATCTGTACCTGTGGCTTGAAAGCAGCATTTTCATAGCTTCCGGGACTGTCAACCGAGAAATTTACGTGAAAGAGTGTTTGAATAGACGTCTGCATTTTTCCTGAAGAAACACGGTTGTTCCTTACTGTTTTGGCCAGATTTGGCATCTTGCCATTACGGTAAAAAGGCCATGGAGTGATACGCCGCCAACAACGTGCAGGTGGTTCCCAAGGACAAGAACCCTCCCAACACGCTCCGCGCAATTGAGAAATATTGGGCTATTGTCAATCGGAACCTAAAGAAGACAAAAAAAACTGCTAAGGACGTGCAGCAGTTCAAGGCAAACTGGCTTTCTGCGGCGAAGAAGGTGGACTAGGTGGCTGTACAAAATCTGATGGCAGGGGTTAAGCGTAAGACCCGGCAATTTGGATTTGGAAAAGCGGAAGCCTAACTGAATATTTTTTCCTGAATTTTATACTAATTAAACATGAAAAAGAAATTTATTTGATTTTCTAAATAAACGATTTCACTGATTTATTTACATGCGTTTTCCCTTGACCAAATTTTGACCGTATCACCCTTAGTCAACATTTCTCCAGCTTGTGACTGACAAAGCTCTTCGCACTTCAAATGAAGAAGGAAGGAATGACCTTGAAAGCAAACAAGAAAAAAGTCCTTTCCAGTTCGTTTGTTGACAGGGAGCAACATTTAAAAAAACTGACACGTTTGCTGACAGAAGCAACAGTAAAAATAAATGCGTTTCTTGTTCGTCTTCGGTCTTTTGAATGCGATTGGTGAATGCTTGACTTTAATTTTTTTTAGCTTCGTACGACTGGGGGATGAGTGACTGGTAAACGAAGAGGACCCCGTTCAAGGAACAGTCAATTGAGTTTGACAGACAAAGAGGCCTCACAGTCACAGCTTCACGCTTCATGACGATGAGTTTTCTCTAACCTGGATAGGATATGGGATATGTTTTATTTGATTTCTTTCAGACATATGCAATGCGGTTGCGCTGGGAGGACAATGCGAGTTAAAGAAAGCTTGTTAATGCCGGTCCGGCATAGAATCTTATACCGATAATTCCGTCTTCAAGGAAGTTCAGAATAGAATAGAGTCTGATGTGTGGGTGTATTTGTTGATAGGTTGCGAAGGATTGCAACTGCAAATATTATAAATGTTTATTGTTCATTTATGATTAAAAAACTCATAATAATCATTGCTTTTGAAATTTTCTTAATTATTCCTTATTTTGATATCTTGTACCTTGTTTTGTATGTTTTTTCAAGCTGAAATCTTAACTTCAGATCGAGTTTCAAGGATCAGATTTGAACCGTTGAATTTGAATCTGTTTCTTTCACTTTTGAAAATTTTATTTAATTTCATCGATGGTTTAAATCTATAATTTTGCCAACATTTTTGTAGATTTATTTTATTTGATTTAAGCATAGAATAAGTTTTTTTCTAAAAGAAATTGAAGGCATTCTTGAAAAAAATATCCTTTTATTATGAACATTTAATTAACCATTTTTTAACAATTAGGACGTGTTTTCGAAAATTCAAGAGTAATATGTTAAAGACGTTTCAACCAACTACGCGAACAATCAAATATATAGTACTAAAATAATACACTAAAATAACTAACTCTACCTCCCCCCCCTATGAGGCGATTCTTCCTACGGCCCTGGTTTGGGACCCAATTCGTGGGACACAGACAACTTAACCCTGAGTCCGTACAGAGATCAACAGGTTCAACGAATGTTCATATGTGTTAAAAAGGTAATACCAATCGTGAATTCAGTTTAATTTATTTGGTCACACTTTTGAAGTTGCGATGATATGATCTTGGATATGATAAAGTGCTCAAAATAATTGCTTTTACCGTTTTTTGAGTATTTGTGCATAAAAATGTTCTCGATAGGAGAAATAAATTTAAAAAACAGTAAGTGGTTATAGTAAACGACTACAAAAAATTTTTGCCTGTTCCCAGCTCCTTCATCTTAAAATCAAGTATAGTTCCTTGACAACGAAAAACTGGCACCAAAATTGACACACTTCAATACTGCACATGTTGCATAATCAATCGAAAGTTTCTCATACAAAATTCATACGGTTCAAAACAAAACACCCTGAGCAAAAAACTGTTACAGTAACTTTCTCAGCCGACAGCACACACGAACATGGGCCACCACATTTCACAATCTTTGACACTGGAGCCTGACAAACTCCGCCGGGCAGTTTGATACCACTAGCTTAGGGTTCAAGTAAAAATATAAAGTTCCCTTTTCCCACAGAAGGGATAAGCACAAAGTGTCGTTATTTTATGTACGAGCAAACCCGATCCGAAGGACATCCTCCACACACCCACACGATGCCCCTCCCATTTCAGGCAACAGAAAAAAAAACTGAAGGTCAACAGGGCCGAAATGAAAGGGGATTTCCATTTTATTAAGTTTCTTCATCTGCAAAGTTGTTCGATTGAAAAACTTTTGCCCAGCGGCCACTCCAAGCAATTCGAGTTTTTATGCGGGGGTGGGCATCGTCGAAGTGTCACAAATGTGAGCGCGGGGGTGTGTGATGTACTTTTTCTTTATGGTGGGTTCAGGGATAAGTGGGCAACATTAAGGGTGCTCGTTCCAGGGTGTAAAAAATAAGACCTCGTAGCCGTGTAGCGTGGTTTACCAGGGGAAGACATTTGGCCTGGCGGAAACAAGTAAATTCTTCAAGCGGTAGAAAATCCTTCCCACGACGAGCTGATGCAATAAATTGATTCGTAATTAATTTTATCTTCTGACGTTGGTAGATTGATGCTCGGGTACGGGTAGCACGTATTTAGCTGGTGATCCGTGATGGAAAGGCGAAAAAAGTTCGCTTCTATAAATCCTTGATTTTACGCTGATGATACTTTTTATGGCACCGAAGGGAAGCGTTCCTTAGCCTTGCTTGAGGGCAAGAAATTCTGTTCATTTTCTTAATGTAAAAAATGTTGAAAGCTTCTCTCTGCGGTAGACCTTAGATGTGCAATCCATCAGTAGCTTGGGTGTCATTCCAAAGTTTTTGGGATTACCATCTTCTCAGAGTTGGTGTGTTTACTTGGGTAATCCTGCGGTGTGTTAGGAATCTTTGAAAGCAATTTATTAATTTATCTTGCTAGTTTCCCATAAAATTAAAATAAAAAAAAATGCGAAAATGATAGAAATAATACATAAAAATATGGCTCTGTTACTCATCAAAAAATAGAAGCATCTTAACAAGCTAAAAGGATTTATATCATAAAAGTTTCTATAGGTTCACGTGCCAATTATGCCCAACACCTTTCTCCGAGACGCCATTTTATGGGATTGGCTATAGAAGGGTGAAAATTCGGCAGAAAATTTCGAACCCTTCAAACATACGAACGGACCCATCTTCTGGCTTTTGTTGTTGACCAACCCTTTTTCCACGATACAATGCAATCCCAAAGAAAAAAACGACTGACGCGTGACACGACATTCCGATGCTTTATTTATGATCTGCAAATTTGCGCCAGACCTTCATCCAGGCAGCAGCCATTAAATTGTGGGAGTTAGGCTAATAATGCATGTATGAGACAAATTTCATGGTCGAATTTTGAAAACCGACCTTAGACATTTTGTAAATTGGCCAAAAAACTGACCTGTGCGAAATTTCTGCTCAATCGGACTAGATCTAGAGGTGGCAGAAAAAACCCAAAGTTTTGATTTTTTGACTCTCAAAAATCACCTAAGGGGGCGGAAAACCCGATTGTTTTTTTTTTTTGGAAAAATCAACTAAGTCTCAGAAAATTGATTTTTTGAGAAACACTCTTTTAGATAACAGCAAATTTCGACGTTTCATGCATTTCTAACTCTTTGGCAAAAAATCAAAATATCGATTTCCGATTTTCCATTGGCCCCCCTAAGTAACTTTTAAAACTGTAAAGTCGATTTTTCACCAACATTTTTTTCGGGTAATACCTGATTTCGACTTTTTACGCATTTTTAGTTCATTTCCTTTGGTGATTTTTGAGGGCCGAAAACCGAAACTTTGAGCGCTTTAAGGCACCCCTAAATCAAGTCCGATTGAGTTTTTGGGTCAATCTACAGAATGTATATGGTCGATTTTCGAAATTCGATCACAAAATTTATCCCATACATCCATTGCCACCCTAATACCTTAAAAGATGATGAACTCAGCGCCAGGGTCCGGCAATTGAAGTGCTACATTGAAATAAACATTTAAATTGATAAAAACAACAATTTTTTATTGTTATATATTTTTCAATTCATTCCATTTATCTTGAAAACAAAACCTCCACACCTTCATGTTTCTTAAATAGAGCAGACTTCGGCCTCCAACATACTCCAAAGAGCAAAGTTCATAGGGTTCAGGTCTGGCTAACTCGCCGGCCACTCGGAGCTCGAAATGAACCCTGGAAAATGTTGCGCAATTCAAAGTTGGTTTTTCTTCGTTTTGTGAGCCGGCGCTGAGTCCTGTTGGAAAACCCAATCCCTGGAACCGAAATGTCGACGTGCCCACGGTTCGACGACATTCTGTAGAACTAGTTTCTGATATGTATTTTGGATGATCTTCACTCCTTCAGGGACTAAACCAGCGGAGTCCGGCCATCACGGGTGATTCCGGCCCAAGCCATTACCTATGCTGGTTTCTGTCGCCGGGTGGCCGTCAGCAAGTCGGCATGGCATCGTGACCTGTCTGGCAATCAAACCCTGTCGTTCTGCTTGTTCACGAACTGCTGTACGGTGAAGAGTTTCTCGTCGGTAAACACGATATTCTTCAACCTTTCTTCGGCGGCCTCTTCAGCAGCGCCTTCGCACTTTTTACCCGTTCTTGTTTCTGCTTCACCGTAAGGTCTTGAACCTTTTGGATCTTGTAGGACCTGGTCTGAAGTTTATCTTTCAGGATCCGATGGAGACTTCGACGCAGTGGCCACTTACCCCGTACGACGCGGGTGCCCACGACATCAAGCCAGTAACGAACGAGGAACTTGTAGCTCTCGCTAAGAAATCGGTGAACAAGGCCCCTGGCTATTGGTGAATAAGGCCCCTGGTCCGGACCGAATTCCAAATGCAGTGCTGAAGGTGGCGGTACAGACCATTCCGGATACATTCAGAGTGGTGCTACAAAAGTGTCTCGACGAGGGATCTTTTCCCAATCCGTGGAAAACGGTGAAGTTGGTGCTACTACCGAAACCGGGAAACCGCCAGGGCATCCATCATCATACAGACCCATTTGTCTGCTGGACCCCCTGGTAAGCTACTGGAGAGGATAATATTCAACCAACTTATTATCAACACAGAAGGCGAAAGTGGACTGTCGGACAAACAGTTCGGTTTTTGGAAAGGGAGATCTACGGTGAACGCCATCCGAATGCCGAATGGTGACAGAGTACGCGAATTTAAAAAGAAGCGGATAGGTGTTTGTCACTGCGCCATTGTGACAATCGCCGTTAAGAATACCTTCAACAATGCCAGCTAGGAAGCGATTGCCAAAGCGCTCTGCAGAATAAAAAGAAGCTTCTTCGAAAATGGAGACCTAACGTACGAAACCGAAACTGGGTTACGATCTACTGCCCTAACAGCAGGTGTCTCACAGGGTTTCATATTCGGACCTGTGCTTTGGAATGCCATGTATAATGAGGTGTTAACGCTGGAACTACCAGCAGGCGTGCAGATAGTCGGATTTGCCGACGATATCGTGCTCATGATCACCGGCGAAACAATCGAGGAGGTAGAAGACCTTGCAGTTAAGCTTCAGTTGTGAGTTGTGAGTTGTGAGTTGTGCCGCACATGGACTTGCTGTTGGAGGGCACACGACATCTTCGAAGCAGCAGCTGAAATACCTTGGAGTAATGGTCGACCATCGCTTAAGTTTTGGTGCGCATGTCAAATACTGTTGTGAAAGTGCATCGAAAGTCATCGATTCATTGGCCTGGATTATGCCGAACTGCCATGGTCCAATGAGTAGCAAGAGACGTCTCCTTGCGAGCGTAGCACTGCCGAAACTACGATACGGAGGAGCGGCCTGGAGCTCCGCGATAGAGGTAGAGCGCAACAGATCCAAACTACAGAGCACACATCGGCTGATAGACATGCCAGTTTCCTGTGCATACAGGACCATATCAGCAGATGCAGCTTTTGCCATCGCGGGCATGATTCCCATCGACATAACTCTGGCGGAGGATATGGAGTGTTACAAAGCAAGAGTTGTTATAGGAGTGCGTAAAATTCAACGAGCAGCGTCAATGCTCAAGTGGCAGGAGCAATGGGACGCATCGAACAACGCAAGATGGACGCATAGACTAATCCCGCGACTTTCGGACTGGGTAAATCGGAAGTATGGAGTGGTCAACTTCTACCTGACGCAGTTCCTTTCGGGTGCTTTTAGCAATACCTTCATTGGTTTAAGTTTATCAGCTCGCCTTATTGCCCGGAATGCGTAGATACGGAGGAATCGACAGAACATGCTATCTTTGTCTGCCCCAGATTCATTTCAAGGCGACAAAAACTTCAAAATTTGAACGTTGAAAATATTGTGAGCGAAATGTGTCGCGACGAACAGTCGTGGTTTGCTTTAGTCGACGAAATCTCGTAGATCATGCGCGAATGGAAGGTCTTGAGCCTCGCATGACACTACAATTCAAAAGCATCGCGATCTTAGGGAGCGGTATAACCCCTAATCTGGGCTCATACATGTGGTGGGACTTAAAAGGTCTCACGTACTCAGCTACGATCTTTCCTGCAGCGAAAGGCAGCGGAGATATCATTCGGGGTGGTCGTGACGGGATTCTAGCTTGATAGTTTCTCAATCGGCCATGCCTTGGTGGAAAGAAATCCTGCGGGAGTGGATGCACTAACCGGTACACGTCTCGGGGTCTTCCGCATCAGTCTGAAGTTGGCGATAGAAGAGAAGGAGAAGGAGAAAAAGGAAAAAGGGGATAAAAGAGAAAGATGATAGACCAAAATTGAGAAAAAGGAAAAGGGTGAGATGTATAAGTGCATGAGCACAGCCTACCCATTGATGTAGTATCATAGGGTGAAACCAAGGTGCACATCTGGCACACGAAGCCCAAGGTGATTTTAGTGGGACGAACCCCCCTAGCGGCAGCAAACACCCGGCTATATGGATTGAAGTCAAACCATCTGTTTCTTAAAGTCTTCATTTAAAAATTCACCTAAAACATTTTTTTTAATTTTTTTTTTGTATTTTTATTTGAAAATAACAAACTTTATATAAAAATTATTTCAATTATGTTCGATTTGTAAAAATAAGATCATCTGGAGGGTTAAATCAGCTTTCAGAGCATATTCTCCTTATGAAATTTAACAAAAATTCAAATTTTCGCGCTGTTGTAACTCAGTTGAATTCCAAACGATTTCAATAAAATTTGGTGTTTCAGAATCGTCTTTTCATTTTCAAAGAATTTCTCATTTTTTATTTCGAAAATGTCAAAGTTTTCTCGTAAAATAAAAAAAAACCCTTTTTTGTGACGTAAATATACTCATTTGCGACTGTTTTTGTTCGTTCTTCAGAACAACCACATTGGATACAAACAAATTTTTTTTCTACACAATGGAGCAGTGTTTTTAGGCTAAAACGTATTAGAAAAATTTCCAACAAAATTAATCCATATATTTTAATGAATTATTTTGGAAAATTTTTCAAAATAACCACTTTTTTGGAAATCGTATAAAACATGTTAATTTTTTTCCCTTTTCCGTTGGTTTTGTGTGATTTGAGTTATCAAAATTATAGACAACTAGCTGACCCGGTGTACTTTGCTACACCTTTCAAAATCAAATGATATTTTCAAAAATTATTCAAATTTTCATTGTTTTATTGGAATTATTTATAATCAAATTATAACACAATTCATTAACAACTGCTTTAAAATGAGAGCTGCAGCTGGAGTTTCGAATTGCAACACAAAGATAACTTAACCTTCCCATGCCGTTCGCAAAATATCTGTTAAAATTTTTTCGGGTCTATTTAACCTGCAGTTTGTTATCGTTCCCCTGGCCATGAATAATAACCGATTTTGATGATATTGTATTCGTTGTATAGGTAATTTAATCTAGTTTCTCAACATTATGAAATTAAGTCAATATGTTCTAGGAAATTACCAGTGGTCGGTTCCGAATGAAAAAAGTCCATAAAAAGAGCTCTTTTTGAAATGCTTATAACTTCTGAATGATCTATTGTTTTGATCTAACTTAACGATTTTCGAAATTATTAAGAATTTACCTTTCTATAGATGTACAAATATGTAGGGGTCCAGTGGAAGGTTTGGCTGCTATCCCGGAACTTCCGGTAGAAAAAATTCTTACTTCAAAAAAGTCACCCAATTTTGGCTTTGCATTGCTGTATCTCACTTACCAATGGACCGATTCTCTAAATTCAAATTTTAGTTTTTTTTCGATACTTTTTATATTATATTCATAGAACAAACTTTGTTTCTAAAACAATTAAGTTTTTCAGTATCTCTGAATGAAACTAACAATTTTTTTGACATTTTTCAACTCTCCCTTGGGTTGATGGGTTCTCGGGGTTTTGTCATCGTGATTTCTCGGATATTTTCACTAAAACTGTCATTTTTTTATATACCTAGAGTTTCATTGAAATCTTCCCTTTCGATTGGTATACTTTTTGTGAAGTTTTTCAAAAATTTGTAGCAACGTTTTTCCAATATACTGAAGGCTGTCAGATTTCAACCAGCCTAGCACACATTTTCAGTCGGTTGGCGTACTAAATTAGCACCCCTCCGTGTAGTCTCAAGAGAGACGAAATCCTTTAGCTCTCCTGTCGCTCACCAAACCTACCTCCCAGCAGCAAACAGGAGGAATCGCCGTGCCGCGTGGTTTGTAGATTGAATTTTGTTTGATTTTGCTCATGCTGATACTTATGTAATGAATGTTTTATTGTTGGAAGGTCAATGATTTGCTAATAAATATTTATCATAACTAATGTAGTTCTTTAATGTTTCTTTCAGTTGTATCATCTACTTGGTTTATTCGAATATATTTGAAAAGTGTTATTTATTTTACTCAATTCCTCTAAAATCTAAATACAAGTGAAACTTGAAAATTAGGGAAGATCATATCTTATATTATATATTTTTTTAGAATTTAGAACTCTGAACTCATAATTCAAAGTCCAGAATACATAACCCTTGGTTCACAAGACAGTATTCAGAACTGAAAATTTCGTATTATATTATACATTCATATGTTTCTGAATTCTGTATCAGAAATCAAAATGCAGAATTCAGCATTCCGAATCCCAAAATTCAGAATCTGAAATCTCAATCAAAATGAATTGAGATTAATAATTCAGAATCTTGAATTTAGAATTTAGAACTCAAATTTTAAAATTTAAAAAGTGGAATTAATAATTGAAAATTTTTAGTTCATAATAAATAATTTGATTGAGGGATTAAGGGTTTAGAACAAAAAATTATGAAGAAAAAAAATGAAATTTCTACGATTTTTGACAATTTTTGTAAAATTTCTGTATTTTCATTCAAAAATTTCTAAATTTCACGTTTTAAATTCGTAATTTGACATTTTAAAATCTCATTTCTGTATTCTAAATTTTTAACTCAAAGTTCTAAATACGAATTCTAAATTAAACCTTAATTAGAAACCCTAATCAAAAATCTGAATCTGAAATCTGAATCTAAAATCTGAATCTGAAATCAAAAATCTGAAATCTGAATCTGAAATCTGAATCTGAAATCTGAATCTGAAATCTGAATCTGAAATCTGTATCTGAAATCTCAATCTGAAATCTGAATCTGAAATTTCAATCTGGAATCTGAAATCTGAAATTTGAATCTGAAATCTGAAATCTTAAATCCGTGAGTTTGAGCCCAAGAGTAAACATCGAGCCCAGTTGTACCTGATAAGTTTTTCCACTGTCTGCAAACTGCATCGTTTATATAAGTCGCGAATCACATAAAAATGTAAAACGACTTTAATCGAAACAATTTTTATTTATAAAAATAATAGATTTCACAGTTGCAGAAAATTGTGCTTGAATATAATGGAATCATGTTTAATACCATTCGTAAGCATATAGGTACATATATAATATAAAATATCAAAAAAGATTCAAACTATACCTACAATAATATAACATTCATTACGTTATCAGCATCAGTACAATTAATCAACAAACCACGCGGCGAGACGGCAGTTCCTCCTGCTGCTGGGTTGGGTGGTAGATTTGGTGAGCGATAAAAAGAGAGCTAAATGATTTGTTTCTCCCGCGGCTACGTGAGGGGTGCGAGATTTGTACACCAACCTGCTGAAAACGTGGGCCAAACTGGTTGAAATCTGGCAGCTTTCAGTAAATTCGAAAAACGTTGCTACAAATTTTCAAAACACCATACAAAAAGCATGTCCATCAAAAGAGGAGATTCTAATGAATCTATTGGTATATAAAAGTGGTCTCTTTGAGTTCAAATTTTAGAGAAATCACGCTAACAAAATACCGTTAACCCACCGACACTAGGGGGATTTTGAAAAATGACAAAAAAGATGTCAGTTTCATTACCATATACTGAACAACTGAGATTTTTCAGGAACCAACTATGTTCTACGAAAATAATAATTAAGTTATCGAAAAAAAACTAAAATTTGAATTTAGAGAATCGGTCCATTGGTAAGCGAGATACAGCAATGCAAAGCCAAAATTGGGTGACTTTTTTGAAGTAAGAATTTTTTCTACCGGAAGTTCCGGGATAGCGGCCAAACCTTCCACTGGACCCCTACATATTTGTACATCTATAGAAAGGTAAATTCTTAACAATTTCGAAAATCGTTAAGTTAGATCAAAACAATAGATCATTCAGAAGTTATAAGCATTTCAAAAAGAGCTCTTTTTTTGGACTTTTTTCATTCGGAATCGATTACCGGTAAAGTCCTAAAACATATTGACTTAATTTCATAATGTTGAGAAACTAGATTAAATTACCTAAACAACGAATATAATATCATCAAAATCGGTTATTATTCATGGCCAGGGGAACGAGCGCAAGAGCTCGGGTCAATATGACCCGAACGGCATATTATCGGTTGTTTTCATGGGGCCATTTCCGGTGGTCACCGGAAGTTATCTGGTACTACAGATTGTGTCTTCTGCGGCTCTGCATAATTGTTCCAAATTTCAGATTTTTCCGATTTTTTTGTCACGAGTTATGATGAATTGAATGTACGCTTCGGGTCATATTGACCCGAACGGCGCGGGAAGGTTAAACTAATATTGTGAATCTTG
Source organism: Uranotaenia lowii (assembly GCF_029784155.1). Classification (NCBI taxonomy): domain Eukaryota; kingdom Metazoa; phylum Arthropoda; class Insecta; order Diptera; family Culicidae; genus Uranotaenia; species Uranotaenia lowii. Next base: position 226,290,861 of record NC_073692.1, read on the forward strand.
CTCTATAAATTTGTGTTAAAGATCTGATAGCTTTTTTTTCGTTCCCAAAAATCCTCTTATATAAATATAGTTCCATTGGTTGATAAGTTTTTAAGCTTTACAACAAAATGTAATGGAACCTCCTCCTTTCTCCCCTCTTTACACTGTAAAGCGTAAGAGTCTATAATAAGGTTGCCAGATTTTTTAAAGCACATATCCGGGACGGACAAACCTGGCAATTTTTATATAAAAACCTGGCAAAATTCGGGCATTCGCTCTCAAATTGACGACCATAAATCTGGGCGATATCCGAGCCAATTTTGTCAAAACTCAGAAATTTCTAAACAAAATTCAAGAAAAAAATATGAAAAAAAATGTTGTCATCCAAACTCATCGATTGGTTTTGAACCGTATTTAAGGCTTTCGAAAAACCTTTCATGATTATTTTTATAAAACTTGCTGAAAGAATTTCGATTTGGAGCTGTTTGTTGTTTTTTTTTGTTTAATTTGCCAAATAAAGTGAAAAATTCCGGGCAAAATCCGGGCATTTTTCAATGAAATCCGGGCAACCGGGCCGGGCCGGACTGTTCTTAAATTTAGTATTAAATATACGGGCAAACCCGGATAAAACCGGGCAATCTGGCAATCTAAGTCTCTAACAATCGTAAACATATCTCGTAACCAAGTGCTTTTCCATGCCATATCTGTTTCCATTTGTTGGCTTCGTTAGCATAAATTGGGAACTTATGCTTTCAACATTGCATTGGGCTCACCTCTTTCCTCCTATGTACCTACTCACTGAAAAGAGGATGGTGTGTCAGATAATCATAGAATCATAACAAAATGATTTTCCATGTTAAGTTATGTCCATTTCTCGGATTTTGTAAACAAAAGAAGTTAAATGTAAGCCTTTTCTTCCCTTCCTATAATCCCAATTCTATCATCCTACTGCAAGAAAGGATTGTTTCACATAGCAAAAGTATTTTTCGTACTCAAATACTTTTTGATGCCAAATTTGGTTTCATTGCTCGATTAATACTCGAATTATGCTACAAAATTCTATGGAAGCCCCCTTTTCCCCTTTTAATATATCTTTCCGCCGAATAGAGGTAGAGCTTCAATTTATAATAGAAATATTTCCCGTATCCAAATACCCTAAAATGCCAAATATGGTTCAATTTGCTTGCTGCTCAACTCTCCAGTTATACTGAAAATTGTAAAGGAGACCTCTCCTCCCCCTTTCCATCCACCTCTTTGAAGGAGTGAGGGATACCATATATATGGCAAATTTGGTTCCAATTGCTTAATTAGTTTTTGAGTTATGTAAAAAATTACAAAATAGGCCCCCTCCTCCCCTTATATCTCCCTATTGGAAAGAGGGAGGGGTCTCAAATAATCATAAAAATATTTTTCGTATCCAGATACTTTCCCGTGCCAAATTTGGTTATAATATCTTGATTAGTTCTCGAGTTATATGGAAAATTTTAAGGTAGCCCCCCTCCTCCCTTCCCATCACCCCACTGCACAGTGGTGCAGAACATCAATCTAGCTGTACGAAATTAATAGCGCCCAGGGATGAAGAGATAGACATTTTATGTCTTCAGCAACATTGTTCAGTTTTACATGGAGCATATTCCAATATCAAAATTTTTACCGAGGAGTCCACCGATAGCGAGATAAAAATGCTAACTTTTTTGTTCTTCAAATTAGGGCTTTGGTGTCTTGGACAAAGTTGTTTATCTGATCAAAATACATAAGTTTGTTGAATATGTTAAAGTCCTATCACATCACCCTCAGGAGTTACAGTCAAAGTAAAAAAAATCTCTTTAAAAAACAGTTTTTTGAACCTGACGTGTTGTATATTGGATAAAATGGGTCACTGTCTTTGAAACAAAGTTGTAACAAGCCACGATCTACAATTATCTCATACGTTATGATGGATTTAGAAATTGCTTAAGCCCTATAGAAAACATTTTGTGTATTTCATTGGCAATTTTTGAAGGCTCGTCCATCGAAAAGTGCACATTTTCGCAACACCCCCTTTTTTGTGATTATTTTTTATGATAAGCGAAACCATTTTCATTTGAAATTAGCGGGGAAATCGGTAGAAATAGTAGAGATTTGAATGATTGAAAATACACTTTTTATATGAAAATTACCCATTTTACTTATAGAAAAAAACGTTGATAACATTTAATTCATTAATAAAGTGTTGCAGTTTTCTTTTATACATCTTGTTTTATAAAAAGACATTTTAATTCGATTTTTCAAATCATTTAAACTCAATAACAATTAGTGGAACTTATCTGTTAAATTTGGTAGAACTCTTCATCCCTGGGCGCTATTAATTTCGTACAGCTAGATTGATGTTCTGCACCACTGTGCACTGAGAGGAGGGAGGGGTACCTAATATTCAAAAAAATATTCCTCGTGCCCAAATACCACCCCATGCCAAATTTGATACCATTTGCTTGATGGGTTCTCGAGTTATGCAAAAAATGTCTCTTGTTTGGGAGGCCCCTCCCCCCCCTTCATGAGAGAGGGAGGGGTCCCAAGTTCCTTCCTTCCTTCCGAGTTTCACGCAAATTGCTTCAGTAGTTTCCGAGTCTATAGGGAACAGACAGACAGACAGAAATTCATTTTTATTGTATATAGATTTTGAGATTTTTTGATACGCGAATGTATAAAAATCACTTTTAAGTGGTACAAGCGCGTGGAATGTGTCCGTAGCATTGTTATAGTATTCTTTATTCGAAACGTATGGCAGAAGCTTCTTCAAATCTTCCAATTTTTCGGGTGCTAGACTGAGTGGCTCAGTAGTGATGGGTTCTAATTTCTAATAATAAAAATTTATACTTAGAGTCAATAACCGAAAAGGATGACTTATGTCTAAAGTTCTTCGTTCAGGACAACATTTGAAAATTAAGTTAAAAACATACAGCAAATAATACAGCCGGAACATCTATCGGAGTAATACACGGTGTTGTTAATATTAACGCCAAGGCTCAACAAATCCTTCCAAAGACAAGACTCTATATCCTGGCAGCCTCTTTTAGCTTTTGTTTCATCCCAAAGGTAGCTATTGTGCGGCCGGCCCAGGACTATGGAAGGTTCCCCGCGACTGGATGGTTCTCGTCGAGCTGCGTGGCCTGGAACATGGCGTGACACTTGACCGGGGATCTGACGTTGTCGTGCGCGTCGACAAGCGGGGGCCGTGTGTGAGTGTGAGTGATGACGGGCTGGCGGAAAGGGGCCCGTTGCGACGTACGAGGGGATAGTCGATGGCTATGCTGTGTAATAGTGTAATATGCATAATTGAAAGGGCGTTTCTGAAGGCATTGAAATATAGCGCCACACAACTATGTGCAGAGTTGCCTTTATCAGTAGATGCAAAATGATTAAATTGAGCGTATATAACGGTCTGGTGTAGTAAGCCATCCCGCAAGTTAAATGAGAAGTCGGTAGACACTTCTGTTAATCCAAACATCCAAGTTCTTGTTTCCGGGTCTGTGCTAGATTTCTGTACGCCCGACTTCTTTGCAACATATTCAACATCTGCTCTATTATGGTGCTGATCTCTTTCCTCAACAACTTTTTCTTTTTCATCGTCAGTTTGTCTTGCGGAAACTACTTACAGACGACACATTTTGGCAATGTTTAGATCACTGCTTAAATATTTCCTGTAATTTTCTCCCGGCAGTAATGCAACGAAGATGCCGGGAATGAATTCATGTGGGTGTTATATAATAAAGATGATCTTCAGATATGTTAATTCGGGAAGTAAATTAACTTCCTAAATCATCGAGTACTGAGCTGAGGCCAGATATCAACTTAGTATCAATGGTCCTTGTATTTTTTGTCTGTGATGTCCAGAGTTGATATAAACATTTTCTTGCATACTTTTACTCTAGCATCACGTCCGATAATTTAGTATGTTTTTGTAAAAGATCATCGAGGGTTAAACACCTAAAAATATGTCAAAAAATGGCAATTATATAATCTAGTAAACATTTATTTGAAGAGTCCGTTGGTTTTGTTGCGTTTTTAACTGCCATGTGATTGCTGATGAATTGATGTTGTCCAGATGCTTTTCTCACCATACACAGAATCGCAGTAGAAATGATCGCTCAAATCATTTACAATGCTAATGCGAAACGCAACTTCTACCGAATAAGGAAACGATCGTAAAAATGGTTACTTAAAGTCGGTATATATCAGATATGATAAAAAGTTCGGGCTATTTTATATGAAAACCTGGCAAAATCCGGGCATTTGATTTCAAATTGACGGCCAAAAATCCGGGCAAATTTGCTCAAAACTCAGGAACTACTAAAAAAAACAGCAAAGAAATTGTTATCATCAATACTCTGGCAACCCTGCTCTGGTCAACACTCGCTTGCTTTAGCCGCTCCGATTTTGCATCAATTTATACCCGTAGAACTGACCCAACTGCGCCGTTCCACCTGGGAAAATCGAGATAAGCACATATCTGGCCAACTACGCTCATCGTGATATCACCGCTGGTTTGGAATGGTATGTAAAACACATTCTAAATTTACGCTGGTTTGATAGTGGTCGATAGAGCGCGCCCCCCACCCGCCCACTGCTCTCGCCACCTTGCACCAAGCCCTCCAACCACGGTAAGATACTCGATCGACGTACCAATTTCCCTGCTGCTCTGCTTCTGTTGCTCACTACCCTCTGCTGTTGCTGCTGCTGCTGCTGTTAAAAAAATCCTTCAAGAAATCAAACATACATTGAATCGTAAAGTGCCCTACGAAGATATATGTAGAACTTCGATCTGCTACCAAATAAAAACTCCTCATCGCTTGTTGTTTTTATTCGGATCCGTCACACCCCGCTCCTGCTAAACCACCGTCCTGTCATCATAGAACGACCAAAGCTTGAACCCGAGGAAAACTCCTGACGTTAAGGTTAGCTCAATACCTGCCCTACATAAACCAAGAAGAGCAAAACCTGAACCCAACATCACATGGAATAGACGTTTGGCCGCAACACATAAGGTGAGCACGAGACCTATTGTTTGAGTTGCTTGGAAGTCATTCGTGAAACAACACAGCTTCTGACAGAACTCTGGCAATTTTTTGTGATCACAGCGCCATCTGCATCTCATATTTGCAAGCCTCAAGATATTTGAATTCCGTGTTGCCATAATGACGGAAGACAAAATGAATCAAAAAATATTGTCTAAAATGGGTCATAAGTTTGACGAGATCACCGACCAGATAATACGAAGTCAGGAGTTTATGTCCACTCTTGTTGACAAAACACTAGCTAAATTGCAGGTCCTTAGCGATGAAATAGGGGGAAGTGTTCCTAAATGCGCATGTTGGGTAATATGCGCATACAGCCGATTGACGATATGGCTAGAGATTCATCATATATATTCAGTGCAGTTTGAGGGTAATACGCTTTTAACACATGGCATGAAAAAATTAAATTGTTATATAAAGTCGAAAAAATTTAAAAATTCAAATAAGATTTTTGTCAGTTTTGTTCTAATATATTGAACTTTAATTATTGTGCGTATAAATTCTGTGAACAAAAATTTTAATGGTTGTTCTTTCTTATTCATCTGGAAATCGGAAATTCAACAAATTGAAGCTTTTGGCAAAGTTGTGGATGATAAGATATTGGAATAAGAGACAGGTTCTGAATGCCCATATCAAGGCAGGTAAAATGCCTATATCAAGAAAAATAGATTATTCTTATAATTTTTTTACTTTCAATCATTTAAACATTAAATCTACGCTCAAATCACGATCTTACAGCGAAAAAAGAAGAACTTCATACTGATCCGATAAAAATACAATATGAACAAAATATTACCATGAAATATGGCCATATGGCATACTTAACTATGTTTCATGCAAAAGAACTAGTGATGTAAAAAATTTCACCAAAATTTCAGCCTTGACGTATGCTTAGTATCCGTTTCTACCATTTTCAATTAAATAATTTCAAAATGTTGCAAGTGTAAATTAAATATAGCTTAAAACATAAATATGCGCATTTAGCCCGCCGGTTTCGGAAATCGGCTATTTTGACTTCTTTTGTTATAAAATTATTTTCACAAAAACTGTAAGAGATTTTAACAGAAAAATTAATCTTACGAATAGAAAACAGATGTCCGCTCATGTGCATATAGTTTTCAGACTCCTATCTATCGGAATATGGGAGAAAATGAGTGTTTTCCTTAATATGCGCATATAGCCCGCCTCTCCCCTACTTGCGCTTAAGCGGGAAAATGTTGCTTTGAAAAAAGAACTCTCAGCATCATTTGGTGTAACTAAAACCCTCGAAGATCGTTTTCAAATTCTGGAGTCTCTGGTTAGTAATCAAGAGAAAGCCTCTGTTGCAAACAACATTATTATCACTGGTGTTCCTGTTATGAGCGATGAAATATTACCCGAAGTGGTTAAAAAGACTCTATCAACTTTCAGTAGTAATATTCAAGAAGGCTCTGTTGTTTCATGCGAAAGATTCAAATCTACTTTGTCAACTAAAAACAAACCCCCAATTCGTGTAATTTTGAAAGATCCTGTCACTAAATTCAAAATCTTAGAAGACAAGCGTAAATATGGGCGTATTCATGTCAGCGAACTGGAGAAAAATGTTTCGCATGTACAACAAGGAGATGCCTATGTCTCTGTTCGTAGTGAAATTACTCCTGTGGTTCATGGACTGCTACAAGAATTGCGATGCAAACAGAACCAGCTAAATATTGCGTACGTTTGGATTGGCATTGATGGAAACATTCTTTTGAAGAAAACTCCAACATGCAAACCTATTGTTGTTCGATCACGTTCGGATTTGAGGAAAGTCATACCTCAATAAAATAACAAAAATCATTCATACTGAACTTCAGCAAATATGACGGATGAATTGCTTACAAATGAAAGTTTAAATATCTTTAGTGATTCTGTAGGTTCTATTCCGCAAAACTGTGCATACAAAAACGCTTATTTACTGCAGATAAATATTCGAGGAATGAATAACTTGGAGAAATTTGATTCATTCAAAATACTTCTGGAGAACTTAAATATAAACGTAGATGTTATAGTTATTAGTGAAACCTGGATTAAACGTGTGAACGCTGCACTATATAACTTACCAGGATACAAAGCTAATTTTTCTTCTCGCTGTGGCAATGGCGGTGGTCTAGCGATATATGTGAGAGACGATATAAAATTCAACTTGAAATGTAACACTGAAGATGATGGATATCATCATATTGAAGTTGACCTGACCTTGCATGGTGAACAGATAGCTGTTCATGGAATCTACAGACCTCCAGACTACAGTTTTTCCAGATTTCTAAACCAAATTGAACCCATTTTTTCCGATGCAGACTCCGGTAAACCTATTTTCGTCTTGGGTGACCTAAATGTCCCAGTCAATAGAGAAAACGAAAATTGTGTTCTACAGTACCAAAGTCTCCTGAACTGTTACGGTTTGGCTGTCTCAAATACTATAGTTACAAGACCCGCAAGCAATAATTTGCTAGACCACAGCATCGTACGTTTCAACGACTTAAATGCCATAACTAACTACACATTTGAGTGTGATATCAGCGACCACAGGCCCATCCTTACTGTATATAGCAATAAGAAACAAGCAGCGGGAGTTAAACTCTTATCGCGAAGCTATATTAATCGAGAAAATCTTCAGAGAGACTTTTCCGACTTCCTCAGGAATTCAAACTTCCAGAATCAAGACCCGAACTCTACACTACAATCTATTGGAGAACACTACCAAAAACTGCTTGAAAAACATACAAGTATCTCTACAGCCACAGTACGGATGAAAAAAGTATGTCCATGGATGACCCTAGAAGTATGGCATCTTTTGAAAACCAGAGACAAGATTTTACGGAAATGGAGGAGAAATCCTGGAAACCTTCAGTTAACCGAACAAACGAAACAAATTAATAAAAAACTACAGAGCGTTAAAAGAAAGACAAAATCTGAATATTACGAACAACAAATGAATACTAACAACATGAAAATTATGTGGAAAAGGATTAACGAAATGATTGGGAAAGATTCCAAGCCTGAAAATTTGTCATTAAATATAAATGGACGAATAGTGGAGAACTCTTCAGTTGTGGCAAACGCATTCAATATCTTCTTCACTTCCATCGGAACCCATCTAGCAAGTCAACATAATTCTACTGGCAATATTGATGAGCATCATACAATCGAGCGGATTAGAAACAGCATATTTCTTCGCCCGTCGACTATCCAAGAAGTTATCGCAATAATATTGAATCTAGATCCTACTAAGGCGGCTGGAGTAGATCGTTTCCCGGTGTCAGCATTACAAACTCATCACATGGAACTAGCCCCAATCCTATCATCATCATTTAATGAAAGTGTGTGTATGGCTGAGTATCCCGAAGTTTTGAAACTCGCTGCAGTCCATCCTGTGTTCAAATCTGGTGACCCTAAAGAACTGAATAGCTATCGACCTATTTCAGTTCTGTCTGCTTTCAGTAAAGTTTACGAAAAACTAATCGCGACAAGACTAATAGAGTTTCTCCAAAGTGAAAACTTCTTGTATAAACACCAACATGGTTTTCGTAAAGGAGGATCCACTGAAATTGCCGTCCTAGAGTTAGTAAACAGTATTTCTCACAACATGGACAGGAAAAAGGAAATTGCTGCAACTCTATTTCTTGATTTATCGAAAGCTTTCGATACGATAGACCATAGTTTATTGCTAAAAAAGTTAGAGGCGTATGGAATTAGGGGACTAGCAAACGACTTTATGCGAAGTTATCTACAAAATCGTCAACAACTGGTCAAAATCAATAACACTTTAAGTGATAAGCTATCTATAACTGTAGGGGTACCCCAAGGTAGCAACCTAGGTCCATTGTTATTTTTAATTTACGTAAATGATCTAGCAAAACTTTCTCTATTTGGAATTCCGAGGCTTTTTGCAGATGATACAGTTTTAGAATACTCGAATCGCGATGTAGAAACTTTAATACGAGAAATGGAGAATGATCTGAATGTTTTGGATAAATATCTGCAAAACAACTTACTCACTTTAAATGCCGCTAAAACGAAATACGTTATTTATCGTGGAATTAAAACTAAATTGCCGCCACACTCACCACTTATTCACAAGAAAAATATAATTGAAGAAGTGTCTAGTTTTAAATATTTGGGAGTGTGCCTAGATAACCGATTAACATGGAAACCACATATTTTGAATCTGATAAAAAACTGTGCTCCAATCTGTGGAATAATACGTAAATTATCTTACTTCATGCCAAGGCATGCTTTGCTAAAGCTTTACAATAGTTTCGTGCATAGTAGGTATACTTACGCTATAAGTGCTTGGGGACATACCAATGTAACAAACCTATCAACCCTAAAAGTTCAGCAGAATAGATGCATAAAATCAATCTACAAACTTCCCCACATGCATCCTACATTGGAATTGTATAAAATGCCTGGGCACAATATTCTACCGATAAACTGTTTGAGAGATCTGAAAACTTTAACCATAATGCACCGAATTGTGAAGATAAAGGACATTCACCATAACTTCAATGTCCAACATGTCAGCCATAACCACAACACCCGATCTACTGACAGATTAGTAGTAGAAAATGCATCAACAAGAGTCGGAGAGAGAAGAATAGCTTCAACAGGACCTATATTGTATAATCGCTTAAGTAGAGATATCCAAATGAGTGAAAATGTACCTATATTCAAAACTCGAGTGAAAAATTACATGAAAAATAATTTAGAGCGGTTAATGTAAGCATCGTAAAACTAAGTTCTGAAATGTCCACTTGGACCGAAACCTTTTAGAGGAACGTAAGTTCATTAAGGTTTCTTACTCAATTATTACCTCAAAGAAATAAATGCTAAGTTAAGTAAAAAAAAAAAAAAATACTCATCAGCAGATTTCAAATTCAGTTTTAGGCATCCAAAAACATTTCATGATTTAAAACTTGCTCAAATAGTATCGTTTTTTACGCATCAATAATAAAAATTTACTACACAATTTGTGTTTTTGTTTGTTTGATTTGGCAAATAAAGTAAATACATCTGGGCAAAACTCGGGCTTTTTATATGAAATACGGGCAACCGGGTCGGGCCGGACTTTTCCCAAATTTAATATAAAATATCCGGGCAAACCTCTATAAAACCGGGCAATCTGGCAACCTTAATGTATATGAAACGAATTACAAAGTTTGTTGAGAAATATACCTACACAAATGTTTGCTGGTTAATTTAAAAAACAAATTGCGTAGTCGTTGGCTTATGTGTTCATGATATTTATCAAAACATTTCAAACGGAAACAATAGGGCTCTTGCTACACACACATACAAGAGGTCTGTTGGGCACACTTCAGAGGTTTTTATATGCGAAAAAAGCAAAATTCAACTAAAATGTTGGTTTAAAGGAATGCTCGATTTCTATAACATTCATAAAGTATATTTTAAATCAACGATTCTGGGAGTATTTTATTGGATATCAGTGCGAAACCAAGCAAAACAAAATGAAAAACAAGTCAACCATCATTGCAAAGCACACTCAACGGTTCTTACAAATCTTTTTTCTCGTATTCGGGTCTATCATATAAAATTTTGAATATGAAATATGAAATTAAGAGATTTCGGCACGACCCAAGCAACTAAAAGTCCTATAAAACTATTACAAAAACGCTTACTCAGTCCCATCCTTGATAAGAAGTATGTTCTATGCAGCTCAAAATTTAAGATCTTATTGATACTTTCAAGTTCCAAAACAAGTCTTTCTGATCTTCTATTCAGCTTCAAGCGGTCTAATTCAGTTTCCAAAAAATCGTAAAATGAGCAAAAAATCTCTCTATTTCTACTGCAACCTTGGCATCGGTTCATAAAATCTTTTCTTGATTATTTACTATTTACTGTACATGGTGCCGCCATTGCTCAATTGCTTCTTTACTACATATATCGCATCAGAATGGTCACTCAATTATCCAATGACTTATTGAAAAAAAAAACTTTGCCGGCTTAGGGATCGAATTGAACATTCTACCCCTAGACCATGCCTAGATGTTGTTCTAATTGAAACTAAAACTCGAAGTGGTGATTTGATTTCGAGAGCACCTCAATGCACTTTTTGTCACTTACCAAATCCCGTTTTGAGCACTTTTGTGCCCTTTATGTGACTTAAGTCTCGTACAACGTACGTATAAATAACTTTTGCAACTTTCAAGTTCGCTAATGAGTACATAAAGTTCACTGAAGGGAATTGGGCAGTTGATTCTCTTTGGCAGCCAATATGTAACTTTTAACGCCTTCATTCAAGTAAATATGTGACTTTTGGTTGCTTGGGGAAGTTGATTAAGAAATTTGGGCAATGTTTGTCCTGCTTCCACTAGAAACACTCGTATCCTGTACATTTTCATTTTTTTTTAAAAAAACCCCACTCAAAATCAGAAATAAAACCACACATAAGTAAATAAATGTTCTAGCTTTTGAAAAACGAGTCGTACATAAAAAACTTTTCAATAGGTTTCTTAAATTACTCCAAAAAGATTCTTCTTTTGTCGGTTTGAATTTTTTTAATATGAGGCTGTCACATTAGGGTGGCCCAAAATTGTATTATGTCTGGGATTTTGGGGGCTCAAGCTTCAAATGATAGCTTAAGGTGTAAAAAACAATATTTTATATGGCGGCGACTCAGAAAAATGATGTTTAGAGGTCGCACTGGTTCGATTTTTGGAAAAAGCCATTTTTTCGTCATTTTGTCCTAATAACATTTTCAGATCTTGAAAAAGTATTGAAGTATTGTCTCTAATATTTTTTAAATTTTCTTTATAATGTAAGATTAAAACTAAAAATTTATTGAGACTGTTTTTGACTCTCAATTTGTATGTTTGATTTTTTAAATTACGCAATACTATGAATTTTTGTAAAAAAAATAATTAAAATTAACAAAAAAGTGTACTTTGGATTAACATTTTCAATCAACATTGAATTCAAAAAATGCCTGACGTTATGATGTGCAGCTTTGCAGAAGAAAGTGTATAGCTATGACTTGTTATTTCAAAGTAATTCAAGTTTCACTGTGGAAAAAAGTCACAATTTTCAAATTTTTGCTAAGAATTGCTCTATATTATGATGTGGATGAGTTTCGAGCAATCTAAAACCAAATAAACTCCTGATATCAATTTTTTCATTCTTTTATCGATCCTTAAATCACCAGAAAAAGACATTCCAAGTTTCTAGATTTTTTATTGATTGAAGGTCGTGTTACCCATACTTGGGTGACGGTTTGGAGAATGTGTTATGGCTACAATCACTAAAAAAAATTTAAAATAAAAATCAAGAAACTAGTCATGGTTGTTTCTGCTGATTGAAGGATCGATAAAAGGATGAAATAGTTTGATATCAGAAGTTTAGATTGCTCGAAATTCATCCACATCATAACATAAAGCAATTCTTAGCAAAAATTTCAAAATTGTGACTTTTTTCCACAGTGAAACTTGAATTACTTTGAAACGACAAGTCATAGCTATACACTTTCTTCTGCAATGTTGCACACCATAATGTTGCGCAACTTTAAATTCAATGCTGATTGAAAATGTTAATCCAAAGTACACTTTTTTGTGAACTGTAATTTTTTTTTTCACAAAAATTCATAGTATTGCGTAACTTACAAAATCATACATACAAATTGAGAGTCAAAAACAGTCCCAATAAATTTTTAGTTTAAAACTTATATTAAGAAAGTTTAAAAAATATTAGAGACACATGTTTGATACTTTTTCAAGATCAGAAAATGTTATTAGAACAAAATAACGAAAAAATGGCTTTTTCCAAAAATCGAACCAGTGCGACCTCTAAACATCATTTTTCTGAGTTGCCACCATATAAAATATTGTTTCTTACACCCTAAGCTATCATTTGAAGCTTGAGCCCCCAAAATCCCAGACATAGTACAATTTTGGGCCACCCTACTGTCACATTTGTTTGCCCAACGGCTTACTTATACTAATGCACTGTGCCAAAGCCCTATAGCAAGGCTTTTTCGAACTTCTGGCAGGCATGATTCTACCGTTCGGGTATATGTTTCTCATCTTAATTATTCAACCTTGTTTTCGTACTTCATTTGTTTTTGGTTTCAACAGTGATGATCTCATCCGTGCTCAATTCATTGAATCGAAATCACCAGGAGCTTCATCTTCAAACAAAAATTGTGGTATTTAGCAATCCACGTGGTTGGTAGGGGGAAGTGTTCCTAAATGCGCATGTTGGGTAATATGCGCATACAGCCGATTGACGATTAACTGGAGATTCAACGTATCTAATCAGTGCAGTTTAAGGGTAATACGCTATTGAAACATGGCATGAAGAAATTTGATTGTTATACAAAGTCAAAAAAATTAAAAAATTCAAACAAGATTTTTGTCAGTTTTGTTAAAATATATTGAACTTTAATTATCGTGCGTACAGATTCTGTGAACATAAATTTTAATGGTTTTTCTTTCTTATTCATCTGGAAATCGGAAATTCAACAAATTGAAGCTTTTGGCAAGGTTGTATATTATAAGATATTGGAATAAGAGACAGGTTCTGAATGCCCATATCAAGGCAGGTTAAATGCCTATATCAAGAAAAATAGATTAGTCTTATAATTTTTCTACTTTTTATCATTGAAACATCAAATCTACGCTCAAATCACGATCTTAAAGCGAAAAATGAATAACGTCATACTGATCCGATAAAAATACGATATGAACAAAATATTACCATGAAATATGGCCATATGGCATACCTAACTATTTTTCATGCAAAAGAACTAGTTATGTAAAAAATTTCACCAAAATTTCAGCCTTGACGTATGCTTAACATCCGTTTCTACCATTTTCAATTAAATAATATCATAATATTACAAGTGTTAATGAAATATAGCTAAAAACATAAATATGCGCATTTAGCCCGCCAGTTTCGGAAATCGGCTATTTTGACTTCTTTTATTAAAAAATTATTTTCACAAGAACTGTAAAAGATTTTAACAGAAAAACTGCTCTAACGTATGTAAAACAGATGTCCGCTCATGTGTATATGAGTTTTCAGACTCCTACCTATTGGAAAATGAGTGCTTTCTTTAATATGCGCATATAGCCCGCCTCTCCCCTATTAGAAAATTAGTCTGAGCCCGACAAAATCAGTCCCGCTACATCTAAAATCTTATTTTGGATTTGGTTACTTTATTTACGAACTAATTTCGCCGTTTTTCAAAACACATGAATAATTTCGCCCGGTGTAACTCGAAAATCTAGATTGTAATTACTCCACCATTTTCACCATTTTAACATTCAAATTTTAGAAGCTAGTTTTTTCAAAACTCTAGTGAATTTTTTTTTTTATTATTAATGATACAAACGTCTACTGAAAACAATAGTTAACCCGATTTGTTTACATTTTGTAGTTTCACCCTTTTGAAATGTTATGCTAGATATTTCGCGTGAGCTTTAATTACGTCGTAACACATCTTAAGAATTCACAGAAAACTGCTGCAAAGGTGATCAAAACAACTTTAAAGTTTGTATTTCACATATAGAATATGTTGTCCAGGCTACACATATTCTAAATGCTAAGAAATTGCGACTAGTTTATGTCACTTTTTATATTTTTTCGTAATAAATCTCTTTGCTTACAATTTGTTTCATACGTCGCGACGTAATGAAAGCTCACGCGCGATATGATCACTGCTGAATTCCTGTTAAATGTGAACTTTGAACGTCCCTGTCTATGGTTGAAAATGAATTTTTGATACTTTTTTTCCGAGATTTTCATCCGTTAGGATACTTGCGCTGTCAGGCAGTCATAGTAAACTTTATCTCGACTCTTTAAAAAAAAAGAAGTTATCATTCTATAAGTTGAATTTTATAGGTCAGATTTTTTTCTGCAAACAAAATAAGAATTTCAAAACAGGTTTGTACGTCAGGTAAATGATTCAAGTTTCGTTTTTCTAGTTCTTAATGTCAACCAAGAGGATCAGAGATGAATAAATTAATAAAAAATCCAAATGTAAATAGAACTAATCCTATATTTTTTTCTCATTTTTCAGGTATGTAAACTCTATGTAACTGTTTCAAACGTAAGTAAGCCATGGTTAGCCTGGTTATAGTAAAAATTGAAATGCATATTTAAAAGTTCAAAAGAAAATGCTTGTTTTGTCTATGTTGGTAGGACACGACTCTGTTTTTGAAATTATTTTATTTTAAACAAAATTACAAGCTAAAAAGGTAAAACCTATTCAAAATGATGTTACGACAAACTTATTTAAAAACAACAAAATTTATCCAAAAAAGATTAGAATATGCGGTTTCTAGCTATTTTGAAAAAAAAAGTAAAATATTTACAACTATTAGATTAAACCAATAAAACATAAATAATGTAACAACACAGTTTTATGTCCATACCACAGGGAATAATGAACAAGCACAAAATGCTATTTTATCCGTTCCACGATATTCATTCGCTCCATCCTCTATGAAAGCTCATAAATCAAACTTTGCACCTCCCGAGGTCCTCTACATGCAGCCTGTGGGATCCTGTGGGATGACTTGACTAGCAATGAAAACATAATGTGGCTCTATCTTTTTTTATGGAAAACAAGGAAAAAAAAATACGAAGACAAGACATGTGTCGGTAGTGACGAACTTTGCCAGGGGAACACATGTTCATGTCAGAATAAAAACTTATAGTTGGGAAAACATCGTTTGCACTAGATTGCAGAAAAAAACTTGGACTTTATTTTGTATAAAATTCTTGTTCATCAGGTTTTGTTTTACGAGTCAAACAAGACAAACAATTGATGCGAAAAATCGGATATGTTGTTGAGATGTTGTTTGAATTTTGGGGCTTTAATGATGTATTTGGATAATTATTTAAAAAAATACTCACTATCGCTTTGACATTCACGCATTGAACAAGAAAAGTAATTTCTTTTTCCTGTTTGAATATAATTCCATTGAAAGGTGAAAGCAAATGGAAGGTCCCAAAGGCATATCGAGCGTGTCACTGGCAAACAAATAGCCAACTGCATCAGCTCGAGCGAGGGTGACAGAGCCAATTACGGGCCATCTTGTTTTTTCCGAGAAGTTCATCAATTTCCATCCCAGCAGCAACCCACACGATATGACGATATCCGCAAGATGGAAGCTTCGAAGCCTGTAATGTAGCTTGGCAATATATCCAGCGACTAGCCAGGGAAAATAGCTTCTTCAAAAAAAAAAGCTATAGAAAAAGGTACCCCGGAGAGTTGTTAGGTCAGATTTTTTTTTAATTTGAAGCATCCTTTTGAAGTTTTAATTACCGTCCATCACTTGAACGCCACAGCGCTAATGGATTCATGGAAGAGTCCCTCGGATATGACGTTTTAACAAGTGCAGCAGCTTCTTTCCAGGTACAGTGTGAATTTAAATGAGGCAGACTTTTTTTTTTGTTGTTACAAAGAAAAATGTTATTCTTCGTTTGAAGGGAACACCAATAATAATGGCATTTTTCCCTAGTATATTATGAGATGCACCACACCTCAACTGAATTATTGCGTGAAAGCTTAGTTTTTTGTTCAAAAGTGTTTTCGCAAAGGATAATAAATTGCAAAAAACTGCATTCATCGTCTGTACGCTCAAAGCCGTTTTTCATTAGCCGTTTTTATTTATTTGCTCTACGCTTTGAAACTAAAATAGAGTTGACGTTTGTTTTACCATTTTTCACACAAAATACTGAAATACTAGCCGCGAGATAAGTTATGCCACTATGGAGTAGGTTTTATTCTACCTCATCGATATAAAAAAATAGAAATGATCGATTGATTTCGAGTGGTATGAAAAATGATGGCCATTTATTTATAATTGGTTTAAATTTATTATCCATCCGAGGGTAGATATGTTCATGAATGATTTTTGCTGTATGACTATAGTAAAGAAGTTCATGAATTTCTACATACACTCAAGGTTGTATACTTTGCTTACTAATGCTAGATCGAACAGAATCTATCAATGTAACATCGAAGCTCTTAAATAAGATTTATAAATATAGCCAAATAGGGGCAAACATTAAGAACATGTTCGTGATTTCAAATATTCTGCACGAATTTTTCACATTGTTACTTGTGCTGGCTTTTTTAGCTGTACACTGACGATTTACGATGTAGTTATTGCTTACAAAGTTACAAGTAAATGCAGCATAAAATATAAATATGTCAAATGGGGATTTTATTGGGAATTTTTAGGGATGAGGCCGTTGAAAATGTCAAGTATCTAACAGTTGAACAGTTGGGTTTAATCTTGACGGAAAGCAGTGATATTTCATAGCTGTTTAATATCGCTCTCCACAGTTAGTATCTTGGGCAAACACTTAATATAAAATTCAATCTATATTTTCTATCGGAAATTAGATATTACTTGAACAATATTATTATATGCTTTTTTTATTCATTACTCTATAACATCTTAATTCCAGTATATTGTAAATATAGCAACCGTCGTCTATACATAAAGGCAAAGACAAAATTTTATAATTTTATTTATTAATCGAATGTGTATCTATTGACTTCTGAATATTTTTTTTAGTTTTATCTTTTTCGTTTCAAAATATTCTGTGACCATGTTAACCATGTGTGTGTATTCTCAACAACACACAAAAAGATAAGTCCTTGGTTTTTGATTAGGATTGTTATTTAAGTTTTTTTTTTTTCATGTGATTGTAAACTATTGTAATTATAATTTATTTCAATATTTTGTCAATTGATCGGTTTTCAAGACTTTTGTGAGAATCTAATTTGAAAGATAAAAATCTCGCACTGACTAAACGCATTCTTCTATATCTAGGAAATAAAATCAATATTTAAACCTGTGCTTCAAAAAATGTATTCATAAATTGTGATCACAAATACAGTTGCTTGCTTCTAAATTATTTAAAAAATAATTTTAAATCCCTCTTTTTCCCCTTGGAGTTGAAACTTCACGAGAAATTAAAAATAATACAAAAAAAAAACCATTCAATTGGTATAAATTGGAAAAAATCTTTAATGTAACAAAAAAAAACACTTACTAAATTGAACTGAATCGAAAAATCAAGTTAATGAACATCATAAATCTAAAAATTCACGATAGTAAAAGGTGAAGTAAATCACATCTTCCACGGTATGTTTTTTCATTTTTCCTTTTGGAATTTTTTGAATATTCTTGAAACTTACGGTTTCCTAACGGCATCCGAAATATATTTTTTTATTTACAAATAGTTTTATTAAGGCATTTCACTCATAAAGCTTTGTTTTGCCGAGTATTCACTTCACTTGTGTTGTTTTAGTAAGAAGGGGAGCCGTAATCGTCGCGGCGACTCAACTGTTAGAGTTTGTTTGGCTTGAGGAAAGGGAAAAGGATTGTGTAGGGTCGCTCTCGAGAACAGATTTCCGTCTTTGGTCGGTGGTGGCTTCCTGTAGCGTGGTTTCGTAAGCTACCGCAGGTATTGTGTTCCTGGCCAGCCTTCATTCCGGTGTTATCGAACCGGTCGGACGAGAGGTTGTTCTAATGAATAGACGAAAAGAGCATTAGATAGAGTAAAGACAGAGAGGAAGAGGACTAAACGACCAAGTCAGACATTTTAAGATATTTGTATATAGGGTACAAATATTCAAGATCTAAGTTTGCCAAGATGTCTCGAATTGGAACCCCAGGTAGTTTACTTCGGGCCCTAAGGGTATCCAGTAGCCAAGCCCTCGATCGATCAAACCGTTCACACGTCCACACAACATGATCAATGTCGTGGTAGCCATCCCCACAAACACAAACATTGCTTGTAACTAGTTGTATACGAAACAAATGCGCGTCAAGCCGGAAGTGATTTGACATGAGCCGAGAAAGCACGCGAATGAAATCGCGACTCATGTTAAAATGATTAAACCATGCCTTCGTCGAAACCTTTGCCATTGTCCCAGCTAGACTGCCAAGCGTTAATTGCTTAAGTGCGAGGTAGGTATTGAAAAATATTTGTTGTAAGTTATTATCCTCTCAAAGATTTCACCTTGTACCCACCTTAGCCAATGAGTCCGCATTCTCATTACCTCGAATAAGACAATGAGACGGGATCAAAGCTAAGGTAATCCTATACGAATTTTCGATCAAAGCGCCCAATATCCCTAAAATTTTCAGCAAAAAATGGGAAGAGCGCTTCATCAGTTTCATCGATTGAACCGCCTCAACGGAGCTGAGACTATTCGAATAAATGAAATAATGGTCTACGGGCAATGTGCGAATGTGTTCCAAGGTACAATAAACTGCGGCTAGTTCGGCAACGTAAACGGAGCATGGCTCTCGAAGCTTGAACGAAGCTTCAAAGCCCTCATTGTACACTGCGAAACCAGTCGCACCGTCGATTCTAGAACCATCAGTAAAGAACATTTTTGTTGGATCAATTTCACGTACTTTTGATGCAAAGATTGAAGGAATGATGTTGGGTCGGACGTGATCTGGTATTCCACGGATATCAGCGGTCATGGACAGATCGAATCTTATCAAGGAACTGCTAATCGGGTAAAAGTGACTCGTGAATGAATTTGATGCAGAAGGATTTATTTCTAATTGACTAAAAGTATGATAATTGCTTACATATTTTACTTGCGGATAAATATTCATTAGCCTTTCCAATTTTCTATCATCAAAGGATTACACTTCGAATTAGGAAACGTTGCGATAAATCAAAAAACCGATTTTTCAACGGCATGACTCCCGCCAGTACTTCGAGACTTCGAGAGAAGCTTTCGTATTCTATGACCGACAGTATCGTTGTTTGGTATAACCTGATGAGGTCCTGTGGATGAGCACCCCACCAGGTTCCAGTAATCGTTCGAAGAAAATTGATTCTCTTTTGGCATTTTTGAGCCAAGTACCTAATAGTTTTCCCCAGAGGCATTTAGAGTCGAACCAGACACCCAAATATTTGAAACTAAGAGATTGAGTTAGAGTTCTACCCATCATAAGGAGCTCTATTTGAGGAGGGGAATGCTTCCTTGAAAAAACTACTAACTCGGTTTTACTAGGCGAAAACTCGATGCCTAGGTTCCTGGCCCAATGTGATAAAATATGTAGAGTTTCTTGCAACGGAGATTTTATTTGAGTGTCTGTTTTACCCGTGTTATGAACAACACAGTCATCCGCAAGCTGTCTTAGCGTGCAATTTTGTGCCATACAAGCTTAAACAAGAGCCTTGGGTAGTTCCATGTAACTAATTCGTTCAACGATTGTTTCTCCATGACTAAAATGCATGATTTTTTCAGACAACAGGTTGTATAGAAAATCTTTCAAAATTGGTGAAAGTCCACAAGAGTTAAGATTACTAGATAGTACTTCTATGGACACCGAATCGAATGCCCCTTTGATGTCCAGAAATACTGCCCCCATCTGCTCTTTTTGGGCAAACGCCAATTGTATGTCTGATGAAAGTAATGCTAGACAGTCGTTCCCTTGCCTATACGGTATCCAAATTGTGTACTTGACAACAGATTGTTTGATTCAACCCATTTATTCAGCCGAAGGAGAATCATTTTTCGAGCTATTTCCGGAGACACGAGAGCATTGCAACCGGCCTATACGAATTGTAATCAGAAACTGGTCTTCCCGGTTTTTGAATGGCGATGACTTTCACTTGTCTCCATTCATGCGACACAATGTTCGTCTCTAAACACTTATTGAATAAATTCAACAAGCGTTTCTTAGCGGTATCTGGCAGATTCTTCAACAAGTTGAATTTGATTCTGTCCAGTCCGGGAGCAAAATTGTTACAAGACCAGAGCGCAAGTGAAAGTACGTCTCGGTGGTCGAGTGGTTAGCGTGATAAGACGGTAATTGCTGGCTCACTGATGGCATGGGTTCAATTCCCATCTCGGTACTGGGTGTTAAATGTTAGTCTTAAGTTGTCCACGTCATTTAGTAAGGCTGTAAAGCCTAAATCGGCTAAGACGGTGTATGTCTTTTTTTTAAAGAAAGTTCGACCATCGAGAATTGATCCTCCGTTTCGGAACTATTCTCTGTATCCCGTCAGTTTTTCTGAGCTGGTACTGCGTCCGGACAGACCTTTTTCGCAAACTGTGTCAGCCATCGGCTCGAGCTCACTCACTTTCGTTCGAAGGTGTGTGATTTCGCATGTTTCGTGCTGTTTTCCAAAGCGTGTGCAGAGACGTTTCTCGAGATAACCCATCCACGAATCGCCGCCAGTAGTCACGTTTCTTGCCCCTGATCAAGTTCTTGAATTTTTGTTCCAAGGCCAAGTAACGTTGGAACTTCTCTGGCAATCCGGTTCTGTGAAACTCAACAAAAGCCTTGCACTTTTCTCCTCGCGCACGTAAGCCGTCTCCATCCCACCATGGTGTGGGAGGCCGTTCCTGTATCGTCGTATTGTCATTCCATCTGACCTGTGCCCCGAT
The DNA here is from genome assembly GCF_029784155.1 of Uranotaenia lowii. Taxonomy (NCBI): domain Eukaryota; kingdom Metazoa; phylum Arthropoda; class Insecta; order Diptera; family Culicidae; genus Uranotaenia; species Uranotaenia lowii. The sequence goes on from NC_073692.1 coordinate 226,312,311, forward strand.
TGCACATTCCACAATTGTTCCAGAAATAAAACTGTACTCTGCCTCCGGAGGCAGTTCGTCCGTTGACTGGATGGCTTCAATGACACCTGATGCATACTTTTTCCAATCTATATTCTTTGTGAGGTCATAAGGAATATTGTTCTCTTCGGGTGGACTACGACCACTGGTGATAGAAAAAATGATAGGCAAATGATCGCTTCCCTGAGGGTCTTGGATTACCTTCCACGTACAATCCAAACTCGGAGAGGAAGAAGCTCAAGAAAGGTCTCAAATACTATGCTGTGATTGGGATCCATTAATTTGAGTCACTTCCCCATTGTTTAAGACAGTCATGTTGAAGTCGTCGCACAGCTCATAAATAATGTTAGCACGATCATCATCGCGTCAGCTACCCCAGCCCACGCTATGGTTGTTGAAATCTCCCAAAACTAACCGGGGTTCTGGGAGAAGTGAAACAATATTCGCCAATTGGTTCCGGCTCACGCTTTGGTGGAATATATACCGAGGCTAGGCAAAGGTCTTGGCCTTTAATTCTAGCTTGGCAATTGAGGACTTCAATACCTGTAGATGGTTGTAGTGGAATACGATAGAAAGAGTGGCATTTTTGATCCCCAAAAGAACGCCACCCCCTCTTTGCCTGTATTGTGGTTATGGAAGTTGAAATCAATGTTTGGAGAGAGCCAAGTTTCGCAGAAGGCGAACACATCACAATTCAAATTGTGTACCAATACTTTAAAGGAGTCAAATTTTGGTGAAATACTTCTGCAGTTCCATTGCAATACAGAAACAATCTCTCTTAACTCAGTGGACGAGTTATTCATCAAAAGAGATTGCTTCTGCGATGAGGGTCATAGTGCAAGCTTTCTTTTTTAAGACTTCTCTTGAAAGATGTACAAACATATTAATCATAGTCCTCCAACCTGCTGGTACACTGAAAAAGTCCAGGATGAACGATACAATTTCCGAAAATTTCATCATACCATCAGACTAAAAGCTGGAAAAACCATTCGACGATGGATCAGATGCAGTTGCTCTGGGAATTGTTACATTCTTGTTAGTTACTGATGGTCCTGAATTCTGAAGGGAAGCCTGGGGTTTTGACTTTTGACTTTTGACCATTGGGAAAAAATTGTACTTCACATAAATAACAATATGAAATTAACAAATGAGTTCAAAGATTCTTGGTTTATGACTAAAACAGAAGAAATTGTTCAAATGGAAAATCCTTCTGAAAATAATGAAAAAATGTCAATTATATCATGCGTTATGACAAATAAGGAAATATTCTATGACTTACCCGTAAAATCATCATTTATCCATATTTTTTCATCGAATAATGTTCAGTTTGATTTACAACGTTCGTTTAACATTAATGATGTGCTGTTTAAATTATTTGCCCTTAAAACTTATGATTCGGATATAGTGTTTGCAGCTATATTGCTTACTGTATATTATACGTAATAAATAAAACATTTCTTAATATTTTTTATTTTGTTTAGTTATCCAAAATTTCTTTTTAAGGTTTAGAACTGTAACAATGATAAAAAAGCAATAACAAAAAAACGATATAGAAGGGCTCTTGAAAATTTATCTTAAAGTCGTTCTGAGTCGTCACATATCCACTCTACCTGCGTGTATTGGCTCAAATCTGTTACAGGTTCAGGTTCAATCTTCATTCGTTTGTGTATTGACGACATCCTCAAACCTTTGATCGTACTGCGTTTCTTAGCATTTTTAAAATATTTTTGAAAAAAAAATCCATACGAAATATGCAGCTTTTGACGATAGAAAAAAATAACTTAAAAATCCGCGAAAAAATTTTAAAAGCGATTTTACAACGACCGTTCCTAGGAATCCCTATACATGAACACTCTACCAAAAACACACGATAAAAAAAATGGTCAATTAAACCGTGGCAGATGTTCTGGCCATTGACATTAACGCACCGATCTCCAACAATCCTCTTCATAAAGTTGAAAAGTTCACCTTCGTATTCCTTGCTATCCAATTTGCGCTCGACCTCGTCTAGTTGTTCTGATGATGTTTTTGGTTTAAATTGAAAATTCGATTGAGGAGGGAGTTGATTGAAGTTCTGCTGCTGGACGGAAATAAGTTTTGTTTCAAAATCTGCTTTGATGGCTGCCACTGTTTTAATAATGAGGTTTTCGGTCATCCCTTTTGTGGCTTCAATGATCTCCTCCTTTGCTTCCGTGATTTGGTTTGTGATGTGCGTTAATATTTCCTTCGTCTGTAGAGCACCAGACATCTCCTTATCAGCTTCTTTCCTAAGAGCTTTGGCCACCTTTTTAAAGTATAACAAAAAAATGTTAGGAGAATATAAAGCAACACTTACCAGCTTTTTTCATCATTTCATTAAGATCAATAGGTTTTTCGTTGTTTAAATTCTTTGTGTGAGGCATCTTTCTCCTTTACAATGCATTAATGCACTCAACTTTATACAACACGGATTTGGATCACCGGGCTGCGGCGTGAACATAAGGAAATAATATCACGAATTCCGAAAAGTTAGATGGATCGAGACTGAGAAGCAGCAAAATAAAAACGATTCTAAAAAAACAACAAATTGGCAGCTGCATGGCAGGAGAGGGATCAAAATATTATACTGACCAACGTTGGACAAACATCGGTAATTTTTTTTTTGAATATTTTTCTCCAGAAGGATCTGTCAATTGACGTTTCATGTTTTGAGGTTGTTCGAAACACTGATATAAAGCTTAACTAAGGAACTTTAAGCTTACAAATGCTTGAAGCGGCCATGAGGCAAAAAAGTAGGGGAAAATAGTAACTTTCAAATGAAATTAGGGCAAAACAAGTGACCACATCAAGCCAAAATGTTTATCAAAAGGGGCTTCAAAAATTTATTTATTTATTCATTTATCAACTCATGTAGTTTAAGGTAATTTAATTCCTTATAATTCACTACAATTTGTGCTACAAAGTATTCATTAAGGTCATTCTCTGACTAATTTCAAAACAACTAAAGAGCTATACAAAACTAGGTACTGGTTTTTGGAGTCTGGTTACTGGTTAAAAAAATGTTTGCAATCTCGTCTAAATGTTATGAAAGAATTACAGTTTCGTAAGGAACTAGGAAGTTGATTCCAGATACTTATGCCCCTGACAAATATGGATCGACTATAAGACTCAGTATGGTGACGAGGGATAATAAAATGACCGACGCGAGAGCTTCGAGATCTTGTAAGTTTTTCATAAAGATAAGATGGTTTTCCTGTTTGAGCAATTTTGTGCAAGAACATACAAGCTCTATATTTGTAAAAAACTTTAAAAGGACAACCCAGCAGCTGTTGATGATGATGACTCACTCTATGAAACCGGTTTAAATTAAAAATATAACGTACACAGCAGTTTTTTTTTTTTTTTTTTTTTTTTTTTTTTTTTTTTTTTTTTTTTTTTTTATAATAAAAATATTGTTTATTTAAAGCTAATGTTCGGGTTTACAATAATTTACATTTTGTGTTCTGTTTTCCTGTTTTCTTTCTTCTTACAGCATTTACAACACAAGTCATAAAGGATTTTTTCAACAAATATTCAACTCATTACCGAAATTTCTACTAAACCATTTCACTTTGTTCCATCTCATATCTCTAATTTCTTTTTTGAAAATATACAAATCAGGTTCTTTTACCCTCAAATTGAAAGATATCGCTTTGGTCACTAACCATAATGAAGCCATAGATTTTTTTGACTTCCTTGAAATTGGCCTAATCAAAATCTCTTCAATATCATGACATCTTATTTTGTAACGTTCTTTAATTATTGAAGTACACCAATTCCAGATCTTTTTCGACTTTGGACAAACTTTAATTTTATGCTGATTTGTATCTAAAGCTTAGTCCTTTTAGAAATGGGACACTTTCATTTGCCAATAGCTCGTTAACTAGTTATTGGATATTAAAAATTTTGACAGCATTTTGTTGCCTGTAAAAAGTACTATTTGACCTATTTTTTTCAAAATTTAAAATTTACGCGTTTTTTAGATATGTACGATGCAAGAGAAAAAGAAAAAAATAATTTTGCACAGTTTCCTATAAAATTCGTCATTATCAAATTGATAGCTGACAAAACCGTCGATTATTCAAAGAATTACTGAGCTTTTGTGGTGGATAAGCATGCAAACACTGTCAATAATGTCCACAAAGTTCAAATCAAGCATTGAAGTGAAGCAAATGATCGGCAACAACGGTTAAGGATCATCAAAGAAGTCAAGTCTCATACCAGCATTTTTAATTTTCAATAAACGAAAAACTAAGGGTAGATCGCTGAAATGTCCAAAACAATTTTCTGCGATTAACTGAAAGTGTTGCGTAGTGATGACTCATTGAAATCCAACCTCAAACAACCATTTTTTGATGGTTCCAAAGCTCTTAAGCTGTGAAACCGGTATCGAAAAAAAACGTTCAAAAATGTGATCAAAAATAATCAAATTTGTTCATTTCGAAACAACTGTATCCACTAAAATGGTTCCAGTTTCCAGTTTCCAGAGAAGTATTGAACCAAAAAGTATCAGAAATTGAAGAAAGAGGGTGAAGCCACCTAAAATATAGATTTTACGAAGTATAAGTTGGAGAAACTGATCAATACCATGACTAAAAAAAGTGTGCGCCGGCCAATGGGAGATACCAAGAATAAAGTAGAAATTTCTTTAACAAAAAACGGTAAATATTTTTTTTCAAATTTTTTCATGAAAGATCATAACATTACCTTCTTTTTCTTCATAGAAAGTATTTGGTTCAAACGAATGGTTTTTGAGATACAGGCATTCGTAACTGTCCCATTTCTAAAAGAACTAAGCTTTACCATATTACATTTTTCACAAACAGTACTTGATAAATTACCGATATTATATTGTCTCAATTTATTTTTGTTTGGAATCAAATCATTTACAAACGTAAAAATTATTGCACGGTCTTTAAGAGAAATTATTTTATCATTTATGTTTTCCCATAATATACTCCAAGAAAATTGTATTCTGTTTTCTATCTCGGGCTTAAAACTTTGCTCTTTTATGAAGTAATCATACATAGATTTAGTGGTTGTCAAACAGAAATCATTATCCAAAAATTTACCAACATTTATCCATTCTCTTGCATTTCGTGTAAGTCTTTGATTGGAATTAAAGTCTATTAAATATTTATCTTTCGCGAATGTACCGTCCTCATTTAAATTATAAAACACGTTTTTCAAAAACAAAGCCTTAGCTTTGGATTCTGGATCTATCAAACATAAACCACCTTTTGAATAATCTAAAAAAAGTTGTCTTCTATCCAATTTAAACATATAACCGCTCCATAGGAACCTCCCGCACGCTGATTTGATTTGTGCTAAATGATTGTTTGAAGGAGGGAAAATTTGAGCTGTGTACCAGAACTTTGATAGAATAAAAACATTTAAAACAATACATTTTTCATAAATATTCAAAGATCGAACGCTGTGTAGCTGTAGTGTCGATTTCATTGTATTCAGCAATCTGTCAAAATTAACCGTAACTGAAGATGTCCAGCTTTTTTCAAAAGTTACGCCTAAAATTTTGAGATTTTCAAACTCCTGTATTTTTTGAGGACCTATCCTAGCATTATTCAATCGCATGAAACCGGATTTTTTTTCATTTATCTTTATATTCGCAAAGGAACTATAGGAGTCAAGAATTTCCATTAGTTTGTCAAACTCACAATCATTTCTAACAAAAATTAAAAGATCATCGGCGTATGCAATGACATTGAGGAATTTTTCATAAACGAGCACAGCAGAAATATTTTGAGAAATACAACGAATAAGAGGTTCAATGTATAGAATAAAAAAATATCATACTCATTGGGCAACCTTGACGAACAGAACTTTCAATTGAAATTTCTTTGGTAAGAAAACCATTAATTAGGACTCTTGAAGAAGCATTTCCGTACAAATTTTTAAAGCAATTAATCAGACACTGGGGGAAACCAAATTTTTCTAAAATTTTCCAAAGGTAAACATGGTTAACTCTATCAAATGCTTTGTTAAGATCCAAACTTACCAAGCAGCCTTTAAATTGTTTTGATTCTGCAGATTTAGTAATAATTTGTCTAACGTCTCTCAAATTTTCTATGCATGGATTTAAGTTTATACATGCTGCTTGGCCAGATCCTATTATTTTCCCTAAAACTGCTCTTATGCGTTCTGATATAAGTTTCATGAAAAGTTTGTAGTCGGTATTCAGTAAACTTATAGGGCGATAATCGTTAAGCTTAAAAGATTTTTTTCCTTGCTTAGGAATGAGCGTTATAATGCCCTCTGTGAAACTTTTAGGTGGTGTACTAGCTCCCGAAAGATATGAATTGAAAATAATTAACAAATCGTTTTTTATTGCATCAAAGTTATTAATATAAACTTCGTAGGTTAAACCATCTGGCCCGGGACTTTTCTTTTTAGAACAACTTAACAAGACAGTTTTCAATTCCTCTTCCGTTATGACCCTCATCAACAAATTCCTATCATTTTCTGAAAGCTGTTTGTTCAACATATTTATTGGGTCCTGATTAGCATCATTCGAAGGTGAACTGTTTTTAAATAAATCAGCATAATATTCGTAAGTTTTATTTATTAATATATTCTTATCAGTTATTAAAATATTGTTTTCTTTTAATTTAAACGAACCACCATAATCTAGGCGTTTAATGTGAGCTGAAACTTGAAAAATATTCACTAATTCGTCTTGTAATAAAGTATTTTCTGATAAATGATTTGTACAATGCTTTAATCTTTTTGCTTCAATATCCATCAATCTTGATTTGATAAGTTTGATATCCAATAATGTAGGAATATCGCTATTTTTTTTATTCATCCATTCATATAATTTCCCATAGAAATAACTTTTTTCGCTAGATATCATACTATTTAAAATCCAACTTTCATGTTTAAAAAATTGCTTTAATTTGACTTTTGCAACTTCATTCCACCACCTATTTCTGTCACCATAGTAAGATTGCTGCATTTGCCAGTTCCTATAGTTATCTTGAAGACGCTCACAAACTTCTGGATTTTGAACAATCGAACTGTTTACCTTCCAATACCCACGACCCTTGGAAGAGACTTGATCTACTTTAAGTTTCAACATTATACCAAAATGATCAGAGAATGGAGCTGGTATTGTTTCAAAAGCAAGAGAATTCCCAATTATATTTGACGAAACATGGAATCGATCTAGACGAGATGAAAATTCACCCCGATAAAACGTAAAACTTTTTCTATTTAGTTCAGCTGCAACATCTTTTAAATTTAGTAAATCAATAAGTTTTTTAAAAGCCGTACTATAATTCTTACTATTTCCCGTAGAATCCGAAGAGTTTAAAATGCAATTGAAATCACCGCCAATTACGATTTGAGTGAATTGCTTTTTGCTTAAATGTAAACTAATGTCATTCGTAAATAAATTTTCTCTTTCGATTTTTCGATTTGTTCCGGAATGGGCGTACACATTAATGAAATTAATATTATTTACAACTACAGAAATAATTCTACCACCAGGATCAAGCAAAGGTTGTTCAAACTCCAGCGAAGATCTAATCAAGATGGCGGTACCAGAGCCTGAATCATTTAAGTTGACCAATGATACGTGAGATGGAACAAAAGAAAAATTTGCAAAACAAACTTCTTGCAAGAACAAAATATCTAAATCATTATTATAAACAAAATCGCGTAACAAACCTTTACTTATTGTGTTGTTTGAGCTGTTCAAATTGACCGAACCTACTCTCAAAATGAAATTCATTTTAAATAAATTCAAACAAACAAACAAAAAATACAAAATGTTCACTAATTACTTGCCGCACTGTTCGGATTTGTTTTAAGCGCACCAGCTTCGCTTTGCGCACTAGATGAGTTGTCCACATTACCATTACTGAGGCGCATCTTCAGTAGTTTTTTCTTTTGACTCCTGGTGAGAACAGACTGGATTTCGCTTAAAGTGAGGTTCTCCGGCCCACTGTCGGATTCCGATGTGTCGTACGATGTGTCCTCCGGCTCGGTAGTTACTCCACGCTTTTCGCCCTTCCTGCCTCGTTTCAAACTGCTTTCCGTCACTTCCATTTGCTCTCCAACTGTTGAAATTTCTTTCGGCTGCGTCGTGTCATTTTTCGATAACGAAGTTTCTACGATGATGGGTGAGGTATCCGGCAATGATACCAGTGGATTGATGGTTCCCGGAGCAGCAGGGAGTAAGTTCCGTTTCGGTTTAGCCTTCGGGAATAACTCGTTCAGGTTTGTTAGCTCACTCTTCGAGACTACATTTTCTGTAGCCACGAGAGGAGGTGTGACTTGAGCTCTCACTTTTGTCCATGCGCTGATTACACTGCTATACGTAGGCTGCGTTCGGGCAACATCAGCCTCGACCACGTGGCGTTTCTCATCTCCGTTAGTGAGGTGTAGTCTGTCGTTAACCGATCGTCTGTTCAAGCAATCGGCTTTCAAATGACCAACATTCCCGCATTGAAAGCATTTATTGATAAGGCCTTCATAAAATATACGGGCACGAATGTTACGTACGTGCACAGTTGCGGGGATTTCCACTCCGTCGTTGACCTCGATATATACGCCTCTCACCGATGTCCAAATCGGGAAGCCCGTCTCTATCCCGTATTTTTCACGAACCGATCTTTGAACCTTTCCGAATCGTGTCATAGCTAAACAAATTTCTCGGTCTTCAATTTCTGCTGGCAAATTGAAGAGCCGAACATAACGGACCACAGCATTGGCTGCAGATAATTCCACTTCACAGCTATTGTCTTTGTCAAAATTAAAACTCATCGTACCACGATGGCTCTCCAATGTGGTTTTGAAATCACTTTCAGATTTAAATTTCACTATCACTGAGAGTTCCAACTTTTCCTTGTACATGGCAAGTAGCATTTCATGTTTCAAGTTCAGCTTCACTTTAATAAACTCGAAGATCTGCATATCACTTGGTTCCTTGCACCCGCGAGGGAAACGTATTCGAAGCGAATTTGATTTCAGCTCCAAGTCCGCCATCTTCCTTTCTGTCCACTTTTATAGGACTCCGGTAATGAAGGTAGGTAGTTCAGCACTCGGCTGAGAACGTTTGCAAAAGGAACTCAAACTAGCCAGTGTCTATAACGCGTCTGACTTGCACGAGATCTAAACACGAACTGCAGTTCAAAGCTAAACGAAGACGATTCATTAAAAGCTCCGAAGCATTCAAAATTAATTCAGCACCGAAAACGAAATGTGGCAGGATGAGAGCTTTGAAGAGTTTCAATTTAACACTAATGGGAAGTATGCTTGTTTTAAGTTTGAGTGTTCGTAAAGTGTTGTATATTTTAGTACACTGGGCATTTACTAGTGCATTCCATTTCAAGTCTCTTTGAACGATTACACCTAAGCTAGTGGCACTATCAACAAACTCAATATTTTGATCACCAAGAGTTAGTTCTGGAACATTTCTGATGTTGAAATTAGATGGAAAAAAGATAGCTTTTGTTTTATCATGATTAATTGGTAGTAAATTATGCAAAGACCATTGGTAAATACTACGTAAATCGTTATTCATCAAGTCAATTGCTTGATGAGAAGAAATTCCTGGAGTACAGATATAGATTTGAACATCATCCGCAAACAGATGAACTTTGGTATTAGAGCAAACGGTTACCAAGTCATTTATGTACAAGGAGAATAAAAGGGGACCAAGGATAGATCCTTGAGGAACACCCGAGGAGACATAGGCAGCATTAGAATAATCATTCCCGTTGGTAACAATTTGCGTACGGTTGTTCAAATACGATTCTAACAAGGTAATAGCACTGCGTGAAAAGTTAAATTGTAATGACAACTTTTTCAATAAATTGACATGGGAAACTTTGTCGAAGGCTTTTGAAAAATCTATCATCAGCAAAACGGCGTTTTGTTTGCTATCTATCATACTGTGGATGTCGTCAATAACTTTTAACATAGCGGATGTAGTACTATGATTTGCTCTAAATCCAGATTGGAACGAGCTCAATAAGTTCATATTACTTATATATGACTGAATTTGTTTATTAACAATTCGTTCAAATACTTTAGATAGCGTACCCAATATGCTGATTGGACGAAGGTTTGATATTTCTTGGCTTTTCGAATTTTTTTTTATTGGTATAATTTTGGCAATCTTCCAAGGTTTAGGAAATTTCATGGAAATCAATATTGAATTGAAGAGATCACACAGGGCAGGAAGAAGTAAAAAGAGTAGCAGTTTTATAAATTTTAAAGAAATGCCGTCGTATCCTACTGCATTGGATTTTATAGAGCTTACAGCTAAAATTATGTCATTTATACCGATGGATTCAAATTTGAAGCCATTTTGGTTCAGTGGCAAAATAGGCAATTGTGTAACATTCGGGGAAAAATTAGAAACAAAATATTCATTGATTTCGTCGCTTGTGTGAGTTAAAGTGGCATTAGAATTGGAATTAAACCCGTTCTGATTAATTCAGGCATATTGATACGCGAATAGTCTCTAATAAATTTATTTGCTTCAAGTGAATGCCGATAAATATCTATCGAAGAGAAAATTATGTCGTGTTTAGAGAATCCAGGCGCAGAGACTTGATCAAAATTCAGAATGAAATCTCGATTATTGGTAATCATAAGATCGATAAGTGAACAACCAGTAGGAAAGAAGTGGGTGAGTGTATGATTAATGCATGAAAAACCGTGTGAATCAATCATGTCTTTGAACCGAAGGGTCAATTCGTTAGAATTCAATAAGTTGGTATTAAAATCCCCTAATAGAACAACATTTTCATATGTTAGCGAAAAATCACTTATTAAACTGCTTAAGGTATCTACACAGTCGTTTCGGGGTGGGTTATAAAATGTACCTAGCAAAAAAGCTCTTCTATTATGCGTCACTTCGATTAGCAAGTATTCAACTTTGTCTAGGGTTTCAGTGCAGTGCACAGACGAAGCTAAAACGCTACATTTCAAGAAATTTTTGTAATATACACAAATGCCACCCCCGCGAGTATGTTGCCTGTCATGTCGCAACAGCTGGTAACCATCAATAACCAGAACGTTATCATCAATTGAACTATTCAACCAGGATTCCGAAATGCAGATTATGTCGACTTTACTATTAGAAAAACAAGCAGTGAGCTCATCAAATTTGCTCATTTGTCTTGCACAAATGCTTTGGATATTGATATGGCATATATTCAAAACGTCTGAACGAAGGGTACAATTCATAACAGTACGTGGAATGTTATAGTTACCATTATTGTCAGGGCTAAAAACGCGGCTTGCAAACATGGGAAAATAAACTTCAAAAGACGAGAGAACAAAGTATTATTAACGCTTTGTAACCAGTTTACTATTAACTATTAATTGTATTGACAATGTGATGATGTATTCTTTTAAACAAAACTAAACTTTTCATGACCAGTAATATCGTTTCTACTAGAAAATTCTAAAAATAGCACACTTTTTAATATATGTATATAAATATATAAAAAAAAAATCAGCAACATCCGCAGTCGGTACACAGCAACGAAGCAGCATCAGAGTCTCGTACATGACTTTTAGGACGGATAAGGAAAAAAATGGAAACTCGGGAATAGGCAGAACCGGGGAACAGGAAAGGATAAAAGAGAAACTTTAAGGAATGGTTGATGTTTGTTTAATTACTTTTAGGAGCGGATGGATTCACAGGGATGAAGGATGGGAGTCAAAGGATTGTAATGGAAGGAAGTGATTCAACAAGGAAGGGTAAACTCCAACAGTTGATCAACGTTAGTGATCAACCTAGCAGCGGCTCTCTCAGTTGGTACAACATAAACGAAACCTTCTCTAGTGTATGTTGAGTGTATTCTACCCAAAGGTTTTAGCTTGAGTGCCTCAGCCCGTATTTTGCGAGAGGCTTCAGACAGATTTTCATTAATAAAAATTCTTCGATCGACTTCGAAACCTAAGTGAGCAAGAGACAGATTTCGAGACTTGAGATACTTCCGAAAGAAGTCATCACGCACACCTTTGAAAGCAAATTGCAAGAGTATCGGAGGCGAAGTGTTTATGTTGATGGGCAATCGGGCTAGCCGTTTCGCGTAAACCAGCGGTTCAGGCGCTCCAACGAATCCAAGCGAGTGAGATATTTTCTTCAAAATATCGAACAGGTTCTCGTTCTCACGATATGGAACTCCCGAGAGAATAAGATCCGACGCCTTTTCGATGTAGTCAACACTTAATTTGGTAGTATGGTGTTCAGCACTAACCTTTGCAATAGAGTCGGTTACCCGTTGTATTTCATTCATACTTTCAACCTTGTAAGTCTGAACTTCTTTCCGCAGGGTGTTGATTTCAGCACGCAGCTCAGCATTTGTTTCTTGGATTTTTGACACAAGCTCCTGGATGGCTGCATCAATCATAGATTGAATACGACTCAGTAGATCACTAGGTTCGGCAGTATCTTGAGACTTATCCAGTTCGTCCCTGGCGCGTTTTGATTTGGTACCTCTCACCATGATGTGTTCGTAGTAGTAACAGAAGATGTTGATGTTGACGGAATATATGTGATGTTCAAAGATGGCCGGACGCACCTCAGGTTCGAGATGGTTTCCGAAAATTTTCTTTTCCAGAAATACTCCTTATTTAATTATTCACTGCAGAAAACTCGTATTTTAGACGATAGAGCACACGATGGGGAGTTGAAATGAACCCCAATTTTAACTTAAGCCGAAGAATTACAAGGGTAAAACGATGAATTTACTGGTCACAACTTAAAAGTTCAACTACTCATTGCTGACTCTCAGAGAAGTGAACCAATAAATAAAATGATGAGTTTGAAATTTTAAATACAGTTTTTATAAGGATTTATGAGCTCCTTGCGATCAAAAAAAAGTTTATCAAATGACTCAAGTAAGGCATCAGACTAAGTCGATTTTAGATAATTTTTCTCAGGGCCTGATGTCTTGAAAATTTCGTTTTGGATCAAAATTCATCAAATTTTTTGTCGTATTTTAAAGAAAGATTTCCATGAGAAAATCCTAAATTTCAGGATTGTATGGAAAAATGTTGCTCTGCAAAACAGACATAATCTTTCTTTCTACTCTGGAAGGCGTTTTATCGCTGTTGTGCGAATTTATGAATTATTCAATAGAAATTTTTCCGATAAAAAACTTTGTCTAAAACCTTAACTTCGTTTCGTTTGGTTTCCCCATTTTTTTTGTGTTTAGGTTTGTTATTGCACGCCTGGAACACGTTAACAAATATTGGTTTAATTTTAAAGACACGCTAATTTCGATCAATATGAAGATGGGTTTTATTTAATAATATTGCCAAACGCTCGTATCGTATACAATTTTATGATCAGGAATGTAAACAAAATTAAAATCAAACAATCGTTCTATCTTGTTTCACTTTGTTTTCAATTTTCAATTTTTGGAACTGTTCCATCTTGTTTTACTTTGTTTAGTAACTGTTTTAAGGCCCATTTAATATTATTTGTCTTATATTTATCAAATTTCATATGGTTCAAATCTATTCTATATGTTTTTTTTACTATGCTTTATCTTGTTTTATTATGTTATGGAGTTTGTAAGTTTGTTCAATTTGATTTGGTCTTGTTTTACCTTTATGGTGCTTGGTTGGTGGTGGTTTTTTCTTGTATTTTTTTTTAGCAAAGAAGGAATAAATTATCTTACTAAAAGTGAAAATTAATCACCGTTCACGGACTAT